>NC_141767.1:25120811-25433009 GCF_051362555.1 Lingula anatina
TCTGCTGTTTGTAGACGGTAAGGACTGACCATAAGAAGGATCAATGGTTGTCATTGCATTATCCACGTCATGTTTACTCTCTTCAAACAGATAGTATCCCTGCGATGGAAAAGCAAAATTTCTATATTAGAGGGATAACAACTGTTCATTTTGACCAAAGAAACGGATTGTCCTGGGGTAAACGACGATATACCAATGGTTAATGAATTCATTCCGACATAATTTTTTTTTTTTGTAATAATCTCTAAAGAAATCATAACGGTGGTAAAGTCATCTATGAAAGTCTACGTGGTCTAATAGGAAGCACAGATTCCAGAATAATTGCGATCAACGCTATTTTTGTGATTAAATGGAATTTTTTTATATTATGTTTACAATGCATTGTTGTTTACAATGAGTTGTTTACAATGCATTTATTGTGAAATACGAATCTCATGCGAACAATTGTTATCCCTTAAAGTATATAAAAATCGCACAGATGTTAAGATCTTTAAATCCGTCCGCTACAAATCAGTAAAAATAACTTTATAGCACTTTATATCTTTGCATTAAATTTGAATCCTTAAATAGTTTTAGAAGAGTGGAACTGGGTAATTACAACATTATACCCTGTTTATTCGTGTGATATTTTATCTCCGCCCTTCACCCATTTTATTCACACTCATCTTGGTCCATCTTGCAACCAGCTAGTTTACCCTTTCCTTCCCCCTTCTCTCTATCCCCCCCCCCCCCTCCCCCCGCCCACACACACACACATATGAATTAACCATTTCAATTTAACTAAAACCATACAGGTGCCGTTGCCCGAGATGACTTGTATCGTGTGAGGACCAAGTTGATAAAAACACCAGAAACACTGATGAGGGAACCTAACAGTCACGACCTGTTCAGAGAAATCGTCAGACACAGGAAAGCAACTCCAATAAAAAGTAAGAGACGGCCCTAAACTGTGTGTATTTTTTTTCTACATTTTGGAAATGAGTACTAAACCATTTCTAAAATGAACCGATGTATTCCTGATCATATGATATATGTATTAAGTTAATCATTCTTTGCAAGGAATTACTCGCCGTGCTTCTGAGATCAAGTTGTATGCATTGTGTTTGGTGTAATGGTTGTGGTAGATGATCCATTTCATGCTATTTTTTCACTATTCCAGCCACACACTACACCAGCCTATCTGCACACAAGGGAACGGAGAAAGGCAACTGGTATATCATGCGTTAGAACTATCAAAAAAAAAAAAAAAAAGAGATTTCTAGTCTCTACAGATAGAGACAAAACCATTTAACTTTTGCTCAAGTTAACGTCGGCGCGTGAACTATGTACATTGTAGTGTTTTTTCTACTCTTAAGAGTGAATCACCCGCAGACTTGACAATTTTATCACAATTTATTTTTTCTTTAATGCCCTTTAGATATTTTAGAGGCATTTTTTATTTATTTATTTTTTTTTTCATTTGTCCGTTTGCTAATTTATTTATTTGCTGAAACGACCATATTCTGATATGTAGTTTATACTCCATACTTCATTTTACTGTTTTAATGGCGCACCAGCAGACTGACCCTGGCACGGTTTGTGATTGGTGAATATTTTAATTTAGGCCCCTATAATTAAAAATAAATTTCTTATAAAGGAGTGCTATTAATATGCTAGTAATCAACAGAAGACGTTTTTTATTCGAATGACATCATAGTCTACAGACTGACTAAATATATTCTTTATGAATTTTATGAAACATTTATACTTATTATCTTTTAAATAAAATTCATAATTTATTTCAAGTGAATGGTGTTGTGTTGTTTCAATATATGTTCCAGCAATCTTCGTTTATTTTTCAATCAATGATTCGGACAAGAGTGCAGCGAATACTATAAAACAAAAATTAACTTCCAAATCATTCTTACTGTAAATAATAATCTACGACATATAAAACGCAAGCACACAAACCGGTTACAAGGCACGTTTGGTTGTGTATTTCGTAAAAAGCTTAATCATCACTCTTCAATATTATCTTAATTCACGAAATAATCAGAGCTTGTCAAGTTAATGTTATAAAAATGACACCACACATTTTCAACGACCCCTTTATTTGGAAACTGTGACCCTTGTAAACAGGAAAAAAATCTCAAAAAACATACCGTTGTGTTTTCACTTACAAATTTAGTTAATTTGGGTCACTTATCTTTAAAAATTGAAAATGACACATACATTTCACCATTTATACGTATTGTTTCGTCATGACCTAGGTGATGTGTCGGAAAGATCGTAGTTACCACTAAAGTAGGGGTTGGTCACCAAAAGTGGTAATTGTGGTTTTACATTTATTTCTAAACGCATGGAAATTGTCCACGTGATGATAGAGATAGCGGTCAGTGTGGTCAACCGTCACTAACATTATGCTGCCTCTTTCCTTTATCAAATAAACAGACATTTTCGATATCCCACAGATTATATTAAAACCTACTAACAAGGTTTATATGTTTAAAAATTCGAATAATTTGGGCCAGGGAAAGCAAACATTGGCACCTGGGCCCCATTCAGATCGAGAAGAGCCGAGTGCTAGTTAGGCCGCGACCTAAATATGGCGGACCTACATGAAAGGAAGACCGCTTAATCCTGTAATGGTCTCTCTGCCTCTCACACACCATCCCACGCGTCGTCCCTGCAGGGGCACGGTAATTAAATCTCGGCTCAATTCAACAGGTCGAGATTCGACGCGTTAGGAGGCGTGTGAGAGGCGAAGAGACCATTACAGGTTTAAGCGGTCTTCCTTTCATGTAGCTCCGCCATATTTAGGTCGCGGCCTATCTAGCTCTTCTCGATCTGAATGGGGCCTTGAACTAGTTACTGTTTTATCATATTGTAACTACAGTACATAGTCTATGTTACATATAGTTATACATGTATGCTTCATATCTAAGACCCAATTCCAATAGACACCATCAGTCCACGTAGATCGATCCAACTTTGCAGGACTCTCGCTAAGTGCAATCAGCTTAACTGAATGACATGCCTGTTGAGTAGAAAACAGAAAAGCTGGTGATTATACAAGTACAATGGAAACAATATGAAGCGTGGCATTTAGTCAAGCTGATTGCACTCAGCGAGAGTCCCCGCAATTTTGGAGCCTAACGCTCATGTAAAGATCGCATGCATGTAAACTGTCTAAAGTAAAACGTTCTTCAGCAATTTTAATAGTAAACAACGATGGACATTCAGAAAATGTAATTGCAGTTTTATACCCATTGGAATCCAAACGCACGTCTTGAAAATGCCAATGTGGGAAAGAAAAAGAATTCACAAAGCTAATTAAATTCAAGAAAAATATTTCAATCGAGATAGTTTTCAAACTAGAGTTCTATTTTAGCCCCATGAATCTATACTGTTTAGCTTTAGAATAACATATAAAATAGTTTTCCTTTCGTAATTTAGAGAAAATTCCAGGAAAGTAAACAGCGACAACAAATGCAGGTAAATGCTCTTTGTATGTCTGTCAATAAAAAGTTTTTCGTTAAAAATCTACATTTTCTGTATTTTATTATCCAATGACTACTAAAATACCATTTGGAAAATTATGGTCCGAGGAAACCAGCATCAGTCTTAGTCTTAGGTCCTCCTGTCCAAAGTAGGACATTGGGCGGCAAACTTTTTCCAACTTGTTCGGTCGGCAGCGGCCCTCTCTAACTCCTCCCACCTGATGTTGCCTCTTTGCAGATCATTCTGGAAGGTTCTCCTTCAGGTTATCCGTGGGCTACCGCGTTTGTGCTTGCCTCCTTGTGGTACCCAAATCACAACAGTTTTTGGATACTTCTCAGCTGGTAGTCGAATGATTTGTCCTGTCAATTTTATCCAACGAAACCAGCATGCGCATTGCATATATAATGGTGATGTACGTGGATATTGAGTGCAGTGTATTTCTGCCAACACTCCGTGCGCACAACCACACCACGTTTGTTATTATTCGAGACTAGAGGGGTGTACGGAACAAGTCAAGGATGAAGACATCAAATTTGGCTTTTTTTGCTGTAACAGGTAAAACCTTCATTTATGTCTCCTCCATCCCAGTGCACCACAAACTTATCGAGGAAAGAAAGTTCCGTTGCAGTTTGACGCACCACAGTCCATTACATGATGTCGTGTGCTCGTGTAATATGCATATAGCACATGTCCCGGCGACAAAGAAAAACTAGTATAAGAAAGTTCAGAAGAAAATTGTGTGTTCTTTGGACCGATTAATTTGGGGGAGGGGTAAAGTTTACCTCATTTTTCATACATTTAGCTGAACGTTTTTTCTTTCGTCCCAAACTTGGACGTGGACAGTTTTTAGAATGCATGAATTCTGACTTTTATGTTATTGCGTACTAATAATTTTATCTATCACCCAGGTATCTCTGCTGAACATATCTAACCATTCATTTTCAATCCTGAAAACTTAAGTTATATTACACTTAGATTAAGCTATAGGTAATAATTTATCAGGTTACCGGGGTTGGTAAATCTCGTGGACAAAAGAGAAGATGAAACCTAATAGAAAACACAATGGCCTGTGGTAGACCTCATAGTGAATAATTTTCAAGGTTACCTGGGATGGTCAATCTCGGACAAAAGACAAAATAAAGCCTAAAGGAAAATGCATATGGCCCGAGTAGACCTCACGACTTCTACTGCTACAAGAGAGATCCTACGAAAATAGGCTGAGTTCAACTGAAGTTTTCACTGGTCTTTTAGTGTAAAAATATATGTCGAATACAAAAGCAAACTATGGGTAAATAAATAACAGTTGCGATGAAAATTATTTATCTCAGTCAACAAATAGCATCATGAGTCCCCCGTGCATTATAGTTGTAATGATTATGGGACAGGGTGATCAGTTGTCTAGCACGCAGCAGATTTCGTAACAAGACTTAGCATCCGTAGACCGGCTGAAGTATTTGGGGGAGGGGGGGGGGGTGCGCAACGACGTCAACTAGACAAAATTGTAAGTTCAGTATTAGATTTTAAAACGTATGTTATACGTTATGATTCTCTTGTTCTCGTTGTCAGATCAGAATGTCAGAAAATGAAATGAAGAGTATAGGTACTTAATATGCAAAGTACTTATCTGATCGTTTCATTTGCGTCATTGGGACTTCAACTTTACCATGCTAATGCCATTCTCGTTCAAAACACTGTCAATTATGTTTGCCTTAGTGGCGGCGCATATATATAGCCTATAATTCACCAAGATAACTTTTTTTACGGTTCAGTCAGTGCATGCGCGCGTGTGAAGTTAGGATGGTAGATTGCAGTAGAAACCGGTGGGATCCTTCCCCACAATAAATAATAGATGTTTTTAAATAAACACAAATGTAATATTGGATTGTGATAGACTGCATCTTCCATGCATAGCCTTCAGGTATTTTTTAAAAGACGACATGTTTATCGCACAAACTATTGTGTCACCGAGTAACCTGCCAAGCGATCGGTATAAGGCCAGGGCCATTTTCTTGGAAACCATCACTGTCTCAACAGCGAACTGATCCGTTCGCGATCTGATCCATTCGCGCCTTCTAGAACGGCCTTCTAGAACGGTCTAAATGGCAAATGAAATTCATAAAGTTTCGCGAAAAGCAATTGACTTTGTGTTACAGAAATACAACGAAGGACGTGGTATTGCCAGTGTCTTTCGAAGGTTTACCTGTACCATACGGACAATGTAGATAAGGAGATGACTAGGAGTGATGAATTAGATGCTAAAGAACTGAAGAGATGCCTATTTGAGCTAACAGGTAATTTTTGTAATTTTTAGTCTGATTGGTTTTTTAACGAGAAGCTGAAATTTGATTCAAAGATCAGAATTATACCAATAACGGACAAATCAATATAGGCCCCCTATATTTTTTTCAATATTCTTTTCTAATTCTGTAATTCTGTAAGCTGTAAGGGGGTAATTAACTTTTGTGCGCGCTCGGCTCTCGGAACCTGACAGCAATTTAGCGTGAAACCCCAAGGAGTTAGGTCGATCCGGATAGATCGATCTAAATCTATGGGAACCCAGTCCTAGTTTAAATGTTCACAGAGGGAAACGTCTTGATTGGTGCCGGAAAGATATTTTAGATACATATGACGATGTAATTAAGGCAGGTAATTTGTTTTTTCGACAGCAAACAAGTGTGCTTAATAAAATACGATATTAATAAAAAATGACCGCCTCAACAGCACTGTCTGGAAATATTGTATCGATGTATGTTTTTGTTGTAACATGTTCATTTTATTAATTTAGGAGCAGACATAGCCTACTTAGGCTTTTGTTATTGTGAATTGAGACACACACATTAACACTTAAATATTACAACGCAATATTTCCATATTTACATATTAATATTTCCACTACAGATGAGCGCACCATATGTATGGAATCCACAGGCAAGCTAATCTCCTGGAAAGTTATTCTGAAGGAGCCAGTCAAGAGACGTCAGTGACCACGAAGAATGATCCTCCTTGCAGGAGGAAGTACGACGAATATTGTAGTGTTTTGGTATAATGGAATTGAACTTTTACACGGGTATATTAGGACATGCTCTGTGTCCCGCTCTACAAGAGATGTTCTCCAATGACCACATGACTAATGACTTTATGGTGCAACATGGTCTGCCCTTGCCTGAATCCGATTGAAAACGTATGGGCTGAACATAAACACCACCTCCGCACGCGCATTAAACCCACTACTTTCAAGACCGTCTCTTAGAAGGCATACACGAAATTTTGGGTCCTTCTGGAACAGCTAAATGTAACAGATATATGAATCGTTTAAATATGGTCGTGCAAAGGGCGTATGTCTTTATTTTAAAACAAATAAAAATATAAGGAATATTAAGAGATATGTCTTGAGATATTTTTGGACTTTTTGTTCTCAGTTCAAATAAATTATTTTAACTACGTATAAGGTAGACGTGACTTTCCATAACTAATCAACTTACTGGTAAATTAGGAGAAGGGTCAATAAATGTTTTGCTCTCCATTTTTTATTTGATCTGCCTTGACTCTAGTCTTTCGATGCAGTTTGACACATCATTACCCATAGTACTCATGTTAGATACATGTAGCACATGTAAAGGAAAACTAGGATGAGTAGTTAAGGTCCTTTGGACCAACCGATCGGGAAATGGGGGATGAATTTAATTTTACTTCATGATGCTCCTACCATACTGTCTCAATTGTCAGACCCAATGTTGAATAGTAAGGGGGCATTTCTGCGGTACTGTGTTATCGAAGTCTCCCATACGTATAAAAATGAATGTAAAGCTGTTTTCTCGGAGTTATGTAGAGCATGTTGAATGACATAGAAATTCTTATTCTGAATAATGAAATCGACATTAGCTCTTCCGAAGTCCTGTTGTGGGTTTGAACGAGCTAGCGAGCGAGATAAGCCATTCATTGGATAAAAAAAAACTCAACGCTGTATATCACTATACTGAATGATAAAAAAAACTCATGATCATGCAGCATTGTGCCGTCGTACATGTATATATACTGTTGAGCATGTAATTTGTCGTAATTTGATTCTAATAGTTAATAAGCCTGTTGTTCAGCCACCTATCAGCTGATGGTTTATTTCTGGAAGTAATGTTGGTGTACTTCGTGGGCTGTTTTTTTTTACATACCTTGACATAAAATCGAATGTCCACTCTTCTTTAATGTAACCATATTGTATTGATGAATTCAATTATCCAACTTTTGATTAAGGATATAATTGGAATGTATGTTATAAATGTTATTCGTTATGTTACTCGTTGCTTAAAGGAGTTGCAAATGGTAATGACTGGTTTAAATTTTGTACTTCATGAACTATACAAATGGCCTTTTCAATGTATTAAACGCTTAATCTTCACGATGACATAATAACTGTACCCATTATATTGTTTCCTTGTGACACAAAAATCCCTTTGTATAAAAAAATACATCATATGATATAACACGGAATCTCCTGGACTACACATCAAGTTGCCCAGGTCCCGGTAACTTTACATTCATCTGTTTGTGAAGACTAACAATGCATCTACCCCTCTCAAAAGGGCCTAATTAGCATACATTTAATTGGCCTTGTGGTTAGAGTGTCCGCCTCCGGAGCGGGAGGACGTGGGTTCAAACCCCGTCCGGGGACATACCAGTCCTTTATAAACGGTACCTGCTGTCTCCCCGCTTGGCACTCAGCACTAAGGGGTTGAAGCAGGGGCCTGGTCTGGTGGTGCAGAAATGAAATGTTAACTCTGAGCGCCTAATATGGCAGCCGGGTTGTATCCTCCCCAGGGAGGTGAGAACGCCTATAGAGTGTAATTGGGCAAAAATGACCAGGCTTTTCTCACATACATTTCATTTAAATAAATAAATAAAGTATATATATATATATATTATGTAAAACTTCAACCTTCGGGTTGTAATATTCCAATAAAGATTATTATTATTATACATGTTACTCAAGAACTCGCTTGATAGCGAATTCAACTCTTCAGTTTCTTAATTCTTAACGTTCAATTCAAACGCATATATTGCACTTTTCATTTTGCAGTTCAATTGATAACGACTGTTTTCACGCCTCTTGGTGCTAAGCACTACCCCCAGTACGCATACATATGGGGAACGGACGATTGGCAATATACCAACCTAACCGACATCAGGTACCACTTTACTAGCAATCCTGAGAAGGACGGAGATACAAACGTACCAAATACCATTCAGTGTACTGAAAGAAATGATATCAACAACCAAGACATAGACAATATTGGCTCAAACACGCCAATGATGGACTACAGGTTGTGGGTTCCCACACAGAAAGAACTTGAAATTGAAGGTAATGAGAAGCCGTGTTAAAATCAAATTGCCTAAAATTGTTTTGCGATTTTTACCTCTAAGAGTATTGTCGCATCTTTTTGGTGAATCTTCGTTTCTAGTATTTCATTTAAATTTCATAAATCATTATATATGTATAAAACATGGCATGTTGCTAAAAAGTACCTAGTCTGGTGGGTATAACCTATATTGTGTATTTACAGAATCAAGCAGGCTGGTGACAATGTCTGACTTGTTCAGGAAGGATATACCAGCAAACGGTGTGTTCATTACCGAAGTGCCAAGAAGTGTTAAATCATTCTTCACCAACTACAAGTACGTGGCGCACTGCGGTCTAAGTAAAAGCAACCGCAACATGGTAGCCATTCGTATGGCCATGCCACATCGTATCCTGCCTTTCGTAGGTCCCGATCTAAAAGTATTTTCTTCGGTCAAGCCTCCAGAAATTCTCGTCCGGCATTGGGAGCGAAAACTGGGCAGCCGCGTTAGGCCAAGATTTACATGTCTTACAAAGAGCCATGGTAACACCACATATGTGTGTCCTTATCCCATTGAACAGTTACCGCTTCACCAACAGCATGTGGAACCTGATGCATACTATAAAGTCCTCAGCAAGAGGTTTGTAAGTGAAGTTGATGTAACACAACCAAAAATCTTCACCAATGCTACGATCCCTTGCGTAGTTAAATTGACTCATGGCATGGGAGGCACTGCTGTATTTTTGATAACAAACGAAACCGAACTACAGCTGACACAATCAAAGATCATGACCACGCACCCCGATGCGGATCTAATCGTTACAGAGATGATCACAGATCTGGAATCTCCAGAATACAGTGCCCACTTCTTTGTTGACAAATCTGGGAATGTTACTTGGTGGGAGGTGGTCGAGCTCATTGAAGATGCCAATGGACATTCCATTGGAACTATGTGGACAAAGAATAATGGCCGTTTAAGACAAATCATGGAGCCATTCGTAAACAAAGTTGCCCAGGCCCTGCACCAAAATGGCTACTATGGGCCTGCAGGATGCGACGTCCTGCATAATGGTAGGCAGGGTTACTTGGTAGACATCAACCCGCGAATGACCTGTTCTATGCCTTTATGTCTGATGGCTAGGGAAATGGAAAGACGTGGCTGGTCAGTTGGCGTTTTGACCCGTCAAAGAACACTAGACGGCACCTTAGATGACGTCATAGCTCGCGCTGAAAGCATCTCGGATGGGGAGGTGGTAATACTGAGTGGAGGAGAGCTAGAAGGGGGCGCCATAATGGCCTACGTCGCAGTCTTTTCAGATAGCCGAGAAGCATGTGAACACATCATTAGCAACAAGCTTCCTTTTATTTGCACATCATCCCGACTTTCAAGAACTGAACGCTAAGAGGATAACACGGGCGTGTATTAGTTATTTTTAGGATGCGAATGACTGCGAGTGCAGTTTTGTCTCTTTTGCTTCCAGGTTGTATTTTAGCAACAAATATGAGTTCTTGCCACATGTACTCCCAAAAGGTCGATCATTAAAAAATGTGATATACTGTATTTGACTTGAGTATTAGCACAATTTGGGAGTGCTTGCCATCTCCAAAGAGAAAATGTTTGCCTTATTAGTAGTAAACTCAAATAAATTCAGTCAATGTATTATGAATTTCTTTCATTTCGAACATTTCTCGCTTCTTGAAATTAACCTTTCTTGTAATCATAAAGCACAAGCAGAGTGTAATTAGACCTAGAAGTGAAAGGAAAAAATCAGATCATGTTTTTTAATATTTCTATTAATATTGAAGCAATGTCTGTACATATGATTCATAGTGAAACATCAACACGAACCGGGATTCCTGCAAGTCTTATCAATTGTACTGTGTCCAACGCTTCTGTTGTACTGTCAATTCAGCATTTAAAAGTATAAATTTCTAGCTGATGCAAAGTTTGAAACATCAACATACAAAAACCTGGATCTGAAGACGAACCACGATTGCTCTAAGTCTTATCAATTGTACCATGTCCAAGGCTTAGGCCTATGATGTACTGTCAATTTCGCATCTGAAGGTGAAAATTTCTAGCGGATGCAAATTTTGGAAGGGTTAATCATGGGTAGGCCTAAATTTGTATGTTCATAAACAACTCTCTAGCTTAAAGATAAAGCGGATGAATTTTTGTGACCCGGTCAACTTTTCAGATTTAATAAGGTCCCTGTTTCACAAAAAAAAAAAAAAAAAAAAAAAAAACTGAAATTGGCTTTTTAACACCTCTTAGACGGAGTTCCCATACCTAGATGGATCGAACAGGATTGATCCATCTTCGAGGGGTTTTCCTCTAAATTGCTTTCAGCTTAAGCGGCTTAGATGTCTGGCACGCCTAATGAAGCTGCTAAACGATAATTAATTACCCCCTAGCAGCTTCAGTAGGAGTGGCAGAGAATAATTAACGAACTATATTCGTTCCCCGCTTTTCGTCCTGTAACGCATGAGAGACGATTCCATGCCATCGCTGTTTAACCGCCGATTCAGCATCGCAACGTGCTTTTCCAACTATGTGAAGTTTTAAGTGTTCTCATCCCTGATAATTTTTATTTGTTTTAATGTTACATTTTCCAAAATTTATAAATATAAAGCAAAATACGGTGCATATTCTAAGCGGAAAGCGTGCTCACAAGATCAGAGTCATGTTGACATTTTGATGCCCATGTCCCATTGCTGTCACCTAATACCGTGAGCGTGCTCATCTGAAAAAAATAGACACTTTAGTATTCAGAGATATTCTAGTTTCTCTATTCTGCTGTAAATGTTCTAGCAAATAATTGATATACCCACTTTAGTGGTCAATAAAACAATCTTTAAAGCAGGGAAGTGGAACAAATTGCAACAGTAGTGCACATTTTCCATACTTTTTATCAGTAGTGCATAAAGATGTGGACATTCAAAAAGAACTTTAAACTCTCGCTGCCATCTACTAAATGCCCTGAATATTTGCAACATCGTGGCCTTCTATGTTCAGCATCGTAAGCAAAGGACAATATAGATTCCCAGAAAAATGGAACCTTGAAATACTGATGATTGACCTTAAACGTGACTCTTTGTTGTTTTTTTGTCTGTTATTGGTAAAATAATGAGTTATTTCCATCGCCGTTAACATTTCAGCCATCATTTCTAATGTACAATTAAAGGTGTAATTTTGCTGTGACAAATGAACACTTAATTGATTTTATTATAATGGCACTATGCTGTACATCCTACGATGTGTACTAATGTCATGTCACATTGGCAAATATGGTATCTTTCCTGTATCATTGGTATAATGGAAGTAATTTAAAATTTGCTTGATAGTGCTATTAAGTACTTAATGATGTCCAAGGTTAACGCGTGGTTTTTCTAGCGCACATGCCATTGTGCTCCCTCATTATCAAGTAATATTTCCCTTTTTCGTGTGTTTTTTGTTTAATTCTTTCTGTTTAGTCGAAAGTTATAAGAAGTGGAGTGAATTAATTACTATTTAGCCCCTGAATGCGGAGGTGAGTGGGTGCTCAGTAACATAAGGTTCCTATAGAAGAACGTTGCATTTACATACTTTTCTGTCATTCTCAACCCTTCACTTTTTTATTTCTATCATCTACACGAGCAAGAAAAAGTTTTGTTTTAAATTTTGCGAGCTTAAACTGAGATTTCACACATACATTTAAAGGAAACCCCAATCATATCGTTTGAAAATCAAAAGTAAGTTACATAGAAATCGCCTGATTGCCAAATTGATCTACCGTCTCTGCCACTGAACATGCTGCGTCAGTGTATACATGTACGTCCTTCTCAAACGCCTACCTGATCTTGTTGTAATAAAGGTGACCAAAGGTTTACGGTGGCGCTGGGAAGATAAATCGGTCATTTCAAGAAAACTAGAAGGGCACTTTGCCCTTAAAAGACAAATTCAATTACTTTATTGGATTGTGAGGTGGTTCTTTATTCCTTGGTCTGCTATATAACGGTTTGTTCAAGGGTGTGCTGAAGCTTTCTGTCGCCTTTTTTGTCACAGTTGATTCCACATGCCAGGTGCTTTGAAGGTAAGGGATTCATTATATATGGTTGGATATAAGATACGGTTAACTAACAGAAAGAATGGTATCTAATATTCAACATTTACCATGTATTGCCTCAATTTTCATTGCAGACGACATTTCGACATGCAACCGGACAAGTCTTCCAAATATTGCATTCTAGGTGGCATGGTGTTGCTGCTGCTACCATTTGGTGTAACTTTACCAGGTAGGTTCTGCCATTATTAAAACACCAAAAGATGAAAGGGGATTATTGGGGTTGGCATTGACTCAATTTAAGTACGATTTTGAGAACATTTCGGTGCTTTTGCCCTTAAAGAGAGTTTTCATAATATTGTAAGGAATGATTTTACTCTAGAATGTCATCGGCCGAAAAACGTTCAAACTATACAACAGTTGATGACAATAAACAATAAATAAATAAATGAAAAAAAAAAAACGAATGAATGGATTAAATAAAAATACGAATCAAATGAATGAACAGAAAAAATGAAATTATGAACCAAACATAATTTATTTTAGTGCATAGGCCTACGCAGGAGGACCATCTGCAACTGAACAGCAACACGAAACGGCACCTGGACCGTGCAATACGCGACTGCATGAATAGTCGTTCATCAAATGTGGATCATCCAGCGACAGACGCTTTAGTCGACTGCATCCTCTCTAGATCCATAGAAAACCTTCCTATACTGGATAATAACAACTTTCATAGACATTTCACGCTGGACCAAAGTTCCCAAAACACAATCATTGTCAGGAGATCGGGGCATAGTTTTGAAAAGCGTCCGTTCACCGTGGGTCGGTACAAGCCGTTTTATCCCTACGGGAAACCAGTATATGACGAGAATGGGTGTGTTACTATCGGAAAATACCACCTCTGTTCTATGCGATAAAAATTTAAGAACATCGAATATTGCAATTTTTCTCGAGATCAGTTACACTTTATCTTGTGAAAATATTGTACATATATTTTTTAAGCACCGGTTTCTGTAAAGGAGAAGAATGAAAAACAATGTTAACAATTTGTTGTCACACGCAGTGGCGGTCTTGAACAAACAGTGCTATACATGTCTTTGATCAGGTAGGCAAATGGAATCTACAAAAACTTTTCATGTTTAGAATAAAAATCAATTACGCTATTCAAGCGTTTGATTTTTGATATGCGATCTATGACCTATTAACTGCAACTATACTGATATGTTTTTATAGGTATAAAATGTCAGCCTAACAAAACAACGTTCCGCTGTCTAGTTATTCTGGTTCTAGGTTCAATTACCATATTGAAATTTTTCTCACTTTTTCTGCATTTTTTTTTTTTTTTTTTTTTAAGCATAACATAAAATTAATATTTTAAGTTTTTAAAATTGTCTTAGTTAAATCGTTTTCAAATGTCTCCACTTTGCAGCTATGAATTTTGACTCGTCCTCTCGGTTTCCTAAATTTTGTTCATATTTCGTCTTAAGTGATCTGAATGACGGGATAACAAGTTTGGGCTCACTAAGAATATCCCAACGAGAACGTTTCCTAATCCCAGGAAGTTCTGACACACCCGTCTCACTGGTAGTTGTCGCAACTCCATCCTTGCTGCTAGGATTCTGGGTGTTATTCTCCGTGCTACTAGTTGCATATGATTTAGAAAACAGCGACGGAAATACTGGGGCAGTTTCCGGTCTATCCAAAGTATTTTTTGATTCCTTTAAATGTTCGTCTCCCCGCTCAAGCGAAGCTATCGAGCTTTTGCATTGACGTGGTTGTTGTATCGGTGGCGTAAAACAGCTGGAACTTTTGTTAATATCTATCTTCATTTTGTTCACGTGTACCAAGTCTTTCCGCATCTCTCTTTCAAAAACTCTGTGATGACGCTCAAATACGCTAAGTTTGAGATCCAAAATCTTTTTCTCGCGTCTGTTAGCGGTACGGATTTCAGTCGTAAGCTCACGACTAATATATTTACTTTTTCCCGATGTTTTTCTGTTATATCCTTTCGCTTTTCGTTGGTATTCTAGCTTTCGAAGTTGTTCGTTTGACATAGTCGGTAACTATGCAAAAAATGACTGGCTTTACACAAAAAAACACCACACCAACAGTCTTAGTTGAATCTCTTGGTCATTTCTCTTCATTCACAAGCAACAAGTCAATTCTGAATTCTATAACTTATCCTAGGCGTTCAGGCTATTACGTCTGTTGTCTGCTGGTGTTAAGGCCAGTCTAAGTTAGGCCTATTTTAACAACCTTTGACACAGGCTAACGTCCAACGGCTACCACGTATTCTTCTCCTGCTATTGGAGCAATTAATTTTACACCCCTAGCTGCATCTCAATCGATGGAACGTCGACCCCTTGATTGGAAATCTATTACTCTTCGACTTGCTTTCAACACACCAATGGTTGCTATGAATAATAAATGAACACCTTTGGTGATAATCTATGTAATTTGCAATAACATGTGTTCACTTCTAGCTGGTGTATAGTTCTTGGTGTGAAAATCACTCTCGCGGTACTTGGGTCGAGTTGTTTAAACGATTTCATGTTAATGAAGTTTTCTCAATAAATAAGTCTATCATTGTTCACTCGTTTCAAGTTGTCACATATATTCTTAAAATGGGCAACCATTTCGATCAAACATAAAGGTCCGGATAAAAGGAAAAGAAAGCACGCCTCATTGAGCTAATCTTAAAACATCGAAAGGCAATTTATACAGGTAGGTATATTTGAAAATAAGATAAGCTTTATGTTTGCTTTGCGATTATTTGCGATGTTAATCCCCTGCTTACATAAGTCCTTTTATTCAATTACTTCTGTCTGCGTAAAATATACGCCCCTCTTAAACTAATGTTTAAATTTCGAATTGTCATACATACAAACAAGTTAATACATAAATCATTTCCTGTATTGACGCGATATCTTTCACTTAAAATGGAAGTGAGAGTGCTTAAACAAATTTGAAAAACGACAGCGTACCCAATCTCTTTGCATCTTTATGAAGTTTTCAGTTCTACGTTTGCAGCACTCCTAGCCTACAGCTTAAATGTAATAATTTTGCCGTTTCGGTCCTTTTTTATTCCTTTGGAAAATGCATATTCACAACAAACAAATGAACAAGTGCATTTATTTTACTACAACAATAAAAAGATTCACCATAATGCCACGTGTGCAGCAAGAAAATAACACCAATGGCTGCCCAAGAGTTCTCCAAACGTGACTGACAACGCCGGAAAACTAGATTTAAGAACAGCACGTTTGAAGGCACATGAAAATTTTTGAGAGGAAATACGCAACTATGGCAGCTTAGGTATAAAACGCATAATGCACAACACTAAAATGCATTACTAAAATTACAAATTCATTCACAGAGCTTTGGGATATGACTTAAGACTCTCTGACACCCTCATTTTTACTTTGAATTCAAACTTTTCAATCTAAATACCCCTACATTTTGCTGTGTGTAATGTCCTTTTTTATCAAACCTACAGGATCAAAGTCTTTATATCTAACTCCAGGGATAGTCTAAATCACAAAAATCCTTTGAAGGCTTTCTGACTAGTCCAAATAAATTCTGTGAAAGTCATTGGCTCCAAATCCAGCGTTACATTTCGGACATTTTCTCTGTCTTGTTTCATAACGAGTCTTTAGGCATTCTAGACAGAACACATGGAAACATTTGGTCAAAACAGCATCTTTTCGTTTGACTTTACATGATGGGCATGTTAGCTGTTCCTGAAATAGAAAAGGGGTCATGTTTTTCAATAATAGTTTTGAGTAAAAGTCTATACCGCCTGTCTGTTTAGTCTATACTGCCCTGTCTGTATTGATCAATGTGGTTTAACAATAGTACAGGAGAACCCCAGCCCCAACCCTAATGCAACTCCTCCACTGAAGTAATTCAAGGCCAGTAAATCCAATATTCTACTGATGCCTAATTAGTTCTGATTAATGTTCCCTTTGATATAGTCTAAGCACAGCTAACCTGGCTGACCTTTTCCTGACAGACATCAAATGAAAGTCAACCCCATCACCCACTCCTTCCCACAAAGCACAAAAAATCTGCTTATAGATCAGTTAAAAAAATTTCCCTGAACAGCTTGATGTGAATATAATTTGACAAAAGACTAACCATACAAAACAACTTGAATGTAAATAAAAAAATGACAGGTTGGAAATAGGTAAACACAAACCTTGTATTCCTTAAGTTCTTCCATCAGCACAGCATCTGCGGTTCCAGCTAATTCTATTTTTTTGTGCCTCTCCAGCTTTCTACGGAGGATAGCCACATCTTCCTATAAAAATATCAAATGCTTTAAATAAGCAAATTCTTCTCTTTAACATTTAACTTTTGATTTACTTGCTAGAATTTAAAAGACAAGGCAGAAAAGGCTCCGCTCCTACCTGTATTCTTCTGTATTTAAAAGACTCCTGTTCCATGGCCCCTGTTTTCTCTGCTACTGTGATCTGAGCATCTTTCAACTGGTTCTGGTATTTTTCAAGGTGAAGTCTCAAGTCTGCTGCAGTCTGGGAACTCTCCACAGCTTTTCTCTTGTGCATTTCCAGAGCTTGTTGCCGCAGACTGAAACAAACAAACAAACAAAAAAAAAATGAAGAGTATCCTTGTTAGTCTGTTTATCATTACACACCATTCACACTTACTTATTCACTTGCAATCACTTCAAAAATGAATTTTCTGGGATTATAAAAAACAGTAAAAAATGAGTGTTTCTACAGCATGTTAAATTTACAATATTTGTTACATCATGCTTTCCTCAATGACATAATCTATAAAATACTAAAAATATAACAAACAATCACACCTCAATTCCTTTTCTACTGTTGCTAAATTGTTCTGGAGTATTCTTTCTTTTTCTTCCAGCCGTCTGACAACTAAGTTTTGGGTTTCCACTTGCTGGTGTAACGTAGTCACCTGTTCCATTAAGACATCTTTTTCCTCTTTCAACAATTTATGAATCTGGTTGGATTTTATTCTCTGCAATCAAATGATTATATAAGTAATCATATTGCTCAATATCAAACATCATGCACAATAATCCAGGAAAAAAACACACACACACAAGTTAAAATATTGTTTGCTAATATAATATATAACAATAATGCATAATGATTACATATTCCATACACTGCTTCTACAGTATATTGTAACTGAAACTAAATAATATCTAACTAATTATGTCTGACTCTTACTGAACATTTGTGACAGTACGCCCACCCAATACATGTCTTAATACTATTATTCTGGTCAGCATACCTCTGACATCAGCTTAAAATTGGCATCGTCTTTCTCTCTAAGCTGCTGTATCAACCTGATATTCTGTTCCTGCATGTCTTCAAAAGCCTGACCAGTGACCTCCATCTCATTCAACAGTGCTTCTTCCTCCTGAATAATATTGTTCAAACTGAATATAAAAACTGCATACTGCATTTTAGACAGGTAATATGGACAGGTTAATGAGAGTAAACAAAGTTATAAGAAGCATGTGTCAAACAACAGAAGGAAGGAGAGATACCAATATAATAAGAGATAATACTCTAAAGTACCTGTTTTTGAGCTGCTAAATTCCTCTGTAGATCTGCTATACTCTCTTCCAGCCTTTTTATCTTTCTTATTGCTTCATCCTCTGCAAGTTTTCTCTTTTCTTTCCTCTCTGCTTCCTGCATCTTTCTGATGTGGTTCTTCAGCTCATCGATGTCCTGTTTAGCCTTTTTTTCACCAGCCATGAGCTGTACTTTGTCTCTCTGTTCTTTGGGGGCGCTCTTGTACATGTCCAAAAGCAACTTCATTTCTTTTTGACTGTCCTGTGCTTTCCTAATAAATAATAACTGAGGTTATATAGTCTGGGTCATAGAAGCACAAGCTCATCCTTTCTCTTTTTAATAATTTTACTGTAAACATCATCATCCTCATTATCATCGTCTTCACCATCATCATAATGGAAATAATAATAATAATTTCTTTCCAGTCAAAATCCACAAAACAAATACAAAATAATTCATAAATCCAGACTACTATAAAGTAAATAAATAATTATTTTAAATGATATTAATGTTATACAAATTTCTGATTTATTTTATTAAAAACTACTTTACATACCATGCAGATCTTAAATTGTTGTAATATAACAGGAAATGGCATAATACTTACTTCAGCTGTTGCTTCAGGTCTTTGATAATCTCAGAATCACTTTTTCCTTTCTCTCTCTCTTTCTCCATCTTTTCTTCTTCCTCTTTCTTAATGATGATTGGCTCTTCCTGTCTGGGAGGCGAGGGCTCTTTAGGCGGTTCTTCTAGTGGCTGGTCAGCACTGGAAGCTTCAGCTTTAAACTGAAATAAAAACAAAATTTGGGTTAAATCAGACCAGTTTTCACCCACATGTGACCTTTCATCAAGCCCACTTTCTATTAAAAAATAGCATACTTAACAATATAGATTATGCGCTTTTACTACTTAATGAAACTTAAATGGATTCAGAATGAATGTAGCACTTTTAATATTTGTATTGTATGGAAACTTCCATTTAAATGGTGAGATTGTTAGATGAACAAATACAGCTAATTGGCTAAGCACAGCAACTACAAACATGGCTATTTACAAGTTAATAGTTAAAACATCAAACATATTCACAAGAGTATTTCAGATGCAAGAGTTTATGAGAAAGTATCAAGCAAACAACTAACTATTACAACATAGAGTTAATTTACCAAAACCACATAAGGCACATAATTTGGATGTTAAACAGTGCAACTTCTTATTGAATTTCATGAGTGGAAGTTGCAATTAAATTACTGTTATAAAGAATATATGCCAGAATATATTAACTGTAATCATATCAATATATACAGCAAGTAAGTTTTGCAGACTCTTTTAGAGTATTGGGATCAATGAGATTTTCCTTTTTATAGACCCTCCCTTGCAAAGCTACATACGTTATGCTTGTAAAAAATCAACTGCACACTCAGGAGTTAACACATGAAATTCTATCTACCCATGCCCCATTACAGCCATTCAATTATCATCAAACAAATAATCAAACAAACACATGTGCACTGCTGGAATGAGAATGTGGAAAGCATTACAAAGCAAAATGTACCAGCCCTATCAGCTACTACAGGTACAAGGCACTGGTTTCACAGAACCATCATTAGCTAACAACCATTATTCCAATGCTGTTTTGACAAATATCTCTGTGTGTTAGACATGGACTACTACTACTAAAAAAAAAAAAAAAAAAAAAAAAAAAAAAAAAAAAAAAAAAAAACCAGACATATTATGCAAATGAGGGCTTTGTGAGACCAGTGCCAGCTATGCAGAAGAACTATTTCAAAGTGTGGAGCAGTAGCTGTAGCTGCAGTAGCAACCTGATTTCCCTTTGGTGCTGATGTCTGATCAGTTGGTTGAGGACGAGGTGGATGAGGATGAGAATGAGGTGAATTGCTGTGTTGATGATGGAGGGGATCACCTTTCAACTGAAATAACAACCAAACCATCATACACAGTGCTGGAAACTCATTGCCACTTCTGGATCACAATCAGTTAATTCAGAATTAACCTGACTGGATAAAGGTTGCAAACAAACTGAAAAGCCTACTTAATGATCACAGCAGTCAGCAACAAAATTCCTAATTTAAAAAACAATCAAAATATATATTAGCAGTAAAATCTGCTCAAAACTGTATTTGACAGCATTAAATCTTTTAATATCAAAAGACAAAAACTTTTAGATGGTCAATTTTGCCAAGAAGTAGGTATATGAAAAAGTAAACCCAATACTGTGCATTGTATTATATCATGCACATTTAACAAAAACCAGGAATGAAAGAAAGAGACCTGTTCATCTAAACATCTGCTGAAATCAACCTCTGCAAACACATGCTTTGCTAGAGACAATTCAAAATACATATTTTTTACATCAAAAGTAAAATGATGATTGAATGTGTAATACTGTCAATAAAGAGAAAGTTAACATCTTTAAAGAATATAATTTTGAAAAATAAATTGAAATCCTTGTTATAACTGTCCAAACTATCAAATTCACAGGTTAGAATTCTAACAGTAAGCAAATGAGTACTATTCATTTCCCGGTGCACCAAAAATAATCTGAGCATAAATGAGCTTTATATCAGATCAAATTAAAATCAAATGGGTCACAAAAATGACCGTTATTTCCATTTTCATTGGTCCTTTCTTCCATCCCTTGAATTCCCCCATGCGCCTCAACCTAGCATAGCAATAAACTGTACAGCACTGCCAAGCACCATCCTTAAAGGCATAGGGGTGGCAATCTACTGGGATCTGTCAATACTTAGCCCTTATTGCCCCTGTAAAATTCCCATTTTTTCCCCATTTTTTCTCCACCCGACCGACTTTCCTTTGATTCTCTTACCATTATAGGCCCCTGTGCATGAGCTTTCTTAAACTAATTAAATCATGGTTTTTCATTCTTAAACTTACCTAACTTTGATTTTTTTAAACTGCCCCTATGCTTTCAACATGGAACATTCATTAGCACATATATATTTTTTCACAGAATCATGTATAAAAAAATCAAATAATAAATTCCAATTTGCCAAGAAGCTGGTTTACATAAATAAATGAGAGTGGGAGCATTCATTTTCTTACCTTGGCAATTTCTGTCTGTGCTTCTTTCAGTTTTCTCTTGTAGCGAGCAACCTCTCCTTTAAGCTGGTGATTATGATTCTGTAAGCTAGTGATCAAGTTTCGCATTTCTCTGTTGATGGGACCTGAACAGAAAGCTTTACTTAGACCTGGGTTTTCAATAAAGAAGCCCTAACATCAAATAATTAAGGACATCACGCAAGTTTTAAATCACTTAAAATAGCGAAACAAAAACAGTATTTTCTTCCCACTCACCAGTCTGCTCATTGGCAGCTAAGGTTTGTTCAAATTCAATTCTCAGCATCTCATACTCCTTCCTGACTTGGGCCAGGGTATCTTCTAGCTGAATCATTTCGGTCCTAAGCTTCTTCTGGCAGGCAAGCTCATCGCTCTACATCAAAAACATAGGGTCTATGCATCAGTGGTTTCAGATACATTTTGTAACATATTTGTTAATCCTTGGTTTGTGTAAATAACAAAACCGATAAAATAATAAAAACTTCTGTGTCTCCACATGAAAGGGGATTTTAGCTGATCTGGCTATCTACAGATATCTTATCAATAGATTAGACAAGCAGCTTCAATATTCCAATCTTTTTATCAAGGTAAAGCTCACATTAAAAAATCTCCTTACCTCCATTTGTTCAATCTGCCTAAGATGAGCATTTTTGCTGCTTTGAAGGAGGTTTCGGCTCTCATCTAGCTGAGTTCTGATCTGCATACACTCATTGTACAGCACGGAAAACTGGGACTGCAGGCTCTTGTACTCGGATGTCTCAACTATGACACTCTCAGGCAGTTCTTTCAGCTGAAGTGTACGATACAAGAACACATTGATTTAAGAAACAGGTTTTAGTCATTTAAAATGTCTGTACATCTTAACATTCACCCTACACGTTTTTACTTGAAGAGGTGATACCTTGCAATACATGATCAACATATTTCAAACCTGAAATAACGAAATCTCTGTCAGGTAAAACTGTATACTATCTTGAAGCTGATAACTCATACCTCCATCTTCAGACGCTCTTCCTCCTTCACTGTATCTTGATGATTTTTCTGCAGATTCTCCAGCTCCTGAAGACGTGTACTGGCCAGCTCACGTTGTTCTTCAAGTTCACTTGTCAGTTCTTGAAACTGTTAATAATTAAAATACATGTCATCAGTGTAATTCCTTAAAGTTATAAGGATAACTATATAAAGAGAGAGAGAGTAATGAGAAAACTAATGAAAACTGAAAAGTTATCAACAGCAATGCTTATACTTTTATAGTAAGATGCATCATTCAAATCATTTTAAGAGTTTTCTAATCAAGTATCTGACAAAGACTTCTGTGAACAAACTAGGCACCATTTTTCTATATACCTTGGACTTTGACACCCCTTCGACTCCACCACCTCCCTCGCCCTCTACAGTCACCACCTCGGTCTGGCTCTTGAGCTTTTGGGCAGCCTCATAAAGCTGGAACTCAAACCTCTGAGCACTATGGGTAGTATTTCCAAGGTCATACTCCAGGTCATCAATTTTATTTTTCAATTCTGCAATCTCAGTTTCTGCTGCGGTGAACTTTTCTTGCAAGTCTGAATGCTAAAATGTGAACAAGTAAGGTTGAAATGTTATGGGTCCAACAACAGCATGGTGATGGCCATGGGTGCATTGACAGCCTATTTACTGTGTAATAAAATGAAAAGTACTTCCTACATTCTTAAAACTGCTTTTGTCTAAAACATTCTGATGCATGTTTTCTAATTCACTAGAACATAAATGTGAAATACCTTCAATGTAGTAACATGGTGGATTTCCTGGAGCTTGGTTACCAAGTTCTGCAACCGTTTGTTTTCCTTCTGCAGGTCCAAAAGTTCAGTTTTCACAGCTTCACTTAAAATTTGTTCCCCATTCTTTTTCTCTGGCTTTTCTTCATCTTGTTTCTCTACACTTCCTTCCTTTTCACCCTCTTGGTCTTCAGTTTCTTTCTGTGCACTGCTCTTGCTGTCATCTTCACCTGCCCTTTCTGTTGTTTCCGTTTTCAATTCTTCCTTCATGTCTGCTTTCTGGGCATCACCTAAAGGAAATAGACCTTTGTTTGCCTGGATATTATCTGTCTAAAATGTTATACAAAATCCACTTTTGGGGGTATTTAAGTCAAGAAATTTAATTGCCATTATATTGTAATGCCTTTTTTTCCAAAAACATTTTTCCACTTACAAAATGTCTAATAAAGATTCTTTTACACCAAATTACATAATCAGTTATTCTGTGAAAGAAACACATTTAATGTTGACTAAAGGAAACGAGCATCAGCATGCACCTCACTTTTGTACAATACTTATGTAAGATTTACCATCTTTTTCAATTTTCAAGTCTTTGATGGAATGATATAACTTCTCATTTCTTTGCAGCAGTCTGTCATAAGCTTGGATTAGCTTTCCAATAGCTCTTTTGGAAAATTCGACCCTTTGGCTAAGATTTTGTTCAAGTTCTTCCTTGTCCCAGCTTGACAGCTGTGTCAGGAAAGAGGTCACAGCTTCACTCTGATCTGAAATCAGGTAGGCAGGTATATTTATAGAAAGAACATAAAGACTTATTGCTCTTAATTTACCAGTATACCATTATAATTCTTCCATGATTTAGTGACTATGTGGTAGTGTATATAAGTGTAGACTTACTTTCTCTCTCATCTTCATCTGCTGTTTCAGCATCAAATCTTTCCAGTAGCACTCTCACATCTTCATCCAGCTGGGGAAAAATATTGCAAATAGGATAAAATAAAATGTAGAAAAAAATAACAATGGGAATATAAAAATTGTCTTAAATTTCAATTCACATAAGTCAGAATTTTCATCTGATGAATTATGTTACTCCACTCTACTGAAACAAGATCAATTCTGAAATACCTGATTCCAATATCTGTTGACAATACACAGGACAGCATCATCTGTTGTTTGTCTTTTCTCCAACTGTTCAATTCGCTTTCTTAGATCCTCTTCTGCACGCCTACGTTGTTCTAAGCGTTGACTTAGTTTTTTATTTTGAAACTGTACAGTCTTAAGATCAAGCTCCTCCTAGAAAGAGCAATTTCTTGCATATTAAAAACATCCCTCCATGTAACAGTTAATCATCAATACATAATTTAAAGCAAGCAAAAATTGAAAAGACAAAATTCAAGTGTTTGCATACAACAAGTATTTTAAGATATGAGATAGTTCTTAGGGGACGACTTGCAGTCTTATAAAAACACTGAAAAAAAATACTTGTATGAATGTAATGGATATCACAAGAACATGAACAGTTCCTGCAATTCTATCAAAAATGGCATCTCAAGAGAGTCTACCCTGTACTTCCTATTTAAAATTTCTCCACTTAATGCAGTTTCTTACCAATGAGTAGATTGGTCCAATCTTAATAGGCTCGAACTGGACTAGGGCTTTCTTTGAAGGTGGTCCAGTGGAGCCTGTTGGAGACTCACTCAGGGGTCTCTTGGCAGACATTTTGTGGGTTTATGTATGTTACCTAAAAGATAATAAAGTACCAAAGTGAATCTCTATTCAGATAATGGAAAGGCAAAGAGCAGAATAGTATGCTGTACACTGAAATCAATGTTTCTATTAATGAAAAAAATGCTCATTCTGGACTAAGGCAATGAAACTTAATAAACATATAATTTATGGATGTCTAAACTGATAAATGACAAAAAAGGAAAGAAAAAGAAAAGAAAAAAGACACAAAATGGATGTTGTATTCAAAGCAAATAAAAGAAAATGAACAAAAGCATTGGTTTCTATACTCCACAAAATGCTAAACCACAAAAGCAGGGAAAAGATTCTTCTCAGAAATTTGGCTATACAAAGAAAAATTCTGTGAGGCCCACGAAAGCCCTGCATCTATTTCAGGCTTTATTCTGCTGTTTATGTTCAAGTGCTGGACAAGAGGCTCCACAAATATATTATTTTTCTTCAAATTTATGAATATAACATTTTCATCAAGATGGTAGTAATTTGAGGGGCTTAAGCGGTTTAATGTGATTGCTAAAACACCCATTCCATGTCTTTTTGTTCTTTTCACTCTAAGTCGTAACTGTTTTGTACAGCTGCAGAGCAGAATGAAACTATAAGATGAACTTCAGAAAGCTGAAGTCTGCGGCGTCGTTGAAATGATTGTATTAGCAATCGACTATCCTGGACTAATTACGCAAGACACCAATTAAAAAACTTCTAGTTCTGAATGAGTCTTAAGTCTAACGTTTCCAAATTTTGCATGAGTAATACAGGACACGCTTATAATTGGAAATTTGCACAATTCTATGACTCTCTTACCAGGATCACTCCATTTTGAAAAGTCCCGGATGTTTAGTCTTTAAACTTTATTGGTCTTTGGTTTAGTATGTCTTTGTCAAATGTAAACCACAAACTTATTATAAAAAGTAACATTTTCAATATATTTATTTATCTTTAAAATTCGTAATTTGTCAAATGAATGTCATTTGTCCAAGAAAAACAAAAGAGTTTAGAGAGTAGCTAAAATGACAAGGTCAAGGTGAATATTGCAGGAAGCTTGGGTGAAGTATAGTGGGTGAAGTAGGGGGGCTGGGGAAATCATGGAAGCAGATGACTTAGACTTCAACCCATTTTACCAAGCTTTGCAGGTACGTTCAATGCACTGTAAAGGTACTCGTGTCAAAGCTGTAATGATTTGTAAACGCATTTTTTTAGTTAATTTTAAAGATCTTGCTCAAATTCTAGAAGAATTAAGCATATCTGATTGTCAACAGTTTCTATGAAATGACCAGGCTGAATAAATCCACAGGCCTTCAGTATCTACGTTGTCCTCTTTGCTCTCTGTGGATAATAAGAGGATAGGCACAATTATATATACACGTCTGACTTTTTTAATCAAAAGCATTTTATAACAAAAATGTAGATTGGTAATGTGCTTATAAATTACATGCCTTTTTTTCGTTTTATCATAAATGTTTTAATTGCTTTATCCAACACCTGATTTTTCAATTATTAAATCTGCAGGATCAATATCATACTGCTTATGAATATGCACAAGAAAAGTGTTACACTATATGTGTACCTGAAACAAGCAGTTTGGAAGGTGTGGAGATTAACAACCGTTTTGTGGGTAAGGTATTTATTACTAGATTATCATAATTGTAAAAAAATAAATAAATAAATGAAATTACAAAATTTTGCTTCTTTTTCTCTCATTAAGTTTAATTTAAATTTACTCAGTTGCAATGGACCTTTAGCTTTACTGTTTTTGCTTTTATAGTGTGTTCACCTTTTTTTTTCAGAGACACATATCTTGAAGCCATCTCCTTTTTTTCAGGGGTAAGTTGATGCAGACTGAGTGAACCTTGTTTTTATAAAAGATCTGATCATGGTCAAGGTTTTTTTAGAACACTATTTTATAACGCTATTTTTACACTCAATTAGTGCCTTTTTAGACCGCAAGTGTATCTATGAGAATGATTGTTTCACTTTATCAGGATATACTTATGTTGTAAAAGTTTCCTTCTTCTAGACAATATTACACTGCTGGCAGAAAAGAAAAAGCAGTCTTTTTAGACGAGGATATCCTGCAGACAGGAGAAGGTGGTGTATTTATATGTTTTCATGATTAAATGAAAATTTAGAAATGGTGTAATTCTTCATCTCAGTGTACAGATATGTTTGGAGTTTATTAATAATTTGTGAGGACATTTTATGGAGTAGAGTTAATTTAAGCTGATATTTGATCATTTTGTTATTATAACAGCAGCTTTATTGTATCTACCTTATAGGTTTTTCCCAAAAAGTTACTGCAAAAGTATTAGTTGAAGAAAAAGCCTACAACAAGGTAAAAATTAAGTCATGTACACCAATTAGATCTATTAGCTTATTTTCATTAAATGTAGATATAATGAAACAAGATGTAGATATAATACAACAAAAATATACTGACTCTTTTTAAGAGCCTGATTTAAGTCGTAGGTGATCTTCACATCATAACAGTATGAACTCTTTGTTTCAGGAATACAAGCCATTCAAGTTGTTGATTGTAGATCAACCACTTATTCCAACACCAAGGGTAAATATATACTGTATTTCACTGATTTTGTCATTTTGCATTTTTTAATTTTCTGGTGTCTGGAAATAGCTGAATGGAAATTTATTTGTATCACTTATTTTTAGTTCTATTTTAATTAATTTTG
Source organism: Lingula anatina (assembly GCF_051362555.1). NCBI lineage: Eukaryota > Metazoa > Brachiopoda > Lingulata > Lingulida > Lingulidae > Lingula > Lingula anatina. Next base: position 25,148,509 of record NC_141767.1, read on the forward strand.
TTTTGGATCACATTTTATTTCTCAACCTTACTTTCATTGAACTATTTGTTTAATAATTTAACATACTGCAAAGGATAAGTTTAATATTTTGAAAAAATCTGCACATTTAGTAATATTTCAAATAAAAAATTGATTACATACATCAGCATGTGAGTTATTGATACTAACAATGCATATGTATTTTTAACCAATGGGTTATTTATATTTTTCAGTCAAAAAGAAACAGTGTATTGTCCAACTTAATTGAAATTTTTACACCCAAGAAGACACCAACAGAGTAAGCTCTTGTTTATGCATTTTCTTTAATTTGATGTATTATATGTATAGTTAATTGAAGTGCTACAGTTTATAAACATATGATTTAAAATAGAAAGTACAACACACCCAGGCCCCAAATAATGGTCTCTGAGACAAATAAAATTACTATGTAGTTTTGTTTAGCAATTGTCACATCACAGCTGTCAGCTGTGTTTTTATTCCATATACAATATCTAACATGATTTATGGTACAGAAAAAGTCATGTATTCAAATTAAGAATATTCATGCCCTCTACAGTAATCTAAAGTTCTACAGCAGTTTCTGTGGAGGTAAAATATCTGTAATATTAAAAAGGCAATACATATTTAACATCAGAATGTGTCCCTTTTAAGTTTGTGTTACAAACAGAAGTCATTTCATCACCTTAACTGTACTAATCAAACATTATTCTTTACAAAATACATTAATTGATAACATTTCAACATTTTCTGTATATATCTCATATGTTTTATGTCTGTATTTCAATTTTTTTCAGATGCAGAGAATTTCTCCAATCATTCCCAGAACATAAACAGGTAGGCAAGCAGTAACCAAAAATGGTTTATTAAGATTAGTCAACATTTAATTGTTTCAGCCTCAATGAGTAATTGTTTATCATAGCGTATAATGATAAAAAAGGGCACTCTTTTATCTAATAATGTATTGTAATGGCAATATCGGATGGATTCTTAGAGAAAACTGAGGACCTCTTTTTTTTTATTTGCAGACATTATCAAACATAGACACAACAATACAGCAATTCAAGAAAAACTATATGGTGTTAAAGGACTATATGGATGATGCAGTGAAAAAAATTGAAAATATTTGTGTGGAAGCTAGACAAGTAGGTTTTTTACATTTTTTTAATTTGTTATAAACTATGGAAAATGCATAGCTTAATATCGTAACATAAATAATTTTGATCCTCCCACATCACCATTATTCAATGAAATATAATTGCAACTGCTGAGTCATAATTTACAGAACCTTCTGCTTGTAAACCAACATCCTCACAAGTCTGACCAAAGGTTTGAAGATGCTCTTTCGGTAGCTGTAGAGAGGTAAGAAAAGTGTCATTACTGATAAAATACAATGTTAAAAAATGTCTAATTTCCTTTGATAAATATAAAGCATACATATTTAAAATTAAATGGCCATGTTGTACATTCAGAAATATTGTTTATCAAAGGTTGTACCACCAATTTTTCAGCTATATATTATCAGAGCTGAACTCTAAAGTTTTCCCTGTGGTGTGTCAGAAGTGGAAGAAAGATGACGAGCACTTAGAAAAGAAATGCCAAAGCCTAGAAGGCATTACTGGTGAACAGCTTGGATTGAAAGCAAATCTCAGATGTCCTCTTCCATCTGCAGTAAGTGTAGCAGGGGCGGATTTAGGCCGTCTTCTGGGTCATCCGGAAGACGGTCAGATTTTCAAGTTTACATTGACAGGTATCAATTTTTTTCTGTTGGAAGACGGTCAAAATTGGAGGGTGAATCAACAAAGAAAATTTGGAAGACTGTCAGTAAATAGCTCTGGATCCGCCCCTGTGTAGTACTTTGTACTATGCAGTCTAGCTAGCTCTATAGTCTGTGCAGAACAAATCATTATACTCCTGTATATTATATCATGCATTTTTAGAGTGGTGTTTTGAAATTAATACTTTATCATTTCTTGGGCCTGTCTCTAAGGCAAGTGAGTTGTGGTGGTGTTGGGGGGGGGAGGGGTGTTAATGACATTCAGTTATAGTTCTAGTTCTCTGTGCACTAGGTCAGTGAGATGTCCAACCTGAATCAGAAGTGCACACCACATGAAAAACTGGTTTGCTTAAAAACTGTCTTGGTAGGTGATCATATGAACAAAGATATAAGAAAATGATTTTTACACAGTTTGATTCATGTCACAATAATTGTGAATAAAATGAAGTAAAAATAAAAAATGAATGTAATAATATTGAAGTTAAAACTAACATCTGTTATACTGATGTTAAAACAGTTGTCATAAGTGACTGTTACATTTTCATAAAGTGATTATTTTCTTCTCTGCAACATTAACACATTCTTCTCAACTCTTTTTGTCTGTAAGGACTTCATTGCAGAAGATATAAATAAACATTGTATGGCAGGATCACAAGGCTTGTCTGGAGACAGTAAGTATACATAGTTTATTTTCTGGATTACAGAGAAATGTAGGGAATAGGTTTTATTTGACATACTGATGTACTGACAAACTCTTTCATCGTATGTTAGCCCATAATTTTAGGTTGAGTTTTTCTATATTTTCTTTTCCTTTCAGACTTTCTCACCAGTGATGATCTGATACCACTTCTAGTAAGTTGAAATCATTTTGAAAATTGGAGTATTGACTTGAAATTCCCCTAACCATTACCTTTAAAGACCTAATGTCAGGTAAAATGTAAAATTTGATGTTTATTTTGCTTTTAATTTCTCTTTTCCTAGGTAACTGTGATAATAGAGAGTAAGAGTAGTCATTTATGGAGCAACTTGTACTACATGGAACACTTTAATTGGGCAATGTCTACAAAAGATGACCTGAGGTATATATATTTTTAAATATATTATATTTATCATATCCATTAAAAGTTGGTATTGCTTCTGCAAGTCAACTGTATGTACGTGCATAGGAGATGAGTACTGGTATATTAAAACAAACACGCATAGCACCGATTATTGGTCCACAAGTGTCCATCTCCATTATGTGTTGTCTTGGTTTCAGCTTCAGCTTGGTCACATTTAAAGCAGCTGTGGAGTATTTAAAAACCACAAAGTTTGAGCCAATGAAGAAAATGGAGAAAGAAAAACAAGCAAGTAAACAAAATGTAAGTATTGTGTATATCTGACTTTGTTATGACCTTGTTGAATTCAATTTCATGTGATAAAATATGGGTGCATTTAACAACTGCAGAGCTCATAATATTTTCTTCAGTTTTATCATCTTGGGAAGAAAGCAACCTTTGTGTGAGAATGTTGTAAGCAATTCATTGCTTTGCAGGCCCAAGTTACAAAACCAGCTGGTCTTCCACATCTTTTACTGGCAAGCCCTGCAGACAAGAACAACCTGCCCTCTGGTGCCTCAGCAATGGACAGGCAGCTGGAAAAAATCACTAGGATGCTGGAGGAATCTACAAAAGAATTTGCCAGTGTCGGCAGCCAAGGGTTGCCTAGACATGGAAAAGGTAAACCATTACACAACAAAAAAAAGATGTAGTCAGCTTTGTATTTAATCCTTGAAAATACAATTTTTTTCTGGACAAAGTACAAAGATTGGCATGTTCATCTGGATATGGACACTGTACTGATACATATACATTGTTGCAACATTTCCATTTTAAGATTACACAGGTTGTTGAGTTGGCCATAAATACTCAAAAGTCATTTTCTTGTAATTGCAACACCTGGCAACTATGATCACCATTTTAGGTTCAAAATATAGGGCATCACCTAGTGCAATTTCCCCAGAAAGGCAAGACAGAACTGAAAAATTAGGGTGAGTCCTCTTTTATCTTCTACTGAAGCAGCAATTTTACTGGAGGTAATCAGCTGCCGTATTCCACGTCTGTCAATAATAAAGATGCCTTTCGATATTTTATTTGTCAATACATTATAGCCAGAATAGTTTACAACAAAATTTTTGTTTTAATTTGATGTCTGTAAATGCTACAGTAACTGTAATGTTTATGTATTGTTTCCAGAGAATTTCTGTCAGCACTGCAGGATGACATGTTTGGTAACTCCTATGGAAAACAATCTTGACACAGTAATGACTAACCTTTGTTAAATGTTTGGCACATACAATGAATAAATGCATACTCACAAAGAAGTATTTGCTTGAGAATACAACTTTTATGTTAAGGTGCTATTGTTGTAAAAGTTCAACATCAGCATGTTGTTTTGCTTCCCCTGTGTGCAAATGCATGTTAGAAAGTATTGAAAATTAAAATGAAGAATTTATTTATCATATTATGCCTAGACTTCCTAGATCAAAATTGTTGGTTCTGGAGACTGGCTACGGAGGAAAACGGGTGCAGATTAATTTTGCTAAGGACACGATTTTAAGAAACATTGAGCAGTTTGTAGACCTTTCTTCAGAGAATTAAGTGAGCTTCTAAAGACAGATTTTAGTTTCATTTTTTATATAATTATTGTTGAAATTGTAAATATAATCTCTTTAAAGTCTTTAAATTCAGAAACATCTATTTGTTATTGTTAATTTTTTGTTGTTGGTGAGACATTTTATCAAGTAATTGGTAGTAATTGTTCATGAATCATCAACTTTCAGTTTTTATCTTTTTATGAGATTAAATAAGTAATATGAAAGAATATAAACTTTTTAAAATTAAATGTTTTTGGATGTATATTACAACTACTAGTACTCATGAACATGGCTTTTAAATGAAAGTAAATCTTAGGCTAATGATCAAACTGAATAATACAAATACATTTCAGCCTCATGAAAAAGCCTTCAACTTTTGACTTGACTTTTAACTTTGACATATTTGGTTTGCTAGTATATATATATTAATTTATTTTATCATTTCACAAGCTAAATGATACTAAATAATAAACAATTGCCCCTTAATTGATCTTTTGGTAGTGCAGCACCATTGTAAAATTTCTGAGATTACATTATATATGTTTTGACCTTGTAACTTGTATTTGAAAGGTTTCATACTAAGGTATTACTAGTTGGTAAACAAAGTTGTATACATTGGTTTCAATGGAACAGTTCATTGATCCTCTCTCCAATCTTCAAGTGAATTGTTGCAACATTCTTGTAGCTTTGGCATCAAAAGAGGTAAAGAAAATTGTCTTCTCTCTCTTCTTCTAGATTGCACTTCATTACTGTTTAAACAAAGCAAACGTGAAATTATGAGAATTGTGTGGGAAGCTATAATTAACACAATTTATCATACACTTATTTAAAAGCAAAGAAAACAAAGAGACCATTTTATAATTTCTCAATAAAAGAAGGTATATGGAAGTTGGCAGGTTTCAGAAACTTACTGCTCTATAGCAAAATGTTCAAATGTATATTAAAGATGTAGTACAGTAGATATGCCACACAAACCATTTTTCTCCACCAACTAAACATCTGGAGAGAGACTTCTTCAAGGTGTCCTCGTCACATACACCTGCATCCCTTTCTAAAAATTAAGTTTCAATCTTTATCAATATATTTTGTTTTGGTGACAACACATGGCAAAAACATGGATATATACAATTATTTTTTTAACCAACAACTCTACTTTCACATAAAATGTGTATTAACTGTTATGTGCACATATTTTTAAAACCAAAAATAAGACATTTACCTATGAAACAATAAGCAATATTCTGTAACAATTCCAAGTATTCTCCACGTTTCTTGGAATTTTTCCCTTGCCTTGCCTTGCTTCCTATGTGTGCTAAACAATCCAAACTGCATTTAAAGAAACGCCCACAGATTGCACAGATAGCATCCTTGTGAACAAACAAAGGACACGTGTCAAACAGACGTACATGTTCTCTTTCCTTTGCTGACAGTTTCTCTACATAATGATTCAGTAACTGTTCCCAAGCACTAGCACCAAAGATGGAGTGCACAGTTGTTTGACATTCACCTGAAATACAAATTATGTGTATTATTACACCTTCAACAGAAATCATCCACTGACACCCTGACACTGAAACAAACGATGGCTTGATCACAATGACTTTTACATGACCTTTTTAAACAAACAAATGAAGGTCAAAAGGAAGGCCATATGCAATCTGTTACATGTAATCTGCTACCCTCTACCATTGTCACAGATTGACATTATACCATGGCTGGCGCTTGGAACAATAGCATAGTTGCATTTGTATTTCGCAAATGGGCTTGCCTGTATTTTAATAAGCTTCGTTGCATTCATCTTATTGTTCTAAGTGCCAGCTGTGATATAAGTCAGTTACAACTACACGTCACCCACTCTAAGTGACATACAAGAGCACCTCTATATTATTATTATGCTCTTGTATGTCACATTAAGTGGACGACGTGTTGTAACTAGTACTAATTTATCTGCAGCCCTTGTAAAGGGTACAGTTCAGCACTTGCCTGATACATTTACCCATCTAAGGAAGCACTTAGCAAGTAAAAAGTTAAAATTTTATATAACACTATCTCACTTAATTTTTAGACTTTCAACAGGTATAACACTATCTCACTTAATTTTTAACCCTAGTTGCCAGAAATGCTATTGGCCTGAAAAATTGACACTGACTGTAGCATGTAAGATCACAGATTACATCTCATGGTTTAAAAATAATGCAAATAGCTGTAAATAATACATTCGTTAAATTTACATTATATAATTTATTATCTTTTTTCTTGGTTTCATTATTTTAGTGATAGCAAAGCAATACATGTTTACCACAAGTGAGTGTAGTCTTGAGCTTCACTTCATCTTCTGGTGATCCTGTCATCTAAAATGAAACAATGAACATTTAGAACAGTTTGAAATATTTCAAATAACTTTAATTTTTTATCAGTATACCTTCAAATATCATGTTCAGAACTTTCAAAATTACTTTTGCTCATAAACATAACAACACAATGACAACACTTGTATTTTTACTTTCATTCATGAGAGCTTCTAGTTTCATACCTGTACTGATGCTTGTGGAACTGTATGCAAGTACTTGCAATTTTCTCCATGTCTGCAGCCAGAGGGCGTGCTGAAATTTATGTGAGGGAAGAAAAAGTCTTACATTTAGTTATCTGCGACTGCAAGTGATAATTAAGATATCTATATAATCTGCCTAAAGTCAAATAAACTACAGATCTGATATCATAGATTGATCCAGGTTATCAAGAAGCAAACTCCACCTTGCCATTAAAAAGAACAAGTTTGAAAAATGCTGCATATTTTGTGTTATGTTGTAATACTGAATACAAAGTTTGCATTTGTGAGCCTCTTCGCCCATTCTTGGGAGGAATGATTCCCAATTGCATAACAGGATAACAGAATAACAGGGCTTTGGGTCTAATATCATACAATAACTGAGTACTCACTGGATCAATGTATATGTGCTTACTTGAGAAAAATGCATTTTTGTGGCTTGGGTGGTGTACCATGGAAGCTAACATCCAAATTTTTCTTGGGCCAACCTGCTACTCTGTTGTAGGCAGATGTATCAGAACTAGAGGACTATAAGATTAAATAAATATTGTAGGTTCAAACACCTTAATTCTTGATGAAAGGGTTGTGTTTGTGAATTATACCCCCCCCCCCAAAAAAAAAAAGAAACTAGTCCAAATGTTTTAAACATAAATTTACATCTAATTTAACACAAAATAAATCAGCAGTAGTCCAAATAACTACTGTGCCTGTTTTATAACAGGAGAGGCATGGATGATACTTGGCCAATATCTAGTTTGGCAGAATGCACGCACATGTACAAACAACTATACTGACATTAGTACCCATGCTTTTTAGCATAAAATTATCTCAGTTACACTACTGAAAAATATACAAAGCCGCCTTTAAAGTTTTTAAGTTTTTGCTATTATATTTGACATACCTGCATTCTTATTCATATATTAAATTTAGCAAAAAAAAATAAGGCCGTATAGCATGTAAGGCCGAGGCAACACGTGCGATTAAATAATATTGGCGCTTTTGACGTCACTGGAAAACTAAATCAAATTGCGGCTGCATAGGCTAGATCTACAGATTCCAAGATATCCCCCAATCTGAGTATTTTTACCTTCACTGTGTGGTATGAGTAGGTGTTTTGAGTCCCTCTGCTAAATAAAGATATGCATTGGAATTTTATTTTTAATAGTAATTTTTGTTACTGTGCTCTTTATTGTAACTTTATTTCATTGTTTATTTGGCTTCTCCTGAATGTCTTGCGCAGATGGATGCGCAGAGGTGCCACTTACGTTGGAAGCGTGTTAGTTTAATTCTACCTGGGGCATTGCAGTGGCAAGCTTCTTTGTTTAATGAATATATTATCAAGACTGAATCATACAAATAGATACTGAGAAATGTTACACGAACATGCAGTCCTCGGAAGCATCTTTGTTTGTGAGAGGAGAGGTAGGAACTGCTAAGAAAATTAAAACGATACTAAGTAGATTATCTCTCTTCCCTTCTCTCTCTCTCTCTCCCTCAACAACATAAAACATAAAAACTAATTAGAAAATTAATAATATGGGAATCAATGAATTAAAAAGACAATGGTTTATTCTTGCGTAGCAAGGGTTATTCGTTGTTTTGGGCAAGAGAGGCATTAGATGGTTGTTTACTTTAGCTTGTGTCTTAGTTGTATGATGAAAGTATCGTTCATCTTTCTTTTTTCCTTTATAGGACACTTCTGAGATTTGGGATGATACTGCTCTTATAAAAGCATATGATCATGCCGTGAGTTCGGTGAAGGTGTGTACAGTTTAGGTTACAATGTATGTTTTAGCTTAGACATGCTGATAGGAGAATTGTCTTATTTGAAGTTGTTATCTTCTGTCCATTTAATTCACTGACTCCTGCAAAAATTGAAAATGCTGACCACTACACTGTCACTTGTAAACTTGTTAGATGTTGAATCAGTCACCAAACAGTTGTGATTGTCATATGACAGACAAACGCTTCCTTTACAATGATTTATTGTTGACTTTTTTGTTTGTTAATTTTTGTAGGCCCACCTGTCAAAGAAAAATGGTGACAGTACCCATAGTTTAGATCATAGCACTGGAGATTTAGTCCAAAAAAAGAAGCACAAGAAGAACAAGAAGAAACACAAGCACAAAGGAAGAAAAGTATGCAGATGATATTCATTGTTATTGCAGACTTTACGAAAGGCGTCGGACCGTCGGACATGCCTGGCAAATTTCGTCTCGGTCCGATAAAAAATCCTGTATCGTCGGACCTTATGTCCGGCGAGTTTTCAAACTGACTGGGAATGTGTAAATACAAGGAATACGTTGTTGTTTCTTTTCTGGACGATATATTTTACTTCATTCGAAAAGAGAGACGGGATGAAAATCTCGGGGAGTTCCCAGCTAATTAATACATAATTTATAAACCTCAGTTTCACTCAGAAATACTATTTTGTGACTGGTTGAGGTTGGGGGATTCCTGGATGATGTAATGTACAGTCTCGTTTTCGTTTCGTAATACCCCTACTCGACAAAATGGCCGCAACACATGTGCTCGTGCTATTCGCGTTTTCACAGACTTGATCCTCTGTTTCTTCTTTATCAGTCGTACACAGCACTCATGGATAAACCTTTTGTTTAGAAAATGACGTTGTTGAACTTTAAACACTTCGTTGGTGCAAAGCGTGGCTAAAATTAAAACGAAGTGAGGAAGAGAAACGGAAGTTTACTAAAATTGGAAAGAAGGTAGGCCCTGGCGGACTTGTAATCTGTAGGAGAGGAAAATAGTGTGTGCCGAGTTATCATTTTGATCAATAGCAACATAAATGTTACAGATTTATTACGGGTTCTTAAATTATGGAACTTATGTAGGCCTACGTATTTGCATGTACCGTTCACCACGAGTTGGAGAAAGTGCACATGAACTTGACGAAAGCTCACAGTTTGAGTTTCTGTTTATAAAAAAAAGAAATAAAATGAAGAAGGAACTCAGACTCGGGCTGGACAGTCCCTGTCAAAGCTTCAATTGGATGAAAGAGACTGCCTTACTGTGCTGTTTCAAAATGCATATGTTATTGCCAATAACAACGGATGAAATGGTTATCTGATTAACAGACGTTTTTATGGACATACGTTTGATATTACTAGCTACACGTTCTTCATACTTGTATTGGTCTTAGTCTTTGTGTCATTCCACAATGTCTTTTTCATTAAATAAAAAGCAACTTGTTATGCAAGTAATTTTTTGTCTATTTTTTGTTTGTTTGTTTTTCTTTCTTATTTTACTTTTTTACAAATATATATCAAAAATTTAATATTTGATTTAATGTCAGTGATTTAAAACATTAGAAAATACACATGAAAACATGAATAATGGTTCGTATTTCTATTATTTTACTTCGGTCTGACAGATTTTGTTTCGGTCTGACAGAATTTTCAAGCTTGTCAGACCGAATGTCTGACAGATTTTTTGGCCTTTCGTAAAGTCTGTTATTGACTTTAATGTAGCTACTTTATGCAGAACAGTGTCACAGCAAACCTGTAGTAGTCTGCCATGGTTTTATATAGCATAAAATTGAATTTGAAAAAAAAAAAAATTAATAAGTGCCATCGTAAATGATATGCAGTCTTAAATTCAAGTCTTTTGGTTAAGACCAACTCATATTTGATCTTTACAAGTATTTTAAATGTATGTTATGTCTACTTCACTCAAATATTAGTGGAATTCCACACCCCTGGTGCCCTATTTATATATTAGTAAAGAAACTGTTACTAGTGCCTGAGACTGTTTCGTTGCCCAGTGCAGCATTTGGCTGGAAAATGACTTGATGTATAAAAGGCACAAGGTGGAAAAATATAAGACACCTGAATCATAAATTCTGAAGTAACCCAATTTTAACTGATCCTTAAATATTAGAGACAGAAGTATTGGTTTGCTAAAGATGTTTGCTATATAATGCCATTGATATATGGGCATGATTTTCCTATCATATTTGGTACAATTTTAGACATTTTTCAAAGAATATTGTTGTAATTTGATAATTATACATTATTGATATTATTGATATTTTACAGCAGTGGAAAGTAGGGGACCAATGCAGAGCAGTTTTCACAGAAGATGATACTATTTATGATGCTGTGATTGTCTCCCTGAGTGAAGAAGTAGGTACTTGTGTTGTACGCTATCTGGATTATAACAATGAAGAGACACAAAAATTGGCAGACTTACTAGCTCCCAACAGGAGACATCAAAGACGAGAGTCAGGAAGTAATGCAGAAGTGAGTTTTTATCAGTTTTATATTAGAATGGAATCACTAATTTTAGAGAGTGAGGGTTTAATTTTTATATTTTTGATGTGAACAAAATGGAATGGGCATTTGGAAAATTCAGCTCTTGTGTCATTTTTAAATGCATGTCCTATAAAATGTCACTGGTGCAAAATTGGTTTAACTTCTCTTTATCACCTCACTCATTAAACAGTGCTGCCAGTGTTAAGTTGTCACAGTGAATATTGATACATAAGTTACATATTTTTCCCTGTTTCAGAGTGATATGGACTGTACCCCAGGTCCACATAGAGGAAGTAGACCTCACAGACAATCAGAGTCACATGCTCCTCCTCCCACTTGGCCATGGCCACAGTCACCAAATGTCATTCCACCATTTAGTGCAATGCCAGTAAGTTACAACTATAAATCACATCCATAATTCGACTAACTTGAAACAAAAAAATAATTAAGGTTCATTCTCACTTACATATTTTATTATATCTCAGTAGGCTATATGATTGCAATGTAGGAAGCAAGTATCACCCCTGTTGTTTTTCCCCACAGCTAGGCATGCAGTTCAAATAAAACTGGTCTTAAATGCCATAGTTGTGGAGTTTGAAGGCCAGGTATGGTTTTTTTCTGGAAATTGAAAATGGAAGGAAGTTCTCATGCCATGTTCAGTGGTGGGGATGATGGCATTGGGAGAGACAACGACAACAAGACATGATTTGATACAGTATGCTTTAAATAATATAACCAAATGAAGAGAGCATAAAACCACCATACTCTAAAGAACCTTTGGAGATTTAACATCCAATCTTCTCTTTTGGTGACACACTGCTGCATTTCTTTAGATTTTATGCTGCAATGATTGTATGTTGTTCATTCAATTTTAAGTGAAAATGTAGCTGCGGATGAAATCATTGTCATGTTAAAAGCTAATATACTCCTACCTTTTCAAGTAATTTGCTATTTTTTTCTGTAAATTAAATTGTAAAAACTGTATTCTTCTTTTTATTGCAGCCTGTGTTTCCGTCATTGCCAGTCTTTCCACCCTGGACGAGCCCAGCACAAACACCATTATCCTCACAAGTCTGTAAACTTAATTATTCTTTTCTATTTTATTATTTTTTTTATTAATATATTTGTTGTTAATCTATCATCAAAAATTTATATATATTTAGTCATTTTTTTGAAGAAAAATAGTGTATTTCGAGTATGAAAATAAATGAACTGGTTATAGTAAGAAATGCGGTATTCTTGTATGCATTCAATTGCTTTGACACATATTGACCAAAAATAAAAAATAGACCATAAATTTGCATTGTTTGAGTAGCATTGTAAACAGAAAGTTTAGTTATAATTCAGTTGTTACTAATATAATATTATGCCTGCATGTCAATTTGATATAGTTTGCACTGTTTTCCACCTTAGAAACCTCCATTTATGCCCCCTCCCCCACCAGTGCCTGAAGGCCTTGAAGGAGACAATGAGGCATTGTGCAGTATGTTGATGTCCTGGTACATGAGTGGCTACCATACAGGTTATTACCAGGTAATTAAACATAGTCCATCAGCTGTGTTAAACATGCATAACTTACTTCTTGGGGGCTCTTTTTCCAACACTTTATGTTTGAATTAGAATAGGTGAAGTATAAACACTCCAAAAAACACACTTCTTTGAATGGTTGGGAAGTAAACAGAAAAAGGGAAAAGAAAGAAAAAGAAAGGTGTACATTCGTTAAATACAACTATTTTTTAATGCAAATTCAAACTGCCAATTTCATATTTATCTGATGTAAGCATATAATTTTAGGGCTTGAAGGATGCTAAGAAGCAACAACATGGCCACCAGCCTCACAAAGATTCTAGCGATGTTAAGCGGTAGCAAAATATTGTGGCACCTGTGTGTCATGGTGTTTACTGTTGTAAAGGGGGACTTGAATGAAATAAAATGAAATTGAAAAGAAGCAGCTGAGCAGGATATCCAGCTGTAGGATGAAGTCACACTTGACACAAAAACTCCATCAGCTGTACCATATCCACTATGGTCCTTGTTCATTCAAACAGCAGTTGGAGAACCCAGAGGAATAAACATAACAGTATCAGGGTTTGAGCACATTGGATAACATGAAGAAGAATATTGAAGAAATATTTGACAGTATATGAACATGCTGAGCATGAAGGAGGAAATGTGTACAAATGATATGTCAATATAGGGGAGTTGGAAATATTTTGCTGGTAATGATGACATAAAAGGCAGAAAAATGTGTGCTTGATGTTGTTAAAAGTGGAGGCAAGAGATTCTTGTCTGTTGAAAAAAGCATCATCAAATTGTATTTGTCCTTCTTTCTTTTCCCAATTCAAACATTGACTTTGCACAGAAAGCACTTGGTGCTGTGCCAACGAGTCAGAACTACATCCTACTTGGAGTGAAAATAATGCAAGCCTGTCAGATTTGGAAGATTGAGATTTTAATGACCTCAGTGGTTGTAACCACACTTTCATTTGGCGTAATAAAGGTTTTTTTATTCAACAATTGTGTCATTAGTACATTACAGATGCAGTTAAAGTCAAACTTTTGCCCCAGAACCTGACCCAACTCCACCATGTGTAGCTTGAAATAGTATAACTTGGAGAAATGCCATAAGACATCGTTTCAGGTTTCCCAAAAAATTCAATTTGAATGGGGTTTTCTTTCTGTGCTATAAATGACCCTCAGCTGTCCCATTTGACTAAACATGCAATTGCACGCACAGTTTTACACCCATAAATAGGAGTAAGAGTAATGATTATACAATGTGCACACAGTTCTCTTGTCATTGAATGGATCTTTATGAACTTGAGGGCCAGATAAATGGGTAAATTTATGATTTAGTACTTAAAGAATGTTCAATTTTAAAGCAGTTTTTTGTCTGATTGCAAGATAAATTTAGTTATTGATTTGATATGTTGACTTCATTTCAGTTGTATAATAAATTAGTTGAAGTGGTTTATAAGCTTTAGTGGAATTCCATGCTCTTTATTTGAAGTATTTTTAAGGATCAGGTTCCTAAGGTGTGTCGTGTCAGTGTTACTGGAGCAATCTAATATCAAAGCTGAATTAAGGGTATTTTAACTCTTTATAATCACCTAGATACTGAAAGTAAGGCTTTTCCTGCATCTAATTATTCAATAATGCATCTATCTTTGTGCTGATTAAAAACAATGCCCCCCCCCCCCTTTGAAAATATAAGATATCAGTGTTTATAATTCTGAATGCAAGGAAAAAGCATAGGCAATTGAAAGCTTTAATTGTCATTTTAACAACTTTCTATTTTGAGGTGAGATAGCAATTGGTATGGGGCGTAACTTCATCCCTAAACAAAATTTTATCACAAAAATTGGCAAGTGTATGGGCTGCAATCCCCCAGGAGTAAAAAAAATAAAAGCATTAAATGCTATTAGGAAGGTATTTGTGATAACACTGCGAACACCTTTTGTTGGCTACCAGTGAGAAAACATTTTAAAAATTCACAATTTATTTAATGCCCATGACCTTGAAAAAGTACAATAAGTGATGGATCTGTTGCAAACATTTCCATCTTACAAAAACTGAGTAACTTTTGTTTGGCAATGAAATCAAGGACTAAAACTAGAACCAGAAAAATTGCCTGGTTATGATATATGATATATTTTGCATAATTTATATGTAATGAACTTTTTTTCTTCATAAAAGAATGGAGAAAATGAGAAGCAAGTTTACAATATGATCAATACAATGCCACAGAGAAACATTCTTCATAAATTTTCCAGTACTGATGGCATATAACTTACTAATGACTAAAATGAAAATGGAATTGTTCAGTAAAAATAATAAAGTGAAGTCATTGTTCTATAATGTTAGCAAAGATGCAAAATGGTTTTGTTTTCTTCAAATAAATGACATACAAATGTGTATCGCTGTGTGTATTGAAGCAATGCATGGACATCCAAAACCTATCAAAATCCCAAAACTGCTCTAATAACATTTAGCAAGAATCATGAGCAGGCCTTATCAGTCATATTTAATAACATATTCTAAGTACTTTATCAGTTTATGTGAGAAGAGACAAATAGGATATATCAAATTAATATCATTCATACTCATCAGTTGTACAAAATGTGCCTTTGTCTTGATACCAGCCAATGCATCACTTGTAGATGTATTTTAAAAGAGCATGAGCCTATGCTTGACATCAGCTGTTACAGCAAGAGGGACATATGCCTGTAGATAAACATTTCCTATCTAAATATCTGTAATGGGTTAAGTCCAGAATCTCAGATCAAGATATGTCCAGTTCATGTTTTCAGAATACAGTTTCCATTTGCACTTGTGTTTATTTCCCTCCTTTAGCACCTCCACTTGCTCCCTGGGCCTGGGCTGCTTTCTTCTCTTGTTTTTGTCTCATAATCTCAGCATCTCTGAAAAGAGACATAAAGAGACATAAAGTTATTATTCAGAAAATATTATCCAATACACAACCAAATTTTTTCGTTTTCTAGGGTTTAGTTGTCTTATACACATTTTTGTCTGGTTTGAATATGTTTGTTATATGTATGCATTAAAAACACATTTCCCCGTAAATGAATATAGTTTGACTTATATGTAAAGGTAAATACACTGTTACCTGTGTCTTCTCTCTTCCAAAGACATTCCAGCATTGGCACCCTTAGCTGCAGCACCCTTGGCTTTATCCTGCTGCTGCTGCTTTTTCTGATTTTTTTCTCTTGCTTTCTCACGTTGATTTCCACCTGTGGAGAAAACATTTTAAAAATTATTGAGTGATCAAGGGGGGGCAAACTGTTGGTGGGATATACCTGACCAAAACACATTTCTCTTATATAGCTGATCTTTAATCAAATATCAACTGCAAAATTTTATCCATTCTAAAAAATTTATATTATCTTACTGATCAAACTTCTTATTAGCGACAGGTACTGTTAAATGTTTTGATAAAACCTTTTTTTTTTTTTTTGGTCGCTTATTAATAATTTTAGTTGAGGACCTACGAATGTTGCTAGAAAAGCTATTCATATTGAAGCTGTAAATTTGATAGAAGTGAAAAGAGCAAGAGGCAAAACATTCATGTTTGCCAGGCTCAGAGAGGGGCCTTTCCCTGTACTAGTTCTTGCCTGAGATACGGGAAGGTTTTAAAATTAAACCGAGGCTGCACTCATTGGGTTCACCTTCAAGCTTTATCTCATCTGAATACCCCATTCTCTCTCTCTCCTCCATTTCAATCTTCCACCCTACGCTAGAACCGTAGGGTGGTTGGTAAAAGTGGAGGTTAGAGGTTCAAGATACTTTCAGATTGATCTTTAGGTGGATTTGGCAGCACTCACTGTGTTTGTATGAGTGTGATGAATGAAATGAGGACAACACAGTTAAAGCGTAGTACTGCAATCATAGAGTTTTCCTTGTTATATTCTAATTACATTGTCCCCATCTTAATCGATAGTTTCCCTGGGGTGTGTTTTCTTAAAGAGAACTATGACCAGTACTTACGAGTCATGGTTTTCAAACCAATCGGAGCTACGTGGCACAACAACAAAATAACTTTCGGACAGCCTGACAAATCACTCAAGAGGTGAGATTGCGATTGGAATTGATGCCACGCTTAAAAAACACCAGTAATTTAAGATTCCCTAATTTTGATCTTCTCTATATATTTTTTAAACAAAAACATGAAAGTAGTCCTTTTAGGACGAAGTTACGAAATAAATTAGCTAAAATGAAAATTGTTATTCCACTCATTATTCTTTTATTTCTATTTCAGAGCTATGAACCAATTAGGTTTGGCACCGTTTTGGAGCGCGGTGATCTGGATTTCATTTCCGGTAGAGAGACAACACGAGTAAGTTCACATCACCGGTTTTAACCGACTCGTAGTGTTTACTTTAAGTGATATATAATTTAACAGTTACTGGTATGTTAGTTCGGTGAAAGTAGGTAGTGCGATCAGTGCATTGAATATTGTGCAAAGGCACGATGACCTCCTTTCGATTAATACCTGTACTCAGTACGCTGTACGAGAAAAACCACAGAACAATTTGCGTTTGTTAGATCTACATGATTATCATCTGCTGTACAACTGCTATATCACATATGTGCTAATACATTCAACACAAATAGGTGAGATCCAAAACGTAATGAAAAGTTCCTAAGCTCAATTTTTAAATTTGCATGGTCGAAATTTAGAAGTGACACTAAAAATGAAACTAAAATAATTTTAAATTTATTGATAATAATTAAAAAATAATAAAAACGTACATTGTTGTATCTATTTGTTTCAGATAAACAAATAAAATAAAACAGGATGCCAAAATCGAAAGAATTTATATCAAGCTCAGAATCCGATTCAGAAGATGATAAGGCAAGTGAGAACCCACTGTGTTTGATAAAAAAAAAGTCAATCTGATTGAAAGTGGGTTTTCTAAGTAAGGTTGATATTATGATGAAAAATTTGCCACTTTTACTGTGCCATGACTATTTATAACACTCACTGATGACAAAGATGTTGTTACATTTTCTTGTGATATTTTCTTCGAATGAGATGTCTCTATGCTACTGTCATTTATTCTTTAGCCAAAAGCAAAGAAAAAGAAGACAGAAAAACCTAAGCCTGCAGAGAAGCCCAAGCCCAGTAGCTCCAAAGGAAAGGATGGTGAAGAGATGTTTCAGGTATACAATATGCGGCATATTATTGCTCTGTATAAATATTGTTGTACTGAAATTAATAGTTTCTGACATGTATTGAAGTTACTTAACCTTGATGAAAAGAATTTATTTAATTAAACTTTTTCACAGCTTTCCAAGATGAGGTATGTTACAGTGAGTGAATTTCGGGGAAAATGCTTTGTCAACATCCGAGAGTATTATGAATCTGATGGAGAAATGAAACCAGGAAAGAAAGGTGGGTTGCATTTCCGAAAAAGGAAACTTTTGATCAATCAGACAGGCATGTCAATTGATTGTAGATCTGCAAAGAATGGCTTAAGCAGCATCACAGTGTATATACCAATATGTATATATTTTACTATTATGCCCTAATTTTGAACCACCACATTGACGTGCCTGATCAGATCTTTCATGTTCTAATTATTGCAGCTTATATATATATATATATATATATATATATATATATATATATATATATATATATATATATATAATTGTGAGGTTATTGATTTTAAAATTATAAATCTGTATGATTTATTTGTGTCAGGATCATTTATTATTTGATATTTGATTTTGCTTTTGATCAGAATTTTGAATTTTATGGTACAATTTGTCTGCAACATGTTACTTCAGCATATTTTTGACTTTTTTTTGTCATCTCTATTCTTATTATTTATTACTGTTCATGTTTATTTATTTGTGTTTTATTAATTCTAGGAATAGCACTTAATGCGGAACAATGGACTAGACTGAAAGAACAAATGGAGGAAATAGATGCAAAACTGAAAAGCATGCAGTAGTGCTTTTTTATATAAGGAAACAGTCTCTGTATCTCAAGTGATAAGGGAGGATATCATAAAGTTAAACCTCTTACTTATAAGTCTGGAATATGACAGACATACAGCTCAGCAGACAAAATCTGAAAAGTAGCTAGCTAGCAGAGCAGACTAAAATTGGATTTTGAACAGCAGAGTTGGGTCAAGTGTCTATTATGTTGGATACAATATAGTTTGTGACAAAATGTATCTTGATCATTTGTTTTCTGAGAGGACCTTAGGTGTTTTATGTAGAGCCTTCTTTAAAATTGTGCTATATGTTTGTTAAAAGGACAAATCAAGCCACGTGTGGTGGGAGACAGCACCAAATGCCCATTCCTCGTATAGACGTGGTCAGATGTGAAAACATGAAGTGACACTGTAGAGGCATGGTTGGCAAGAGTTTGCCACATGAGATGATTATCTTCACAGAGTATTAACATGTTAGCACTTACATTTTCTTACGTAAAACTTTCCATTGTAGATCTTGTAAAGTGTTGTTCAAACAAGCTAAACTAGTATATTGTTAATTGGGTATATTTGGCTCACCGTTTGTGGTGGCACAGAAAGAGTCGTTTTGAAGTGATGTGAAAACTTATAAATTATGAAGCTGACATGATTTTGCATTTTAATCATCCTTTTTAATTGTTGTGCTTGCTTTCATTTCTTAGGACAGAAAATTGACCAAATCCTTGAAAAAAAAAGGAATTCATATATATATATATATATATATATATATATATATATATATATATATATTTCAACTTTTTCACCAGTAGTTTTCCTAATGTTTTTCTCTGTTGTTGAGTTGGTTGGATTTTCTTAGTCGGTAGTGTGTTGCAGTCTTTTAAGATCTGCCTGATTTTTTTTTTGCAATTTTGGTATTAGAAAGTATTAATTCATTTGCGTAAACATCTTAAGGAAATGGAAACAAGAAACAAATATCAAACATGTTAATAAGTTTAAATATCGTTTATTGAAAAGAAATTCAATAAAATTTTACAGGTTTGCACACGAAGCCTTTTTGTCCACTTCACTGACTTCTGGCAAACTTGGCAACAAAATATCAATGTGGACAGCACTGGCATTAGGGTGCCTGCACCAAGTTGCCCTCTCGTGCATAGTCTTGGATATCTTGCACTAAGTCCAGTCTTCCCATGTCCCGCAGGCAGTTGATCACATCACTCACGGTCACGTTAGAGGTTTGGCACCACTCTGTCAGCACAGCATCACATGGGTTCTGTTGCCTTTCCAGCACCTGGACTTCGAACATGCTCTTGCCTAGTTGAGCTGAAGAGATGTCACATTTCATTTATTTATTTATTTTGATGAAATCATTGTTATGTTGTGAAGCATGTTGTTAAACGGTCAACCCATGTCTTTGTTACCAGTTCCAGAGAAAAAATAATAATTTTAATAATAATAATTTTTCGAACGGTAGCGAGAACTAAATTCACCTATAATTAAACAAAAACTACATTCTTTCAATTTTTTAATCAAGGAAGAGTCTTGATTTTTCAAATATACCGACATGATAATCATCTTTATATGACATTATACCTTGGCTGATGGGATGGCCATGAATCTTTATCAGCACGGTATTAATAAATCTCGACCTTGTTTTGCGTACAACGATTTATCGTAAATCATGATGTATACAGAATGAAGAAATCAAAAGTTTACGATATTCTACGTCTTTGATCAATGTCATTTTCTTTTATCAATTGTAAGATAATCTTTTGTTAAAAATGATTTATATTAGATGTCTACAAGAAGCTCTAGAAAAAAACTGGAGTTCGGCATATTGCACTCTGGGTCATTTCCCTAGATACTGCTCATGTTATCAGTATCTTATTAAGACGCTCAAGAGCATGATTATCAAACTTACAGTGGGAGAAGAATCAATCACGGATTTTACAGCAGTATGATTACATATTTGTTCTCTCTCTCTCTCCCTCCCTCTCTCCCTCGTCAATCTTACCTGCCAATCCCTTCCAGTCCCTACCAAAAATACTAGGTGTATTTAGGGCATTACACACGCGGTAGTATATGTCAGGTGTCAGGCTTTTGAATGAAGTATCTGCCCAACACTTCGCTGTCAAATCATTCTTCTTGCGTTGAAAAATCTTTTTCTCATCTGAGGTTGCCGTCTTATCTAACCCAACAGCCTGAAAACAGATCTTTTAATGTCACATGTGATGTTTAATCTGTTTGAACAAAGTTTCAAGATTAGTTTTAAATGAGAATACAAAACAGGTTGATTCAAAAGAGTCAAGGTAAATATTAGACATAGTTATTTAATGAGTGGGATATATCTCGTGGTTAATTGTTGGGTATCAATATGTATGAATCAGTATGATATATAATTATGATGAAATTAATGAACTTCTTTTCCCTTGAATTCTATTAAAAAATGCCACCCGGTAGGGTTATCCAGTGCATCTAATTCTCCTTGCTAAATAATTTATATATCATTCACAAATTTGCTTGGTTGGATAGTTTTTTTTTTCATCTTTTTGCTTATCGTTGTACATGTCGCTAAAGACAAAAAAAGAAAACTTACTTTGCTCCCTTGCAACTCGATCATTCGTCCACGACACCAGAATGTCGTCTGCTTCTTACGTGACGCTGAGGCATCTTCTGTGTTCATGGACCAGGTTTCAAGAAGGTGAATATCCTGAAATGGAAGAGAGCCCTTATTGAATCCAGGTGAGTACAACTTACAAGGATTTTTTTCCAGTTTGAATACCACAATAAAAAAGAATGCATTATATGCTTTATCTTTTTTTAAAGTTGTATTATTTGTTTTTTACAGGGACTGCATTTATATTTCAATGAGTACTGTTGATTTTCGCAGAGTCTTATGTAATACCACATTACTGGTACTTACTGAATTCTCTTGGTCATGAGCATCCTGAAATGGGCATTTAGGGCCAAAAACGTAGGAACATTTCTCAAAATCCTGTGACACGATTCTTTTCAGATTGTGTTGGATTGCATCTAACACTATGGCCGGTTCACGGCCTCTACCGCATCTTACAGTCACCTTGATCATTTGGCTTTGCTGGCTAACAAAATCTTCATTTCCAAGAAGTTCTAGCTTCAGTGCATAACTGTTTTCAAAAGTAAATAACGCAGCACTTTGTGAAATCCGAGGCACGGCGATATTTCGTAGGTTATCGTATTGAACACATTGGCACACAAGTCGTAGGAAAATAGTCTGTGGGGGAAAGCATCCAAAGTCTACATAGTAAATTATATCTGAGTCGACGTCGTCATCCCACCATCCACTTAGATGTTTGGTATGAGGTAGCAGTTTTGGCACTATATAATGGAAACCATTATTGTTCAGCATCACTTTACATATAAGGTGATAATGCTGCAGAAGGTCTATCAAACTCTCCTGGACATTGGCGTTTGTGAGGTCAGACAGCAAATGTTGCAGTAAAGGCGTGGAAAGCGTTCCAGTGTTTTTCAGGTTTCTCCAATCGTCCATTAATGAATGTTTTTGTTTAGATAAAGATGGGATGGTCACTATGGAGGCCATGATATTGACCAGTAACTGTGGGTCAAAAACAATAACATCGGACAGTTTTCCATTTGCTTTGTAAATAATTTCACCAATGAAATGAAAGAAGTTTAACATGTCTTTAAATTCGTCTTCATCTTTAATGTGACACTGGTTCTTTTTACACACTTCGTAAAGCTCTACAAAATTTCCAATGAGCTGTCCATTCTCTCTCCTTTTTTGAATAACTTCGTGTAGCGCCAGGTATTTTATGGGCCACAGTTGCTTTTGGAATTCGGACTCACGCGCTATGCGCATCAGTGTTTTCCGCAAATGCTCATGGTCAGCATCATTAACAGATCTGAGACTATTTTCCACCGGAAAAAGAGGCGTGTCATCCTCATTCCATATCAAAAATTTGTGCAAGTTGTGTGGCAGGCTGTTCCTCAAGAAATTGCCTATTTCTCTCACTTTCGTTGGTCCCACCATGTTATGATCGCGGTGAGTTCCAACTATCAGGACGGATGCGTTTGGGTACTGCGCGTGCACCTGTATTGAGTGTAACCAGAACAGCAAGCTGTTCAGAGATGTTCGAGCATCGAGAACAGCGTCCTTCAAGTTGAACACGACAAGGTAAATCGAATGTGCCGCCATGAAGATGTGATGTACGGAATGGTAGAGAGCATGCCCAGCATAGTCTCGCATTACCAATTTGACTCTTTCCCTGCGACGATGGCGCGCTTGTAAAACTTTGCTCGGGGAGAGCGAAGTGCTTTTGAATTTGTCGTTGCCGTGCTTTTGAGGACTTCGTTTGAGGCTGTTTATTAAATGGAGAAGCTCGACTCCAATAACAAAAGTTAGACCGACAACATGTTTGCCTAAATTAAAGTTTCGAGGAAACCTCCATCCTAACATGAAACTGAATCCAAGCCCGGGTATGATTCCTATGGCGTAGGTGATGAGACGACGCGTCTGCGGTTCACATAAAGGTGATACACGCTCTTTAAACAATAGGTAGAGTTTCTGTCCCACGGAAAGAAACACGCCGTGCCCGTAACCACAACCCAGGCCAAACACAAGGGTAAAAATACTGCTGCTTTGTGTCTCTGCAGCCCTAGAAGCGACAATGGCAAGAGCAGGGACAATAATCCAAGAAATGACTTGTGGAAATTTTTGAGTCCCCAATCCCACGCAGGTAGATAGCATGAAAATGGCTTGATGGTGATAAAGGCCAATTGGGCATGTAAGTGGTTGCGAGTCTGTGGCCACGGGAGTGTCCATAATACACAGAGTCAGGGTCATGCCAGTCCCTAAAGACATCCCACAGGATAACCCGATGTAACTGTCTATTAAGAAAAACAACACAAAGCCAAGTGTTAATGCTGGAAGAAGACCGTAGTCAGAACTCACTTGCTCAAAATGTTCGTGGAGTTGCCATCGGCACACACCGTCGGACCATAGCGCCAGAATGATCACGCCTATTGCTATACCAAACCCATCCCGGAGTCCGAAGAAACACACAGAAACTGCATACGTTAGAACCAGAAGGAATCCCATCCATGGGACCTGGTCTGAAACACGTATGCTGACACACAAATATGCTGACAGCAAGCCAGCTACTAAGAGTAAAATCTTAAGAAAACATTTACAAGACGCCAAAACGGCGTTCTTTGCACTAACCTTGCGCGAAGGTTTTAATCGCATAAGTGTGTGTACTCCAAGCGCTTCCTCGAATTCCGAAGCGTTTGACAGAGCTACGTCAACCGTTTTCCATGACTCCGTTAAACCCGATGTGTCCACTAGTCTCTGTTCAATACCGACGGTGCTCATTTCGTTCATATCAAACGGATCACAGGTCAACATTTTCCTAAGGCTTGTTTTGCCTTGTCGCTCTTTTCCGACGATGTTAACGACCACTCTTTGGTGAGCTTCTTTCCCTTCGTCTAAAGCGGTTTGCTGAGCCTGCAAACCAGCAGGACCGCTTACAAACCCAACACCAGGTGTAAGACCCATCTCAAAAATGGCGTGGCTTTCGTCGCCCATAGTTAGGGCAATGGTGAGCTCGACACGAATTTCTTTTGTGACCTGAAAAAAATGGGAAATTCCGACTGGAGGTTATGTTTTCATGGAATGTGTAGTTGCATTAAGCTCTTATTATATCTTGATCTATCTTGCACTACTATCGAACATTCGTGTCTCTGCGCGTGACTCGATTCTTTCAACGACATTTGGTTTTCCAATTATCGTCTTATAAAAAAAACAATTTAGTATATGTTTGCACAACATTACATTGCATGTCTTTGTAGCACGCTGTTTAAGTAAACCACAACTATCGATAATATTAGATATGTGAGAGATTGGTTTCTGTCGGAACTCGTATAAGTGAAATATAAAATCATTTAATTTCAAGATGTGATGTTGATATATAAAAAACCGATGGTAAACCATGGACAATTATCTAGTATAATTGCATTCTAGTTTATAAAATATAAATTTTGATTTTAACATTTTGGAAATATCATGGCACATACATGTAGGAGCGTTTGTAGTTATGACGCCTTCCTCTTTTGCGTGTGAGATAATACACTGTCACCCAAGCGATACATGTGCCAGAACACCTCGAGCGTCAGCAAGAGGTATTCAAGACATATTGCGAGAGGGTGGCAGTGTGTTTTTTTTGGCATACGTACCGGGGGAAAGTATTCGCGTCTCACTTATTAACGTAAGTGTTATATCAATAAAGTGTTGATCGCCGCGGGCATATAACATCTCTAGGTATGTATTGGTCTACAAAGGATCAAAGGGGAACACCTCGCCACCTGAACAATGCTGGCGCATTTTATTTCCGCTTTAGCGATGACACGAAGCATCTAGACAGTCGGCTACTTTCCAATTATGCCCTATACGTTTGGCAATGATTTAGGTCTACCTTTCCATGCCCAGCCTGACGAGTAGGGTAAAATAGCTATCGATCCTCTCACTAATCCACTCTTTATCAAATCTAAAAGGCGAATCAAAAGAACAAGAAAAAACAAATACATCACTCTCAACTCACCCTCTTAATCAATCGACAAGTTCCTCAACTCTTGCTGAATACTGCCAGTGCATCCCTAGCAGCTTTAACAATGTATGCTTTACCAACTTTATACTGAATTGACAAACGACAGTAAGAATGTCTTCTGCACCTCCGCAAGAAACACCTTCTGACTCTCGAATATTTACCTGTTTGTCATTTTTCTTGGCACCAGACCATCGTGCACATATTAGGACTTTCCGAACGTTTATTTTTAGCATAACGACACTAAGCGTGATATCTGACAACGCGGACACGAAGCTGATAATGGAGCTGTCAAATTAACCCTAAATTAAACCACTAGTAGAGTGCGTGTGACAAGGTCGTACCAATGGTGTCTCCTTTTTTCACATTGGGCGTTATACGTATCGGTATCGAAAAACTTAAAATGGCCCTCACATACATGTTTACTATAAATTGTACCTTTACCTCTGAGAATGTCATATATTGTAGAGGTAGATTCTTTATACCTATAATCGTAATAGTGAGGAACGCGTGAAGAGCACAGCGGTATGTTAGATAATTCGTGGGGCATTTTGGTCCAAAGTAAAAATCACCAGTAACAAGAAACTGATTTAAGAAAAGCCTAATAATACCGGTACATTTTCCATGATAAATATTAACTGCAACACCGAGTAAAAAATTGATATAAAAGAGTTTTTACTTCTTATCCGTAGCTACACAAAGCATAAAGAATTGTATCGATACATGTAGCCGCTCTGGTTATTACCCGCTCCCCACCCCCACCCCCCAAAAAATAATAATATACAATCACATCTCGTTAATCAACTTTAGCTGGTAACAGTGGTTTTGCAATCACTCACCTTACCAGTCATAGCACGCGCCCCTCCCCTTCAACGGGATACGGTTACATAAGAAAAATCTGTATATCAAATTCCTTTCAACCGGTATTTTGTTTTATTGTGGTTTGCAAACATCGGCTAAACCGTGGATACAATTTAATTTCTTGACATGCTATTGACACTGGTTCAATTTATCCGTAATTTACACACTACTGCCAGTCCTTATGTTTGAACATTGAGTCATACTTCCTGCATCTGCTATCTCCATAAGTCAAGAGCTTAAATTAATGTCCCAGTGTTATTTTATACATCGTGGGAGAATGCACCGGTCTTTGATCATCTTTAAAAACGTTTAAATCGATTATCAATGTTTAGCAATGTATTTTATTCTCTCTCCGCTGTACACTTTTTTGGGGGGTTAAACATATTTTCAAAAATTTTAGGATTTTTTTTAAATAACGAATTATTATAGGCAATGAATGAAAAGATAATGCTGTAAATGATTCGATCATTATTTGAATGAAAACGGTGTAAATTACTGTCGCCTTTGAAACACTTTTCACCACGATACAACCTTCATTGAACTTTAAGCAAGAGCTAGTACAACTATATGTATATAGGTAGAACAACATCAGGTGCCACGGCCTACGAGTAGGAAGTTAACGCTGTTGATACTTACTGTATGTTCGAATGTTTCTAAAACGTGATACGTAAAGGTGAATATTTCTAAAAAATATTTATCATAGCATCATGAATATTTCTTTACTGTTTGTGCGTAAGAACCAAGTCTGAGTAGGTTACGTCTTCTTTTTTTTTTTTTTTTTTTGTCGATGGAAAATGTACTTATTACAGTGAATTGCCAAAGAAGCTATATCTAGCTATGATTTATTTTGTCTTTTCATTCATTAGCATTCCAAGAAGCCTTTCTCTTGCGAAAAAGTCAGTCTCCAAATTTGAGGTGGCGTGTTCAAGCTTACAAATACAGTAGTTTCGTCCGAGGAAGATGAAATATTCCCTCCCCACCTGAATGCAATACCCTCCAACTGTTGACTTGTGGTAGGTATTTCAAAATCCCGACTTTCTGAAGTCTCTAAGTTCCAGGAACGGACAACGGCTTTGCTATCCAATAATGCATACAAAGTATTGTTATAAACACTTAAAGCACCGATTTTCTCGTGGACGTGTAAAGATTGTAATGCCACTGGATGTGAATGCAATTCGGAGGTGCTGTTGTTGGTGTTGAAGGTGAATATCTGGATGAATTGCTCTGAGGTAGCGAAGAAGGTTCCAGGCCTATTCTCCATCTCTCCGCTGCCGACCCAAACACTGTCACTGTAAGCAATGCCCCCAAAGCTAGGATCACGACCTGCGTGTGAATACCAAACTTTATAATTTGTACAAGTTATTTAGATTTTTTTCTTTTTCAGAATAAAATATCACACAGTTTATAGCCCTGACCTACGTTTCACTAATGAAATTAGGCAAATGATTGATAATGTAAAGGAATTTGTACTTTGATAAAATGTAGCTCTAAAGTAGTCAAGCAAAATTTTTAAAAGCTGGTCTTAAAACATTGTTATATATTTTCATGTAAAACAATTTAAATGTCCCAGTTAATTGGATATTAATAAATTTTGAGTCGATTAAAGTGCTTTGCTTTACAGAAAGGCCCACCTTTGACTTCTCTTTTGATGATAGGTCTTTGTAGGCCTATTTAGAAGTGTGCTTTTCAAAGCTTTTTTAAAGTGAATTTTTTTTGCACTTAAAAGTGTTGTTGCTAATGCTACATACATCTGGGATTATCATGAAAAATGCTAACAAATTTTTTTTCGGTGAGATTACTGTAATCAAAACGAACACTATTTACTGTTGGACTGTAATTTGTCTAAAATCATATTCTAAGATAGCTACAACAAAATAAATCCCAAACTTTTAGATTTCCTTTTGACAGTATGATCAAAAAAGTTTCAAATCCACAAAACAAGAAAAATGGCCCGGTTTGTTTTCATTAATTACCTAAAAGGTGTTTCATTTCTACAACATCTAAAACCGTTCTCTTCTGAAGATCATACATCAGAATTCGGTTGGTTGGGAACTCAGTGGCGATGTATATGATTTGAGGTTTATCTGCCTTTGTGAAAGTAAGTCCTTGAAAATCGTACTTCTCCTTCCCTAAAAATACAATAAATGGACTTAACAAGAAAAAAAACTGCCAAGAATAAACAATAAAACTTATTGCAAAATTCACCCATTCTTAAAACGTTTTGCTGGGATATATATATGTGTAATTTCAATTTTATGCCCCAAGAATAAAAGTTTCCTATACATATATTTTGTTGGCCAAGATATGTGATGGAGACGCAAAAGTCCAGTTTAGGTATACGTATTAGATGACGGATTAGAGCTCAATCCAGTCAACCCCTTTTTTAAGTCATGAAATTAATCATGGTAGGCCCATATATATATATATATATATATATATATATATATATATATATATATATATATATATATATATCATACGCATTACTTTGGCGTTTCAAGAGAAATGTTCAACTTACCTCTGACATGTATGCTTTCTTCCAGAACTTCAGTGTAGATATTTATTTTGGCTACGATGTTGCCTGAACACGCCCACAGGTACCGCCCCGATGGATCTAACACCACGTCACTTGGTTCAAAGAATACGGGGAAAATCGTGTTGAGCTTGTGGCAGCGGCTGGATTCGTGTAGAATATTACGAAAACCTTGAAAGTAGTCAATTTGTTATGTAGGATGCTAGTTCATATTTAATCGGCACATATTCTTACATAACCCTTTTGCAAGTCTGATAAGGTTCTATATAGGAATTGGGAAATATATCTAATCACATACGCTAAGTTTTTAACTATTCATCAGCAGTTACACCATTTTGAAATGTGTTGTTCTCACCATTCCCAATTAAGTTTTCCTTTTCCAGTCGTTTCAGATAATTCCTGGATTGTAAACTGAGCATTGACAGAATGGCCACACACAGAAACAATGTCAACACAGCAGGACCAAATGCATCCTGGTATCCAGTCTTTGAAGTATGCTTCAGCCGATACAGCCGTAGCTAAAAGCAAACCGGCAATTCTGGTCTTACGTTTTGATAAGTGTGTGTGTGTGTGTGTGTGTGTGTGCGCGCGTGTCTTGAATGCTACTGAAATATTACAATAGCCGATATGCAAAAGTGACAACGGCAATGTCTTGTAGCACTAATTAAGTAAATTTCATTGAACCACAGAGAACACATTTTGAGATGTCAGATTTTGAAGTTCGGTGTGCCTTTTATTCGCCCATGGTCAATAATCATAACGATATTGTCGTTATTTATTAAAGAAAAAAAGGTTTGTACTCACGTAGTACATAATCGTGGCATAAATGAGCATAGCCATTGCCAGTGGAAGAAGTAAGAGACCTGTGATCAGTGCTTCATTATCTCCCAGTGCAACAAGTGCTCCGCTCAGTGTCACCTAACAGGTGGTAGAAAGGATGGACAGAAATGTGGTAGTGAAGACGTAAAGCTATTTTGAGTTGATTACTAATCCGAATAAGGCAAAGGCCCCATCACATTTGTTTATATAATGCCTGCATGTTTATATCCCTATACGGCAATTCATAGAAATATACAATTTGTTAGAGATAAGATGAACATTTCTTAAAAACTTTTTGAATGAAAATAAGTTTACAATACATAAATATATAAATAAATTACTAGTAGCAACGATGCCGTCAGCCATTGAATGAAGGTTCTTTCGTTTGCAAAGTAAGTCTTGGGTTCTACTTTCAAGCGTCTCTTTTTTTGGGATGTCGCACAACCTGAAGCATTTTTCTGAAAACTTCTCGAAAACTTTGGTAGTTTTGTATGTCGGAGACGCAGTGCACCTACATCAATTGAAATATGGGCATTTACACTTTTTATCGAATGTGAAGTGATCTTTTGAAAAACAAGTATTATATAGACTTTTTAAAATTATATTTATAAATCAAAACATCTTTACAAACGAACAAAAAAATGAATGAAAAATATTCTTATTTTGAACCTCCGCATAAGCCGGTTTATACGCACTGTTTTGCAACATTTCAATAAGGGGAATAGTCGGCATTTTAGCGTTCTCGTCTGTCACTTGGATGCTGCTTTCCCCAGTTCCACAGTTTAATGAATAGGATGTTGAATCTCCAGTAGTCTCTATGACAGAATTTTGATTCACAGATAGACGGTGATCGTTTCCCTCTTGATGCAGTAAAACCTGTGGAAAAAATAAATAAAGAGCGCCTACATCATTTATTAAGCTGGGGACGCGTTAATGTTTTGAAATAAAAACCACGTTTACGACTTTTTAAATGCTGAACGGGCCTCATAGTAATTGCGGCTAATCGTCGCCATGCATACCTTACTAAAACCAGTTTTACTCCCGTGAATGGTGACATCAGCGAACCAGTCTGGAAACTCCTTTATCCTGTGAGGGTAGAAACAGGTTGTCGCTTGTTGAGATTTTGAGAACTTTTCCATGCGACGGACACTAGGGTGCTCTAATAGAAGTCTTAGCCATTCAGGAAAAGTAGACCCAAGCTCTACTTTGAGGATGCTGTACGGGAACTCGCAATAGTGGCGGTTCTCAACTATTTCTAGGAGAGAATTTGAAGGAGATATTATCGAACATGTTGCGTCAGCTTTGAGCCGTCTATTTGTAGGCATCTTAACGTTTAACCCAATAAAAATGATGTTCATCATTTTAAACCTCTTTTGATGATATGAAATCGTTAGATGAATTTATTAGCACGTAGAAAATTAATTTCAAGTACTTTATTTAACTCACCATCTTCGTTTCGCTTCCATTGTGAATTTTGTCGGCCACCCTCATCGACAAAAATGAGATCAGAATCTAAGGTGATTCTGACTTCATTGTCATCAGGGCTTTGAAATATCATTCTTTTGCATGCCGTTCTCACCAAAGGCTCCAAATTATCTCTATTGATGACCTTCTGTGCCTCATTTCTCAAACGCGTCTCTGGTTTGGCAGAATCACAAAGAGAGGCAATTGGTTCTCCTGAAAATAAAGTTCTTGTATCCACTACCGTGAAATGAATATAGACGTGAAATGAATATAGGTTTTTGATCTAATAATGTTATATGGGATACATGCAAAAGAATAGGTATTTTCACTTGAATTTCTTAACATGTGACTGTAATAAAGGTAAGGCAGACAAAGCATGCTCCCATACCTTTTAAATAACTGAAAACTTCCTCTTCGTTCAACGGAAATCGTTCCGTTTTATTGCAAATACTTTCGCTGTTGTAGGTTTTCTTCTCAACGTATACTATCGAATCAAGTGGACTTGCAAGAGGAACTACCTGTAGAAAAGTTGATTGACAGGTACTAATCCGTAAATTTCGTTAAAATCAATAAATCTTAATTACATAAAAAATTGCATATCTTGAAGCAACAGAAGCAATATCATTGAATCAAAATTTAAAAATATCTGATTGATTTAAATGACATCAAGGACTATGGTTTAAAACTCACGTCTTTATCGAACAACGTTTTGCGTAACCCAAGTTTACATTTCTATCCATTACCCCATCAATTCCGAGTATTCGGTAACTGCGTGTAACACACAAGCATAATGGATTACTATTGCTCACCAACTAAACACCAAAAGACTAAGAGCACGGTTAGTACCGGACAGTGTCTTGAAATCTGACGCAGTGACTGATCACTGTAAACATACCTCCCTCCCTTGTGAAAGGTTGTGCCATCGCAGCCGTATGGCCGTGGCGCTTTCGTCCAGTCGCTGGAGGCTGTGGTAAGAGAGCAGATCTGAGTTATCCAGAAAAACCGAGGAAACCAATGTCATGAAAGGCGGTGTGCTTTCTATGAGACTCTCGTGAGGCTCGGGGTTGCAATTAAGCTGGGGACTTATCCTGAAAATTTAGTTTTTAAAGTTAATAAAAGCGAATCTTCTGCTCGTTTTTTACGGGTCACGAGACAGTACTTTTTCTAAAAAAAAAATGGTAATAAATTATTGCAAACGGAGGATTGCTCAACGCGTGACTTAAATATAAAAATATTGAAATATTGGTAGTCTTCCAGCGTCTTGTCTCATGGAACCAGTGTAACGCCGTACACCAATTAAGCATGTACACGTGATTGTATTCCACCACTATGTCATCAGTCAGGGTCCAGTATTTTTCCCTTTTTCGCTGTTTTAATGCATCTCGTCTCACGAAGCGTTCTTTCATAGTTGCGGCTCTCTTTGAAGAATTTTGTCTAGCTATCCATTTTGGCTATTGATAAATGGGACTTTGCTATCAAATCTTAACTTGAATATCCTTCTCCCAAAATTCTAATATCTCTTAGATCCCATTTCCAGAGATTAGATCGATCTACTTTAGATCGACCTAACTCCCTGGGGGTTCACGCTAAATAGCTGTCAGCCGGGCGGACACGAAAGCTAATTACCCCCTTACAGCTTGTAGTAGGCGGGACGGACATTTAAGCCGGATTATCTGACAGTAATCTAGGCAGACTCCCCGCGGGAATAGATCGATCTAAAAGCTCTGGGAATACAGCCTTATTTCAGGTTCTGAATGGTAGGCTTATTCAAGAAAAACAAAGTGCTTGAGCCATTTAGGTGATTCAGGTGCAAAACCTGAAACGCCTTTGATATCTAAAAATGATTAATTTTAAATAGTGAAGCGTAGTGAAGCATAACGAAGCGTAAAAAAAGGGATTTAGAATGGGTTTACAATTTGGTCTTACCTGTACATGTCATTTCGAATGCTGATTGGTAGATGCTTGATGAGTTCGGTCTTAACCGCAAAGACATCCTCTGTTTTTACCAAGTGTTTTAAAATGTTTCGCTCAAACAGTTTTTCTTCCACATTTTCGCGTATTTTGTTATTTTTTGCTTTGTCTTTACTTCTTGTTTCTGTGTAAAGAATGCTAATGTGGAAAAGAAATGCGTCCAGTTCATTTAAATATCTGGCAAAGAAGGCACCATGATTCTGTGAAAAGTACCAGTCGCTGGTTATCCCTGTGATTAGGTCGTGTTTTTCAATGACGCGGTCCATTCCTTCTCTGTTAAGCATGATGAATTTTTCCATATCTTCTAGTTCAGTAACGAAATCATCGATGAACTCCTTGAATAATAATTTCTCAGGAATTTGGCTATCGGTGTTTCTGATGTGCCCCCCGCATTTTTCTTGGTCTCGGTAATATTGAAGGCGCTGAAGGGTCATGCGTAGTTCCTGGAGCTTCAGATTTATAAATGTTTTGATCCGCTCCAATTCTTCGTTGAAAAGAAGCAAAAACTCACCTTCCCCGGTGGCCCCTGTGATGTTGTGAGCACAGTTTTTCAGAGATTCGTATCGCATAAAGTGGTGTCCGTTTTTCGATCGGAGACAGTACTGATCGCTCCTCCCCTTGAACTTCATGTTTGATTATACATTTAGTTTTGCGGGGAATAAAGAAGCGTCTTTTCCCTTTTTTCACGAAAATGAAATTTACCTGTCTGGTGCCCTTCTGTCTTTATTATAAAATTTCATATTGCAAGTTATTTGCGTTGAGTCCGAACAATAAAATGGGTAATAAACGGAGTATTTTTGTTGTTATCGTCAAGGCTAAATAAAAGATTAAAGCATCCCTGGCTCCTTTGCTGAATCAAATTTATAATTCAATCAGAAGTGAAAAACGTGGTAGTGTCTCGGCGGTTTCCTGCTTCTTTCACAGTTCTTTCAGCCCTCTGCTTACAGCAACACCTTGCATTCTCGTATACGGTGTATAATATTTATAGAGCTATCTCTGCACTGGTATACTAATTTTCTTTTGTGGATGCTTTTACTGACAATCACATCTGCAACTTGAATATTTTTTCCACTCTCATCGACCAAGAATTCTTGACTACAGAAATGCTGTCACTGCCATACATTAAGCCTTATTTGTTCCCTTCACATGTTTGTGTTTACATGTAGGCCTACAGTGAAAAATTATGCTGGACCGTGAAGACAACAACTGTGAGATTAACTATCTGATAGCACGGAATATTCATTCCTGTAGTCGCACACGTGCACTGTGCATAGTAGGCTTATTCCAGAAGTAATTTAAAGTACATCTACATTGCACGAGCATTTTTCACCATTTAGTTGATTTTTGAATTCATTCAAAATTTTCAACCGCAATAATGCAAGTACATGGTCGGTCTTGAAATTTTTGGCAATTTTCAATAGTATACACATCTGAGCGTGACCTACCTGTTTGGACAATGTCCAAATTTTTGTGGGATGCGTGTTCTCGTATAATGCTCAATTTACAGATAGGGCTTTATGTACATGTAAGATCTTACGAAATATTAGTAGTACACTAGAGACCTAATACTAAATGAAGCCTACATGTAGTGAATTGCAAATTTGACAAGTATTTTTTGGGGAAATTATTTGTTAGTATATTTAAATATTCTTAGACCAAGGTCTTCGTCATAAAACAAAATGTTATTTATTTATTTATCTATTTATTTATTAAAATTACCAACTTTAAAAGGTGAATGTTTTTTTTAAAGACGAATGAAATAAATAAAATAGGATGGAATAAAATGAAATGGGCCAACATAAAATTACGTAGCGTATTAGAGAAAATTTAAAAGCTTTTAAAAGTAGTCCCACAAGCATATTTTCCTCAGATCGTCTGATCTGATATCTAGGATCATCGACTAAAAGTTTCATTGTGTCTCTAATCCACATGGTGCCTGTGAGCCTTGGCTAGCATACCGTAGTAGGCCTATATTGTATTAAACATAAAATCGGATTTATACCATAGGAACTGAGCCTTTAGAGCAAGGTCCATTTGTGAACACCACACATTGATCATTTAAATCTTACGATACGGTGAGCCTCAATCCCTCATAGCCCTACCGAACATTTTGATTTAATGATAATACAACTACACTGTAGTTTTGGTGAATATCTAAAGCTTTTAGATCTGATGTAGGCCCTATGAGGTCTGAGGGACTATAGGCCTACCAAACCTCAAACTTCGTAGGCCTATGTAGGCCCTACATGGTGTGAAATGAGGGGATTGATCTGGTTGTTTTAAAACAATGAAACCATTTCAAGGCGCTTACCAGACGTAGCCATACCATTAACCTGGAAAATTCTTCGTGGTACCCTAAACTGCCATACCATAAGATCGTTTTTCATTATTTTGATATTTATGCGTGCCACCTCCCCCCCCCCCCCCCCCTCCATATCACTGCGGAATGTAATGAAAAGCTTGGTTCATTTTCATTTCTGTGATGTGCCCAGATCATGATATAGCAATCGACATCGGAATCAATACAAGCTCTGGGGTACAGTATTAATGCCACGAAATATCATATCAGGCTTGTTTCTTTTCGCTTAAATAACTGCTCCCGACCTAATTAGATGCTTTTGACCAATGAGATTGCTCCTGTGGTTGTGATGGTTTAAGTAGGTCACACAAGCATGAAAAGAAGCAAATAGACCTAGTCAGAAGTTAGTCAGTGCTTTTCACTTTCAGTAAGTAATGTTGTTATTTTGTTATCTATATTTGCATGTTTGATATATGTCAAATTAGAGTTTGAATAGTTATGGCTACCAAAATTTAACATATGCATGGTGAATAGTGTGAAAAAGAATCGTCGCGATTTAGTTTTATTTTAAATAGCAGGGCAAAGTCCAATGTCAAAGACTACATATGTCAAGTCAACAAGTGCCTTTTTCAGTATTCACGCAGTGTTTGCCTTCAGTTTGAAAACATTTGCAAGCAGTTGCTTAAAGCCAGTAAGTTTTAGTTTTCAATGGTAGAGGTCGATTCTCGTCATTTATAGTGTTTTGTTCACTGGTGAGATTTAGATGAATTTATAATAATTGTAGTATCTTACACGCTTTCAGTCTTGTGAGTCTACACAGTAGACTGTTTACTGAACTGAATCGATACGGGTATTTGGCAACTTGCCAGTTAAACTTGAGTGTATTCACTTTCGCAAAATGGCAGAAAATGACATAGACCCGTGATAATATTCTTTGTTCATAATTTTCTATAATCTTTAAAGATGTTTAAGTTATTTTAGTAGCTGATTTCAGTCTTAATTGTGGTAAAATATATTTGCGGTAGCGGGGACAGCGCGCTGTGCCGAAGGTTCGCTGTGCCGAGGGTTCACTGTGCCGACAAAACCGGAAAATTGGTCTAAAATTGGCTAAGTTTTTCCGGAGCCCCAAAATCAAAGGTTCGCTATGCCGATGGTTCGCTGTGCCGAGGGTTCGCTGCGCCGAAAAAGGCTACCCATCACCCATTGTGCTTGTTATGTAACGTGGCGAGCAGTGGCCTTTCTTGAAAATAAACGAGTTTTAAAAGTTCTCTTCTTCCATCCGTACCATTTGAATTTGTTAAAACTGCGCATTGAAGGTTTATCCTTATGGACATAAACATCTTAAATCGCTTTAAATAATCAGTTCTGTAAGTTAATTTATTAATTATTTTTGGCACTATGGGCGTCACCCACATTTAGAAAATTACTGACAAGAAAACATTCTCTAATTATTTTTGGCGAACTTGTTGTAGTTATTGGGTGTGTGTAAAATTAACATCTTTTTAAAAACAATCGGCATAGCGAACCCTCGGTATAGCGAACCTTCGGCTCAGCGAACCCTCGGCATAACGAACCTTCGGCATAGCGAACCCTCGGCACAGCGAACCTTCGGCATAGCGAACCCTCGGCACAGCGAACCTTCGGCATAGCGAACCTTCGGCATAGCGAAGCGCACCCGCGGTAGCTTCGATCCTCTTAAACACACACACATGCATGTATTTATGCACACACACACACACACACACACACACATTATCATACACACACACACACACACACACACACACACACACACACACTATTTACTTTACACATAAAAATGTTCAGGTCCTGGCCCAAAGACGTGAGTGCATCTAAACAGTTGGGAGAGCCAAGTGGGTTGGAATGTTCTTTGTTTGCCCAGAGGTTCAAAGGTCTGAAGGTACTAATATGGAACAAAAACAGTTTCCACTGACTGTGCTGTTTTAACAGAATTTCTTGTAAGTTATTTATGTACCAATTATGAACCTCCGGAAAGTAAAAAACCTGCAGAAGCCGAGGACAGGCTGCAGCCTTTAAAACAGCTGCTAGAACACACCTGTAACTCCTTTTCAAGTTATGTGCAGAGGCAGTTATGCTATGGGAATTCGTGATATATCAAATATAAAGTGGGTGATTTAAGCTTGAGTTTCACTGTGGAGTACTGTCCTCTGAAATACTGGATCTGTCTGTGGAAGGAATTTAGAACTACTACCATCCATTATGCATGCCACCTGCTGTGAATGCAAAGTAACTAAGAGATACTTCTGGTCTTTGGCCCTTGCCTCTGACTGAGCTCAGCTTGCCTCATCAGTAATGATTGTTTTATGTCATATGAGATTTGTTTTGGATTATATCTTCGTGTTTTACTTTCTAGGTGCTTGTGCCAGGCCATGTAGAAACATGGCAGGTGACCAATGGCTGTCAACTTCAAAGCCATGAGACTAAAAAAGGTAATTTAATGCAGGACACAGCATGTTAGCTTTTTGTTCCTCTCATTATTCTCTCTATAAAATAGTAATATCCCACCCTCTTAAGGCTCAAGATAATAAGATAATAAGATAATAAGAAAATATAAATTGATATGGCTTGCTATTATAATCACTCTTCAGTTGAAAATCTTTTTAAAATTATTGATGAGAACTGTAAACATGTTGCACAAAACAAGCTATTTGATGTACTCATAATATCATTTCAGAGATGCAAGTTTACCGAGATTGCACACAAGATGTTGTCACCAGTTTGTGCCATGATGTTGCTTCTCTGTGCAGAATACTTAGAACAAGCTTATATGAAGAGTTTCTGAATGAGGAGTTGAAATACTTATGTAGTGCTGCTTCAGTTGACTCTAAACTTGTACTGTTATGGTGATGACCAAGTGAACCAACTGTGACATGAAATGATACAATCACCAACAAAATTGGTATCAGAATATGTCCTTCAGAAAACAGTTCCAGTCTAACAATCACCATGGTGACCCCACCTCAATCCCCTAAATTGACTGTAAATCGATACATTTCCGGAAAATGGTGCACAAATGTATGCTTTCTATTAGGGATACTAGCCTTGTTGATAATTGCCCTAATTGTTGTCCAAAGTAAGTCAGTTACACCTTATGATGAAGCAGAAAGAAGTACAGATAGAGTTGAGGACAGTTTTAGTATGTCGAACACTGATGTTGTTGCTTTGAACAGAGGTGGTATTCCCGACACTAAGTCTAAGTGGAGTTGGTCTGCGTTGGGTGGTTTGAAACAGGAAACCATCAAATGTCGGAAAGACGCCTTTCTACTTATACTGATTACATCCTCTCCTGAAAATTTTGTGAAACGACAAGGTATTAGAAAATCTTATTGCAGTAAAAAGCAAACAGAAGCTATTGGCGGAGTGACTTGCAACTGGCAGTGTGTTTTTCTCATTGGCAAGACAGACAAATACACCATAAATAAAAATTTGAAGAAAGAAAGTGCAATCAGCAGAGACCTACTGTTTGGGAACTACCTTGACAGTTATAGGAATTTAACTCTTAAAGTTCTTCATGGACTTCGTTGGAGCTCTGAGGAATGCCATGCAAAATATATCTTAAAGACAGATGATGATTGTTTTATCAATACTCCCATTTTATCCCAGTTTCTGCTTTATGAGAATACTCTAACTAAGGGTCTGTATGCCGGACATGTGTTTGTGGAACAACAACATCGTGAAGTTGTGAGAGGAAATCCGAAATTCAACAAATGGGCAGTGTCAGATCAAGATTTCAAGGAACAATATTACCCAGAATATGTCAGTGGAACTGGATATGTGCTCTCCTGTGATGTTGTGGAGGATATTCTTTCCCTTGTGCCAAAAGTCCCACCTTTTGTGAATGAGGATGCTTACATCGGTACCCTTGTACACAAGCTTGGGATTTCCCCAGTAAAAAGTGGGAGATTTTCACTGCAGAACAAATGGAAAACTTGTAACTTTCTCTATTTTTTCAGCATTCATGGGGTAGGCATTGAGACTCAAGCAGAAATGTTGGGACAAGTTGCCAGGGCCAGGAAAACTTGCCATTCTGGGGAAGAAGTAAAGTCTTGGAGATAAAAGCATATCTTTATCAGAAGTCATTCTGATATGTCAGATGTAATTTAGGAGATATTATTAGGCGAGGAAGGCTGTACAAAGGACCTTCAACCTTGAAAAATCTTAAGTAATACGCAATTATTATATGCTCTGGACGTACTGTTTTTGTCTTTTCATAACAGTACATTGAAGTTTGTTTAAAATTAGAGAAGTAATATGCAAGTTAAAGATTTTATTTAACTGCAGTTTCTTGAAAAAATTCTACAGGTGTGTATTTTATCTCTTGACACTCATTCATTAGACTTTGACAATTATATGGTCAAACCTTTTTGGAATTCTTTTTTTCATGATAAAACATTTACATTTTGATATGCCATTACAGATTCTACAAACTTCATTAAATCATCATCATATGTGTAGACACTATCAAACGAGGAGATGCTGACCAAATATACAATCCACAGTGCCTTAACAATGCAATTCTCATCAGTTAACTTTTAGTCAGTCTTCCCATTTTAGATTATTTTTATATGAGAATTAGATATAATTAAATGTTGCTAGAGAGATGGGCATATTTTTATACTATTCAAAAGATTTAATGTAGTTAAGTATTTCTATTGATATAGATAGGGTCCAGTTTCCCTGATTTTTATAATCCGAATTACAAAGCACTAGTACATTTATTGTGAGGGTGGAGGTTTGTTCCACTATTCAACTTCAGCTGAAATGGTGCTGAAAATGTCTTTATGGCAGTTTATTTGTATTTTACATTTTTCATAACAGAAATTGGACCAGCTAGTTATTTCTAAAGATGATTATGTGTGAGCTGTATATGTAACTTACAGGCAAAGTTTTATATCATCATTAAGTGTTCAATTAAAAAGACAACTTACAAACAGCTTGCTCTTAGGTTTTAAAGGGGAAGTTTGCACACAATCCTTCTAGGCATTTGGTGGTGATCATGATATTAATTCCTGAGCCAATTTTTGTGTAACAATTTGTATATACCTGTATCTATATTTTTATCACATGTAACACCAATTGGTGTTTTTTACAATCAAAATCCTTAATCAATACAGTATTAAGTAAGCAATGCAACACAAAATTGATATGCAGTACATTCTTAGGTTAAGGAAACATGACTTGATGTTTAAATAACTGCATGTTTGTGCAAAAAAGTGATGACAAACTAATTTTTAGTTGGAGTAACAGTTCCTCTTTGTTAGCAGTACTAGAGGCACTTTTAAGATGGTTGAACCAGTAAAATGTGGCATTGATTGGGAAGTGTTTATAAGTTGATCGTGCCAGTTTCAAAAGAAAACTAGTATAAGTTTCAGTAAATTGGACTAGAGGATTTAAATGAGCGATTGGGCATAAAACCTTCAGTTTATAATATGACAAAATTAAATGCAAATGTAATATGCAGCTATAGAGGTAAAAATGTTATTCATATCATTGACAATATACTGAATCTGTGGTATCAAATATAAATTTACACATCAAATGAGTCTTGTGTCCATCTGGTATATATGAATATTTATTTATTGCTTGAAAAAATTTCAATATTTATAACATGTATTAAGGAAGTAACTATAATAAGAATAATAACTGATAAATGCACTTCCAACATCTCAATGACCCATTTACATTGCTGAAATAACATATTTGTCTTCCTTTAATTCACCTTGACCTTTGCAAGATTTTCTATGCCAAAAATACTTTTCATAACATAACAAATCACAGCATTCAAGATGGTATCTTCAACATATACCTGTATTTCAGATTTATCTGGGCCAAAAATAATGAACGCCACAGATCTGCTGCATGTTTAATGAGACAAAATTGTGGCTTCAAAAAACAGAAAAATTGATATTTAAATGGTGCAATTACATGTTATACCTTAGACGCTTCAAACAAATTAACCAGAATTTTATTTTCCGACCATCAAGTGACAAAACAGATGCTCAATGCTAACAATATGAAAGATGCACAGACCATAATTGATAGTTCAACAGAAGTGACTAGTGACTAGATAAGCTTTATCCTTTTAAATAATTCCCTCTACTTGTCTACAAAATAACACAAAAGGTTTATAAAATGTGACAAGGTGAGAAAAAAGGTTCTTCAAGAGAAAAACATTTGTATGCAGTGTATTTTTTTTCAAAGTAAACTAGAAATTAGACAAGTTAAAAAGTCTTTAAATAAATTTCATGATTATGACTAGAGTTTAATTAATGTACAAATGTTTTGGTGTATAATATGAAGTTGCATGTGCACT
The DNA here is from genome assembly GCF_051362555.1 of Lingula anatina. Classification (NCBI taxonomy): domain Eukaryota; kingdom Metazoa; phylum Brachiopoda; class Lingulata; order Lingulida; family Lingulidae; genus Lingula; species Lingula anatina. The sequence goes on from NC_141767.1 coordinate 25,190,095, forward strand.
GTGATAAATAATATATGTAATTAAATAAAGATTACATGAAAACTGCAGGGAATACATAAGAGAGTGAGACATACAAACAAATATCCATTATGCCAGACCCTAAACTCTTTAAATTTCAATAAATGGCCATTTGTCTGAAAGTAGCACAAAGAATACTTACAAATAATCATAAAGTTGTCTTAATGGGCATTAAAAGTGGAGCATTATCTTTTATTGCTTCACTTTATTGGCATTTTTTTTTTACACAAAGAAAATAGGCTATGCAACAGTTACAGATTAATGAATACAATAAATGATAATAGAAATAAAATGGTCTTTGGCAATTAACAATATTCATTATAACAATTTGCATGAAATTGAGCAAATGCGAATATTTTACAAAACATCAATTTGGACTGAGAGATAGTTACTGTGGATTTCATAAAACACTTCATGAAACTAGGCTACCCTCGCAAAGGTTTGAAAATAAAAGAGATTGCTTCAAGTTCAATCTCCTAGTTCTTAAACTCAATTTCCCTTTGTGTATAACTTCATTCTTAACTTATAGCTGTTTTCTAAACTGTTTTACCAGTTTAGAAGACAACATGGTAGTAGGCAGCTGAAAAGATGAGCATGGTTTGACCTTGCTTTTTTTATTGCTTTCACAGTAAAACTGTAATGTCTAAACTCTGTATCTACCTGTATATGTATATATAGTATGAGTACTTTCTTTTATTGCCTGAATGCACTTTTTGTTTTTTTTTTTTTTTTTTGGGGGGGGGTTGTTTTGGGCATCACAACCTAATCTCTCAACATACAAATATCATAATACAACAAATTAAGTTCTTGGATAATACACAAATAAAATAAAATGCATTATTAACATAATGTCAGACATGCTACTTTGATTAGCTACCCATATTAACAGTGTTGACATCGAAGTAGCAAAATTGGATAAATTTCTGAAGAATGTTTGAAAAGAGTGCACAAATCTTTTCAAAACATTTTTCCTGTTTTTACCTAATTAATGGAGAGAAAACTGCATAGAGTTGAACATATTTGCTTTTTCCATTCATCCAACCACCCATCCATACTTTCATCCATTCACTCGCCTATTAGACAAAACACTGACATGTAAAATATCAGACTTTTATAAACCATTAAGTCTCGACCATACTGCAGTGCTAAAGTACTGTATACTTCTACGACACACAGTAAACTCATATAACATTGCAATCTGTGAGCCCCAACAGAATGATACATTCTTCAGAAATAAATCCCACCAAATAATGCAAAACATGCATTATGCAATGTCTACATGATAACTACAGCTAAGTTATTCATATTTCATAAGAAAAAAAGCTGTGCAGTTGGCATTTTCCATTTCAAAGTTTGAAATATAAATGGATATTATGCATCTAAGACTCACTTTTTGCCACAACTGAATATACCCACTAACTCGCTTGATTAACTTATTTTCAAATTGTAATTTACAGCTCAAAACTTAACCATCTGTTCATTCTTCATGATTATTAACAATTCCAGTATTATAATAATCAAATATATTTATCTGTACAAAATCAGAACGTCTCTTTCACAATTCAGACAAGCATCACAGTTAAAGTGTATAAAACAACTTGCAATATTACTTATTTTCCATAAAAGAACAGCTGAATAAGATTCATTATTTATGTAACTGTCATTGATCCAACACTTCTACACTTATAATACCTGTATTCAAAATTAGTGTAGTAAGGCAAAGAATAAGTTTCACTAAATCAGCTCTCCTTGTTTTCTTTTAAGCTCTTCCCCATTCATATAGTGTCATTCATAAAATAATAATTTGACCCTTTGGAGTATGTATTTTTTTCTTCATTTTTCACCGTCCCATTTGTTGCCTTGGTTTTTCCCTTTAGGTACAAAGCTGTAACTGCTACTGCTGTAAGACTCCCTGTACTCCTTCCTGTTTTCAAACTTCTGTTGAAAATACTTTGTCCTCTCAGCCACAATTGACCGAGTGGACTTCGGCTTAGTCTCCCCATCCAGACCCTCTGCTGTGGCCCTTGAATGCCAGAAATCTTGATCTAAGTCTGGACCATAGCTGGACAATGAACTGGCTGGAGATAGAGCCGTGGACGAATCATCAAATGACATAAATGACTCTGAAGAGCTGCACGACCTTGACCCTCGATCATGCTCCACAATATGTAGTTCTGGGAGGGCCTCTGAGGTAGTAGGAGTGGACAGTTTAGGAGAAGCTAGGGGTATTGTGGCATGAATTGGTTGTATTAGATTGCTGTCCATGCTAAGCTGCCGAATCCTGTACACTTTCTTGGATGACCGTGAGAGTTTCTGGGATTGCGTCTTAATACCCAGTGCACTATCCACACTCCCAGACTCATCATGATCTTGTAACTCTGACAGCAAGTCTTCACCAAAGTTCTCCTTCTCTGGAGAAGAAGGCTGACAAGTCAAAGGCTCTACACACTCAGAGCTGATTGTTTGGGGTTGAGTATTAGCACCAATGAAGAAAAATTTCCTTACAAGTGTAGGCGAGTTGGGGACGGAGTAACATTTCCTTCCCCACTGCTGCCTTATTAGTCTAGAGTATGCTGCATATTCATCTTGACTGATAATATTACTGCTACCTGAAGGGCTAGTTGGCCCTGGGGATTGCACATTATAGGACGTGGAGAAGTCCCTCCTAGGGGCACCTAACAACTTTCTACCATCTTTAAACTTGTGGTAAGAAGCAAATGGATTGTTTTTGGTTGGAGTATAGAACGGATCCTCTTTCATCATAGCCTGCCCTATGATTTGCGGGGTGACTGGCATTTCAATGCAGCTGTGTGGGACCATCAGGTTGCCGGATTTCGTCAGACGATCCATGCCCCTGACCTTGACATTGTGCATTTCAGATACATCTGTTGGAGTGGATAAGTGATCCTCATGGGACCGAGACCTCTTCATGGCAGAGAGATTACCTAAAATTTAAGAAAAAGAAAATTTAGTTCAGATCAAAACAAAATACATTTATATAACATAAATGTGCATATGCATGTCATGTATAAAACACCTTCCTGATAAAAAAGCTTTGGCAGTCTATACACTAGTATGTGTTTTCAAAATATACCAATTTTTCCACTACAAATGGCATATACATACTACTTAGCAAATGACAAATACGTACTACTTAGCATAAGTAAATTTCCATTTTCTGAGAAATCTTCCACAGTAATTTGATCTGTGTCAATAAAAAGTTGCTCCTTTCTCTCCTGGTCTACATTCATGGCATGAGTTTCTATCTCATTCAGAGGCTCTATCAACTCCTGAAATGATGGCCTCTTCTTCACATCCATCTTGAATAATAAAACCAGAGTATTTAATTATATATGATCAAAAGCATTGAAAAATAATTATTTTCTTCTTCTGAGAACAATTTTAGCGAGGGTCATAAAACAGGAATTTCCCCTTAGTTACAGATCTTCCCCTCCATAAATTTTCTTATACTTAAAATATTATTAATTTATTTCAGGCAAATGATGATGAAGAACTACTGGTCTCGGCCTTTTTCTTAGGATGTAAAACGATGTTATAGAAAGGTAAAATGCTGTAGAATGCTGTAGAATGACTTTTACCATTCTGTTTGTAAATGCATTTTTGTTTCTATCTGATTCAATGGTAATGAGAGTTTCACTTGGAGATTTCAGTTTAGTAGCCATAACATGCATATGATAACCCATTACTCACCTGACAACAGGTAAATGTTAGCTGCAAGAAATCCAAAGGACAGTCACCCACCATTTCACTGAAGGCCACATAGTCAAGGCCAAAAGTCTGCAAATTATCAATAACAATCAATTAAAAAAAAATTATACAAGTAAAATCAAATATCCATATATGTATGTAGTTAAATTTAGATTTCAACCTACAAGCAAAACTTCAACGAGCATGCATACAGCTTTGTGAATTCCATCATCGGAAATTATCAACTTCTGATATGCACCAGTCCTCGGAATCATTTAGGTGTGCACTGTGCTACAAATCTCATCTACCACAATATCTAAATTCTCTACAACTTCTACAACTTGCACTCACCTGCGTTCTGGGTAATATATCTGGATCTGCTGGTATTCTTGCTATCATTTCACACAGCACTATGCCATAGGAAAAGACATCAGCCTAGAGAAATGAACAATAATATGGGTATTTTTTGAACAACAGGACAGTCAAACCTACCAGTTCATATCTAAGTTGACAAATACATTAAAATAGGAGGCTACATGTGTAGGATTAATCTAGGGTTTGATTTTTGAGATATGAATATGATAAATTTTACTGCTTTACGTTTTTTTTTTACACCAGACTATATCTACAGTTTCCAGATCAAATCCTGCAAAGGATGAACTAAGATTCAAACTATAAGATAAATCTCATTTCATCTCATAGTTTGGATCTTAGCTTTGCTAGTATAAATAAAATACTATAACTCTTGTTATCATTTTAATGATCTCATCTAAGAGAGGTTGATAAAAATAATGGGAATCCACTTAAAAAATGATGTTCTCAGTTTGTCCACCAGATACATCAAATATTTCCTTATTATGTTTTAATTAAATAAGTAAAAAAAAAAATTCAAAAGCATAGATCTAAAATTAATTACTGCACGTTTTCTGCATTTTGAGGGTAACAATCAGAATTTACATTGATGCTTTTACTATGCCCTTACCATATGAGGAGAAATGCAGTGGTAAATTACGATGTAATAAAATCAAAAATCCATTTACATTTAGATTAGTTCATTAGAAGCAGACATCTGGTAGACACACATGTATAACACTTCAATGCTATCAGGAATCATCTCATACAGTGATCCCACCACCTGCGTCTTGGGGACTTAATAGTAGAATAAGGCTGACATGTTACCTAGCTGCACTTTAACATGACTTTATATTCATGACAGCATCACCCTCATGAAAAAAATCAAACTGCTACATTTTTTATTATCTAATTCACCACATAAAAGAGTGGTATGTTTATATGTTATGCAGTTTATATAATTAATATGGATCTAATCATTTAGGATCTAATCATTACAGGAATAGCCCATTAAAAACATTCAATAAAACAAGTGGGAACATCATCTTAGTACCTTTGGGGAGTAAACATCCTGTCTTCTGATGAGTCTGTTCAAAGGCTAGTGCATTAAGTGCTACATCAGCGCACATGATGGTTACATACCTTTTCAAAATACCTCTCTCCTCTCAGACACTCTGGGGCCATCCAGTAGGGAGAACCCACAATAGACAGCTTCTCATTTTCATTTCTAAAACAGAATATAGTTAGGACCTTAGTTTGAAAGAGGATCATATAGTTTTCATCCTGAAAAAAAAAAGTTTTTTGTTGAGATAAAAACGTGAAAAGGGGACTTCAGTTGATCTGCTATTACTATATAGATGACAATGCTCGCTGACTTACTAATATCTTTTCATAACCAAAAAAGAAAGGTTACACCAAAGATATCCCAGAAATCACATAGACCCTCATAGTTAGTTACAGGTTTATATTCCATTAAAAGCAATCTGACCATCTGATGACATCAACAAGGCTATTTTGGTCTTAGTTAGCTGAGTATGAAAACAGTTTCTAACTAACAATCTTGTATACCCATGTAAAATAGCATAAAATCTGAACATACAGACTAAATTTGTGGTTCACCTCTATTTTGTAAATTCTCAACCTATAGGATTTTACCTGTATCCCTACAGGCCAGATGTAGTAAGACAGCCATGAAAAGTTCATCATTGATTCTCCAATACAAACAGGTGCCAAGCCAGAGGTAGTAAACAAAAACAACTATTTTCCCCTTATCAAATTATGACAACATGATATATCTACAGCACAGGAATAAGATACAAAAGGTGATATGAGGGTAAATATTTACAGGCAATGTGCCTTTAGGATAAATAATGGGCAGGTACTTCTTTCACAGTTGTAGTATACAGGTTAATTCTGACATATTTCAAATACAAAATGCAACAAAACAAGATCCTGAAATGAACAACAATTCAACTGCTGTGAAAGATTACTATAGAAGTGTTTGAATACTTAAAAAAAAACCTCTTTACGATGGAAAATGAGCAATGAAAAAAGGTGATTGACCAAATAATATCTAGAGTTCCAATTTCTGTGAAAGCTAAACATAAGATTACTCAAAGTTGGCACTAAGTGCAAGTAATTACATTTGGTATTTAGAGAAAGAAGGCATTCCTGGAAAGTCAGATATTTATCGATCATCAACACTTCCCCAAAGGAGAAAGACATTTCACCAAGTCAAGAAAGTTATTGTTTCTTGCACTTCATATACCTGAGAACATGTCATGTGGAGGTAAGGAGGTAACTAAGCTGTATAACTACAAGCAGACCTTCAGCCTTGTTTGTAACATCACTAGTAACTGGGTGCAGGGTTTGTATCCTTGACAGTAACAGATTTTTGAAGGAGACTACCAAGCAATTTGCTTCTCTTATGAGCAATTGCATTGTAAAATGGCAGTATCCGTCTTTGGTGAGGCAATTGACATTGGATACATATATTTTGAAGTCTTAATAAAAAATCAGCGTTTTTACCTTTGTCAATACCTAGCAAAAACAGCGGTAATTTGCTGTCCACTTTTAAACATATGGGGGCATGTGCAACATGCAACTTAAGTATTATTTTGCTGCCTGATTTGTGAAAAAACACTTACAGTGGATCGGGAATCTTTGCTGCTAGACCAAAGTCTCCAATGACAGCTGTCAGCTTGTCTTCTCCTCTTCTGATTAACACATTCTAAAAAAATTTAAAAAATAATAATAATAAATAAATAAATAAATAAATAAATAAATAAATAAATAAATAAATAAATAAAATCTTAAGAACTGCATCGCCATGCAATTTCTGGTGATGTCAGAGATACACTGATTAAAATAAAACAAAACACATTGGATTTTTTAACAAAGTAATTAAAATCTTTATATCAGTAATACTATGAAAATCTATACACAAGCACCTTTGATGTGAGGTCCCTGTGTAGGACTCCTCTTGAGTGTAAATATTTCATTCCCTGTGCAATATCTGTGGCCAGCCTTATCCTCACCACCCAGGGTAGCTCCTCATCACTGGCCAACACCTGCTCCAGGCTGCCACCATCCATGTACTGAAACAACAGAGAGGAGAATGACCTCCAGGTCAAAAGTCATGCTCAAGGTCACTAACTTAAGGTCAGGGTCAAGCACAAGTGATATCCAAACGTTTTACCTAAAACCCATCTAAAGTAATAATAAATTGCAAGTATTCAGTGGCATTTTATCTAAGGAAAAAGAAAGGACAGAAGATCTGATAACTTTGATGCAAAGGCTACTCTGTTTTATTAAGCTTCAATACACCAAACGAAATGATGATTTATATCTGCAAAAATCAGGTAAATATTCTTGGCTATATTGTTATTCCTCATGTTCCAAGTTACTAATCAGTGAGATAAACACCTACGCTTTCTTTCTCCTCTCGGAGGACAGAATAACCAAGCACGCTAAGGGAATGAGATATTCTTAATTGCACATAGGGAAAACTCTACAGTATCTTATTTCCAATTGTTGAGCTGTAACCCTCCTTTTACTCTATTAGTATTGACAGCATTGATGGAGTTGTGCACTTTGGAATATAACTACATCAGCTAATGAAATAACAAAGTACAATCCTTCCAAACAGTTCTTAATGTCTAGAAAATAATGATCTCAATTTGGAACATGAATGGGAACAATCAATGTTGGGAAAATAGAAATTGTTCTTTGTTCAATAAATTACAGACTTTGAATGAAGAAGCTCTAACATATCTTATAACAGAAGTATCCAACGTAGATTATTGTTTGTTGAAATAATCACTTCTTATATCAGAAAGCAGCAGACAGTTACAAATCAATAAATGCTTTCCAACTGAAAAATTCAATTGGATGGTAAACTGATCACATGCATCTATTCATTCAAACCCCTAAAAAAACATTTGTACAAAAAATAAGTTAGGCCCGTCTTTGCACTGCAAGCCTAAATCATTCTGATATATATCTTACAGCATGTTTTGTATCTAGGCACCTATGTAACTACTTTGCAACTGATGCTGAAAACTTCCTAGTACCCAAAAGTCAGCCGATTATTTGCAGACAAAACAGACAACCTGGGATTAACCGTGTTTGTTTTACTTAGCCAGGAATACCTCATCATATTTCTCTGCAATGATTACAGACCAAAGATGCATTCTTGCATGTCCGTTTTAGAAATAAATCACACATACTATTTTCAACAAGCAGACATGCAAGTTTTACAATTTGGCCGGTATTCTTGGGTACTATAACTGTGGTTTTAAAAAGTAAAACTCTCTTGTTCCGTAAAACAGGTGTGCCCTTTACTTGCACTGGAAAAGTGGAAAGATTACATACTACTAAAAAGCTACGCCTACATGGACTTCAGTGTTTGTATTATAAAAGCTTTTCCAATGTGCCCTTTACACATACTGTCTTACATTCAATCCAAATACCATTTGTGCCCACTTATGGGACTTCATGCGGAAATTCAGTCAAAGATAGATATCATAAAAGTACAAAGTCATGCTATCCATTGGAAGGGGGGGGGGGAGTTAAAAATATATTTCTCAACTGGGTCAGGTTTGACTGATATTTTCAAAGACAGCAGCTGTTCCCAATCCTCAGCAGTACAGTAGTACCTAATTCTACAATGTAACTTATATTATACTTTTTACACATGAAAACTGCAATACACTTGACTTCATATGTCACTTTGGTTGTGGTAAGGACACAATGTAGACCTACTGATCTGTGCTTCTCAGTTGGCATATAGGTACAAATTATGGCAATAAGGGAAAGATATAAAGAAATCAGCATGTCTCATTTGGTATTAATGTTGACATACACTACCCAACAACAAAATTCTCTAATCTTTTGTACTCACATTTTCCCTATTTTATTTTCTCCTTTTTTTTTATCTATATAAATTATGTAGCAGGAGCAACACTTCCTGTATGGTGAACCAAAATCGGCTTCATGGTTTCACAGAAGGTGTGTGTGTGAACTGCTACATACCTTTCAGTAGTTCTTTTCTATTTCTGCTCAGTGTAATCAGCAAAGTGATGCAAAACATTTTGAAAAAAGAGACTTTAGTGAGAAAATTCTAAATATATCGAATACGGAAAAAAGAGAGAGGAGAGTGTCAGAAAAAATTGCCCAAAATAAAAGTGGTGAAGAAAAACTGCCATCAGTATGTCTTAAATATCAACACGGCATTGACCTGTTCTAATTCTAGACTTTGAAAAAATGAGAGCAGCAGAAAAACAAGGCAGGCTCACCGATACCTAGACTTCAGGTGAAATGCTGCCAACAACTAAATGTCTATGGTCCATTAAACACAGTTTGTGTAATACAAAAAACCCAAGGCATGCTTTTTTTTTTTTTCCTCGAAATTCAAATCTTACAACTCAGAAGTTGTGCATTCAGTTAATGATTTAGCAAATCAGTTAATGATTTAGCAAATAAATAAAAATATAAATAAATAAAAAATGTACTCCATTTTACTTTAGAGGTTGAAAATACCATCTTACTTGAAAAACAAGCAGTAAAATTAAAGATCACTGAAACTATGATGTCATGCAATGGTTTTGAATTTTAGTCAGAACAGTCAAAATACTTTAAATATCAGATAAGGCAAATATGAAGGTAGCCAAAGTGCAGTCAATGGCCATAATCACAATGCTGTGCAAATAACTCCCCTTTAATAACAAAATACTACATATAAATTCTCAGAATTTAAATAAAAGTTGCTGCATGCAATACTCTGACACTATACAGCTATACTTGATATAACATGTAAATTTAAACAGACATACCTCTGTGAGGGCATGGAGCTGGCCTTGATGAACACAAACTCCCATAAACCTGAAATGTCAATGTCAACATATAATATAAATTATTATTCAATAAACTTAGAGTATGATATTATATCCTATAGTTCAAAGTCTGATAAAACTATCACTGGCAATGATATATCTTGCTGGCATCACCACCAAACACAATTTTGACAGATGATGTAAGTTGTAATCCATGATTTTTGGTTAACATATATTAATCAAAAAGATGACAAAAATATGGCTAAAGACTGCATTAATGCAACTTTTGGTGATATCATTGAGGACATTGGCATTAAGGTTTTAAATTATATAACAAATGCAATTACTGACTTTTGGCCAAAATGTCATTTTTCTGACCTCTGAAAAGTGACACTGACCTTGGCTTTCTTGCAGAAAATTAAAATAATATTTATTTTTAGTACACCAATCATACAATACAGTAATTTCCTAGTTAAATTTTTTTTATTCACCTACTAGCAATGAAGTAAGGCCAAGCATCATTTTGGATGGTGGGAGAAGGGGGGGGTCCAACATAGGATATAAAGGTTCAATTGTGATGTCAATAACAGGGATCACAAATAAATCATAGTCATTGGGAGTAACGAAACATTCTGGGGGTGGCAAGGAAATTGGAGTCCACTGGGAGTCCCCTGATACAGAGGATGGCAAGAAATTGGAATCGCAGGGAGTACCCTGGGATAGCAAATGTATTCAGTATAACTTCACTGAAGTCAGTAGGAGTGCTAAGGTACTCAGAGTGGCAATAGGTAAGCTGTAGTAGAAGTGGTGTTCAGGAACCAATCTGTCTGTGAAAGATAGCACCAACCCAATGCTCCAGTGAACAGAGTCATGAGATTGAGATATACTGATGAACTCGATGCTGGAAAATATCCCACTTGGTAATTATGTACCAACTAATGATAAAATAGTAGAACTTACAGAAATGCTAGTCCAGAAAAACAATCTTACCAAATAATAATAATTATAATAATTAAAATGAATAAAATGAATTTAACTCTTAGTTGTTATAAAGTGGAAAAAGAAATGAGTCAACACACCTCAGGTACAATTGGTACCATAGTAGAAGCAATCTCATTTACTTGCATTTAACTATATCAGACTCTATCAGACTGAAAAACACCATGTGATAGGTAAATCAACCTACTAATAATATGTAGCCAATTAAGAACAGTAAATAACACTTTGTGGTCAGGGCAAGGGGCTCCAATATCTGCTTCTCCTTTGATCTCCAAAAAGGCAATATTTGCAAGGACACTGAACTAAGCATCCCTGTGAAATGCACCATGATCGAAAAACCTTTTTATTGAGGTAGCCTTAATCAGCAAAATGTCTCATAATTCAGCACAGATTTACATAGTAAGAAGGTGCAGTTTCTTAAATCTTGCTTATTCTGAGTGATTCAGCAGCCTGTTGACTGTAAACTGACATTTTATTTCTGTCAACATCAACTCTTTCAGTTAGAAAAGCTTATGTGAGGAAATGAGGACCACAAATTTAGAGTATCATATCTTTTCCAACAACTCCCGTTTAAAATACTCTAAAACCACCAAGCTGACATCAATTTCTATATCTCGATTTTGGGTTGTAACAAAGCAGGAAGGAATGGATCAAGAGTTTGGGAGCCCCTTATGATGGAAAACTGCCAAAAATGTTTATCGCATTAAAAAAAAAAGGATGCCTTATATCTTTTTTATTGGATAAGTATGCTGGGACTCATCAGTATAACTGCAAATTATGAACTTGCATTCAGGATAAATATAGCCTTGGTAAAATAATATGATTACTTTACAGTTTACAATGATCACAATTTGTCATGCAACTATCAGGAATGATGATGTTTGACTATAAACTGGCAAGCTGATGGTAACTTATATTCAATGTCTACTGGTTTGGATTAAGCACCTATCCCTCTCATTGATGACCCCCCCCCCCAAAAAAAAAAATAATAATAATAAATAAATAAATAAATAAATAAATAAATAAATAAATAAATAAATAAATAAATAAATAAAACACAAATTATAAAATAAAAATTGACATCAAAATGTCAAATGTAGGTATAATAACATATGGAGACAGCAGATGTACTGAAATATACCTGAGGATGTTTGGATGTGACATTTTATTCATCAATTGCACTTCCCGCAGTACATTGGGTCTGTTGCTGAAGCTAGTGTTCATCTTCAGGACCATCACTTTGCCTGTCATCTTATGTGTTACCTGGCAAAGAGAATAATGAAGACTTGTTAAAATTTCACAACTGAAGATTTTTTTAAAATAAAAATATGGGTAAATGGCCTGGCCTTTTCTATATACAATAGAATGTTAAAAGTACACAAGGTATATTGTTACCTGCCAATGGTGCAGTGTCTACATTCAACTCTGATTACAAATAAATGACTCTTAAACAGTAACATATCTTTCTGAACTGCTGAAAGGCATAAAATCTTGGACAAATAGTTGATAAATTCACCTTAAAAGACATTGTGCAAAATGTAACAAACAGGACAGCAAGTGAGAGACTCTATTTCATTTTCTTTTTGCTAGAGAACACAAAACTTATAGATAATTGTTTTTATTTGCTTTTAAATATTTTCAAAGCTTGCTACAAAGATTGACTAAATACCATTATTTTAATCTACTTGTTCATCTTTGTCTATGATTGTATAAAAAGATATTACCATATTTGTGGTTTCATAAAACTTGGGTTTGGTCACTCTTTTAACAAACTTTACATACAATTTTCCCATTGTCTTTTTTGGTCTCAGTCATTTAAAACCAATTACTTTGAATGGCTTCTGACATAAAAACAAGAGTTCTCAAATAGCTATTCCTTGTTGGCATTCACAAAACAATACAACAGAGTCTGCTAATCAGCATGAACCCACTGTGGTCAATAAAAAGTCACTCGAACCCAACTTACACCTGGTAAGTGGCAAACCTTGTAAGCTTATCTATCACTTTGACAGCAGGTCAATATTTAAACACCAAACCATTGATTAATGGATAATTATATATTTTAGAGTGATTAATCAGTGCTCAGAGCAGTGCAAGTTCCCAAGCCCGTGGACAAGTCAACTACATGGTTTTGGAGGATATAACCAAACAGCAGGATGTCTTTTTATCCTACGGTAGCAGTTTGTGTCAAATAAGTCAAATTGCTTGCAGTCTGTATCCCCAATTAAATGCAACCTTTCACTCTGTATTAGCACAAAGTTCAGTTAACTTACAGGTGCTTGCCAGTATTCTCACCATAGTTGTTTGATGGAACCATTTTATGCTTCACAGAGATTGCCACTTTAAGCTTCCCTTAGGATGGTATAACAATTTCCTTGGTGAATAGCAAATTACTTTATCAATATGCATACACTACAGCATCTTACTTGGCTAAAATCCACAAAAGTCCATAATCGTAATCTGTCTATTCTACTAAATTAGACAGGCAAATGATCTGCATAAAACAATGGACAAAAATATCAATGAACTGGCTTAATGCCAGGCTAAGTATTAGTCTGAATAAGGACTCAAGTGTGGATTGCATCTGCAGACAATCAAGAACTTTTTCTTACATTTTTCATTTTCTTACAAAATCTTATCTTCTATTGTTTCTTTTATGGATGTGATTTTAGACGTGAATTTAATTTTGATTATTTAAATATAAAATAAAATTAATGTGCTTGTGAAGGAAATCAACCACATTAAAAAATATTACAAAAATTACATATCAGATATGTAAACTGTGATTCTCTGTGAACTAATATTATGTTAAAAGGTGTTTGCCAACAACATTACTCTATTCTCTTCTCGGTGTTTACTTTGACGTAGAAAACTGTAATGTACCCCTTCGTGTATTATATTACCCAAAAATCTATTAGACTAAAGAGGTTTTCACTTGAGCAGATTCTTTATTCCATAATACAATCAAACAGAATGGAGGTATGACATTAAAGCCACACTTATCAGTGAAAGTGGATCCAGCTTTCATCCCATCCGTCAACAAGAGGTGGACAGTATATGAAAGCCAGATTATCACCAGACTCTTAAATCTGGCCTCTCCCATTTTTTTTTCATTTTGATAGAATTCACACAAAGTACACATGGAGGCTAGTAGCACTGCTGTACCGAATGTACATATTGACAATCTTTTCAGTCAAACCACCCTGTTTACACATGAGTACAAACTCAAACAAGGCATCCTCCACCTTTCAAAAGATAAAGATTATGTCCACTTGACACTTGCACAAATGTACAGATATCAAGGAAAGGTGCTGGAAATTCCACTGAAATTCCCACAAGCATACAAAATCTACAAAATTGACTGTGAGAAAACAAAATAAAGAAGAGAGAGACAAAGAGCACATGAGTTGTACAGCTACAGTTATAAGAGTCCGCCTACAGCTCACTAAAGGTGACACATTTGACATGACAAATGACATCTTAATAGGATCTCTTGTTTGCACATGCTGGTATGTCTGCTACCATAATAGCCCTGATCTATTTAGATTACCATTTACAGAAGGTTAAACCTTGATTGCCTGGTGCTGATTCTCCACCTCAGCTGTACCTGAAGCAAACTTGACAAAAAACGAACTTGCAACACCAGAGAGATTAGTTATTCCTTTTTAATATAGAAAAGGGCATTTGCAACTTTTACAAGAAAATAAATAACTGTACAAATACCAGTAAAGACAACTTTAAAGTAACATAACAAATGTTTTTGAATTATAAAAAATTCTGACAGTTAATTACCCCAAATTACTGCATAATATATTTATTTCTTAATATCATTCAATACTGTGTGGTAACTTCATGCTGGTCACTGTCATTGTTCTGCAGGCAGTTAAATTTTACATGCAAACTGTCTTTTGTAATAAAATCAAAATCAGTTATGTATTTGCAACAGAGATAATTTGACACCTACTCAAACCAATTGTTAAGAATGATAACAAACAGAAAAAGTCCCTCCAGATTCTTTTAAAAGTTACATCACATAACCACCTTTATTTCTGTAATGTGTTTGACATTTATTTTTAGCATATTTTTATATGGCACATGTACACAGTCTAGTATCATGTATGCACTCAACCAAATTCTTGATATAACATATACTTGTATTCAAATGCGTGTAAAGAAATACAGCTTTCTTCATGCACATAGCTGTCTTCAGAGGCAAGACAGCACATCAGAAAATCAGCCAAATGTATCTCCACCTTTTGACCACAACAAAACCAAGTGGTCAGCAGTTTCCCCTTCACAGATCAAGTCCAAGCACTGTCATTACCCAAGTACAAATGCTACACCAGTACAAACATTGTCATTACTCAACCAGTAAAGAAGTAATGATGTCATGATGGCTTCATACTTCTGCATCGACCCTCCGTGAACCTATCATTATTCTTTGAAGACTTCATGATGGTATCACCTTTAGTAAATAGCACCAAGCAATGACCAGTCAATTTTCTACATCACAAATCCAGAAAGAGCACATTTTTGCACTCTGAGTGACCCGGCAACTCATGACAATGGTCATTTAGTCAGACTGAGGTATATTGAGACACCAAAAAATCCCTTATCTAAGGAATTTGTAGCAACTTAAACGGTTCAGATTGATATTTATCTCCAAAACTTGTGTCTGATATTCCAATGAGAAAAACTGTTTAATGCATGAAAAAGCTCAATGGAAAATTAGCTTAAATGTTTATATCTTTATAAATACATCAAACATTTTTCTAAGAACAATGCATCTCCTCCTATTTCTCTTAACAATTAAAAACCACCAAGCAGCAAATTATACTTATGGTATATAATCACCTTAACACAGATAATAGTACAAAAGTCCCAAATCCTAAGTCTTTCCAATTTTTTTCATGATATCCATAGTCCAGAAGGTAAAATAAGACATAAAATATATAATAAATCCAGTAGTTGGGTGCATGTGAGAAGGTAAAATAAATAATGCCTCAAAATTAATCCAGCATTTCCGGACTAAAATGGTATTATTTGGTTACTATTATCCTTTCCTGATACACGTTAATCCCTCTTTTCTGGTGCTCTCATGCCTCTCTGCTTCAAACAAGAGAACAGTCACTTCTTTACAACTAAATCTTGGTTATGTCATTCTTCCTTGCTAGTCCATTTACCCTTTCTCCAAGTGCCTCCACTACACCCTAACACTTCCATCAATCCGCAGTCAGTCATAGCTGACCCCAACAAATGACAGTATTGTTGTAGAGCACAATCTTGGAACAAGATCTTTTATTTAAATTTACAACTGACTGCAGGTCTGACTTTCATCTTCAATCACTGTGGCCAATTACACAATTCCTCATTGATTATCCAAGATTTCACACTTTTGGAAACGATAAGGAAAAACCTCATAATATTGAACGAAATGCCGTGTGCTAGTATTACTTTCAATTCACTTGACATCCGTTATTTTGATTCCCTTCCAGATTTGCACACTTGAGGTTTTCAAGAACCATGGGTTTGCACAGTTTGCTGCAATACAATTCATTCATACATTTATAATCAAAAATAGATGGTAATTGCACAATTTAAGACTGTTGTCAAGTTTTTTCCATGGAGTTCCTAGTTAATGATAATGTCATAGGGATAATATAACACAAATACCACCACAGTGGGACTTGTGGCTTGATAATGGCACAAAATGTTTAAACAATTGTGTATTTTGTGGTGTAAAATGGTTACATTAACCCAATTCACAGTCACTAGAGTCAGTCAAAGAGTACATCTGCACAGACTAACAAGCTGGCTTTCTAACAATGACAACTGTGCCAAGAATGACAATTTTGGGGACTATTCTAAGACCCCATATGTCCCACTTTTATTAACATTTTCATCCAAAACCAGCTTTTAACGTCTGTGTCTGTAGCAGCTGCATTGTGTGTGTGTTCGTCCAGTTTAGTTTGGAATGACAAAGCATTATTAACTTTCTATCAACACCTCTGCATGAACATAACAATGGTACTAAACACTATCCAATTGTAACTTATAGACATGATGTAATATATATAATGCAGAGATTGAACCTTAAATCATCAATTTCAAAGTGCCATAACTCGCCATGGAGTTATGAATAATGTGTTTTAATGACAAGCATAATAACAGAACTCTCAGACAGGTCTTATCAATGCAATTATGAGGCTTTGATTTGTCGATAAATGATTTAAACAGGCATTACAAACTGGCTCCCCAAACACTGATGTCTTCACTGTTATACTGATCCTTAACTAAGCTGATTAATTACCTTAACTGGCTTTTGATAATAAGATGAACTGGCCGCTGAACATTCTCTTTAACAATATCAGTTATATGTGAGAACAGTCAAATATAAAACCTCTAGCAAACTTTCATTAACACAAAATATGCAACCTTGAGAATTATCTCTGAATAAGACAGCACAGATTTTAGGAAATTAATACAAGCTTAGGATGTCCCGACATTTATTAATTCCTAGTCTTTGACTTTATTGCCTCCTCATCTTTCACTAAAAATTCCTAAGAAGATTTTGAAACCAAGTGGGCCAGCCAGTCCCAAAGCAATAAGGAAATTTCCTGCACACAAGCCTTATGTCTATCATGTAATGTTAAACCCTTGGCAATAAGGTAACAAGCAAACCCTGACATTTCCTTCCAGCCAGGTGTAAAGTTACCAGAACCAACAGTTTGCAACCAGTGCTCATCAATCCACATTACATACACAACACAGGGGTAGGTTAATTTAGCTGCAGAATAAAAGTGCAGTTACAGTGAAGATAAATCGATCCTTCTAGTTAACACCCTTGGTTTTATATAGGTGCATGTAAATAAAAAAAGACAAATGTCTTCTCTTGACTTACCCTGGGGGAGGGGGGGGGAAGGGGGGCATGGCAGGGAGTTATATACCCCATTCACACAATGCTCAGTTATCCGGATAAGTTGCGAATTAGGGCACAATTCGAATAAATGCAGTAGTGTGAACGCAAGAGGATTTCTGTAATGCGAATTTTCAAAATCCTGCAAGCGAGGTGGATTTCTAAGCGCAATCCAAATAACTTACCGGAATCGACACCTGTACAGATCTTACTGCACATGTGTGCAGAAAAGTGCGGGTATCTATGAATGCTTGTTTATTACTTTAGCGATTGCACCAAGCATATTTGGAGGTCACCACTCACTACAACATGAGGAAACAAACTTATTTTGCCATCTTATACTTCTCAAGAATGCTGGAATGTCTTTTGAGTTGCATTTGTCGTCACAAATTTTTGTTGGTATTTTAAGATTTCCTGTGCAGCGCATGTGCGAGTGTTCAAAACAGGAAGTTAAACCTGAAATTTTCAACGTATGATTGGGTTTCGTCAGCGTGTGTGAACGCAATACCGAATCGAATTCCTCACGAAAAATTCGGATTACAGAAATGCGCATTTTTGCAACTGTAGTGTGAATGGGGTAATAGAGAGGCAGGATGATGATCTTAGTTTAATCAGTCTGCATAAAGTTAAGAGAATGGTTGTGCAGAGTACGGCCACCATATCTTCTATGTAAATATGCCTTTGGTCTATAAATATATGGTCTTCTACAAGACTTCCTTTATGGCAAAACATTACATTTGTTTTCAGCTAATAAGATGGAACAATGTGCTGTATTTAGGGGATGGCAGTTGGTGGTAGGACTAGGAAATACATTCACTACAACTGAAGGCTATTGTCCTGCTTCTGCAATTTGCCCTTGGTTTGATTCAGCAGGAGATATGTAACTGTCAAAGCTTGAAATTCAATTACATTACCTAATTCCAACGTTAATCACTACCATTGCCAACATCCATTTAGCTTAAATGACACTTTGTTATTAGCTTTATGATGTCTGAATTATGATTAATAACTATTTTGTGAGTATAATTTGATAAGATTCTTGTATCCTGTGGGTATAGTAGCAAATCTGCCAGCACATCTATGAAGCCAACATCTGTGTATCTGGCTGTTGGTGGAGCACTTCAGTCACAGACACCAGCTGTGCAGCGTATGAGACAGTAAATGACTCATCTAATAATGATGATCCTAAAAAATGTGCTTTTTTAAGAAGTTACGACAACAGTCTTTGTTGCATTGGAACCAATTTCATCATATCTTTTTGTTTACGCATGGACTCATTTTTTCAAGCCTTCAAGAACGCACCCTCCATGCTACCTGCACTGTCAAGTAGGAAAAGAATGTATTAATCCAAAAATCTTAAGTGAAAGTTGATTTTAACTTTATGGAAAAACATTTTGGTCTACTTTAACCCAAGTTCAATTTGCAGAAGTCCAGTTAAATGTTGGGCCTGTTTTGGAATCACTAAGGCCCCATTCCCATAGATACCATTGGTCTACGACCCAACTCTGCAATCAGCTGAAGTGAATGACGAGTCTCCTTCTTGCATTAAGTGCAATATGGAAAAGCTGGGGATTATATGAGTATGTTGAAAACAAAAGGATGGCATGTCATTCAGTTTAGTGAGACTCCCTGCAGAGTTAGGTCGATCCACAAAGACCAACAATGTCTTTGGGAATGGGGCCTTTAAAAAAAAGGGCCAACCTTAATAGACAGCCAATTGCTACTATATCTTATTGGATTACTGCAGCTTTATCACTGATCAAGATTTTAAATTTTGACCAAGTTCTTTGGAGAAAGAGGGACCAGCTTATCAGAATTAACATTTGATTTCACTCAGCTTAGATCACAACTGGCATTTACCAAAATTACTGGTTTGGGGACATCACTTCCAAGGATGATAAAAACCCACCCACAAGCAATACTTGTACCTGTACATTAGTGAACCTGTTTAGAATATGGAAGACTGCCCTATCAGTTCCACATCTTGGTATGTCTCAAACATCTCTACTTACAGGTTGAAATGAGATACTTGGTAGTAATTGATAGTAATTACCCCATAAAAATAATTGCTGATAGTGATAGCCCATGGATGAAGAAATCCCCTGTGTTGTGCAACTCTGTTGTGGAAAGAATTGGACTACGAGTATCATGTTGCATTTTCAGAAAATCGTTGAGAAGCCGAAAAGGAGCTGGGCCTTACCAATGAGTGAGGTCTGGTGAACAAACTACAGAGCTAGGCCACTTAACTCAATTCTTTGATTATTTAAGACATCTGTAATTTACTGCTTGTGGTGATGGTTTCACCTCCCAAGCTACTGGTCTTCAGGTGTGATTTCACTTGATGAGTTGCGACAAACACAGGCACTGGTAAACCCAGTTAACTGAATAAATTGAGACCAGGTCCTAGTATTATCAGTGTAACACAAAATCACATACAATATTATACATTGCCTCATAGGAGATTATGTTACCCTGTCTGGTCTGCTAGGAGAAATTATGAAATCAATTACCAGATAAGATGGCAGGAGGGGGTTTAAAAAGTCCCTCAATACTTAGACTACAGAACAGTATATCAAAATGAAATCTTGACAAGTGTACTCTTGATATAGTTTCAAGGGATCAAATATTAAAAGTGCTTAAAATCCTTTTATGTTTTTAACACTATATTAATCTACAGAAACTTTTTACATAGCAAAATAAATAAATAAATAAAAATGAAAAAAGAAGAAAAGAAAGAAAGAAAAGAAAAAAATCTTCATTTGCATATTCTCAAGCAAGCCTAATAAATTATTTTTTCTCCACAAAGAGAACATAAATGAATTTTTGATATCATCCCCATTTTTATAACTTCAAAAATGATATGCATGCTTTTCTTTTATCAAAACTGCTCTGCAGTGATATTAAATGACCCATGCAAAAAATATGTTTATCCTAACAATACAGCATCAACTGAACTCAACTGTTTTGCTACTCTAAGGTTGTTTACACAATAACTGCCATCTAAAACGAAACTAGTTCACCTAGTCTAAAACATTTTGAATGTCTGAAATGATGATGAACATAAAGACACCACTTTAAAAATATCTCCAAATAATATAATGCTGTACCAAGAATTCTAATCTAACAAAAACCAGTCAATATTATACAAGATATGGTACAGAATGAAACCGGATCATGAAAGGAATATATATGTTCAGCATTTTAGCCCAAATTCTTAACTATTTCTAAAACAAATTTGACTTATAATGGTAAATCGTTTGACATTTGCCTTAAACAAATTAAAATATATTTAGCATTTGGATAAAACC
Source organism: Lingula anatina (assembly GCF_051362555.1). NCBI lineage: Eukaryota > Metazoa > Brachiopoda > Lingulata > Lingulida > Lingulidae > Lingula > Lingula anatina. Next base: position 25,211,229 of record NC_141767.1, read on the forward strand.
CACAATGCTAGAGTAAACCTTGCTACTCAAGTTTCTTTGCATTTTGCTTTGAGCTATTTTACTGCACGCATCCTTACCTTGTAGACCTCAGAGAAGAACCCACTGCCCAAGTTCTCACAGTAGAAGTCATCTAGCCTATTCAAGGATGCTACAGCATGTTTCAAGGCCGTGCATGAAGCCCCTGGTCCAGGGGTAAGACTTTGACAACTGTGTGCTGCAGAACCCTCTCTCCTTGCAGGGGAATTTGAATTTTCAATGTCAAGTTTACCAGGTTTAGGCGGCCGTTCTTTTGCATTGTCCAAGTCTTGTCTTGAGAGAGTGGGGGACCATTCCCTGGAGGTTTTCTTTGGGTCTACTTTTGTGGTTTTGGGTGACATTTCCCTGTCCAAACTTCTCCCATTACCTACTGAAGGCACCCTCCGAGGCATTAACTCATTTAAGTTCATCCTAAACTGGTGCCTGCAATGAAAAATTCAATCATTATATCAGGGGATCCACTCTGCTTTGTTCAAGTATCTTCTATGATTACATTAACTGACTGTCAGAACAAATAGAAAATGACCTCTGCCCAGGACACAATTTGATAAAGATGACAGCAATAAAAAACATGCCAAGTACACATGATACCACACTTAACTTACAGAGAGATTAATGCAGAATTCAACCAAATATCAATCTGTGGAAATGATAATTTCTGAGATTATGCATTAAAAATATCTATTTAAAGCTAACGCCAATTATTATTTCATACTAGAACACATAATATCCGTATACTAAATCATCATTCAGAGTGAACAAAAAAAAAATTCACCATTCATAATGCTGGCTTTGAACTAACCTTTTGTTTTAATGACAATTACGATAAAACATAAATGACCCTGACAGCAATAATTAACTTACTGCACTCAAACTGATTAGAAACACTTCAGTAATTATTTAGCCAATCAATACTTCATCGACAGAGTGATCTTCATTTCTACATGATTAAGTACCTAAATCATTAGGTATTAATAAACAACATTGAACTTTGTGTAAATAAACTAGCAAGGAATCAATCTGGAATGCCTTTCTTCAGCACAACCATGAATAATTCACCCAGCATCCCAATTTTCAATTATGTAAAAATCTGAGAGCATCACTTCACTCCTGCAGCCATTTTACATTTGTGATAACTTTATTCCAATTAGTGAAGTCACTGACATTTTTTTTTCATTTAGACATTTAGCTAAAGTGGCATCCTTCTGATTTTTTATGCATTAACTCAAACTACCAATTGATTACATGTCTGTGATCCTTGAAGTTAACTGGCTTTAAAGGTCATTTAATCTGAAGTCAGACAACATGTGATTCAAATTCAAAACTGGCATGCAAATTTTGTATATATATTCCACATCAACATACTTTCCCAAGTCAATTGTAAGAAATTTAAAAATACATTAATTATGAGTTGATTAGAGATCCCATATTCATCCACAAAGAGGCAGAACACGTACATCTTCAGCGAGGCAATCTACACTATAAAGTATTCAATAAAATCTCAAAAAGACATTAAATACTCATACATGTACCTTGAAAGGAGCACACTCAAAAAAGAACGGAGTGTTCTCCTCCTACTGTGTGCCTATACTTGCTTCTTCAAAAAGCACACAAACTACACATCAATCCTATCTCTAACTCAGTCCTCTAGCTTCTGTTCACCAACTTCACAGTATGTTCAAAGACTGCGATATTCAAGGAAAACACTATCAAAGGCTGAAATGGTTCCACTTCCCTTACAACCAATGAGAGGTCCATAAATAATGCCCTAAGTTATCTGCCTTCTCTTCCTTTTCATAAATCATAGTACCTGGTGCTCATAGGTGAGGCACATCCAAATAGCTTCCCTGAAACCACTTTCCCCCAGACAGCTTCACAGATGTTTCTTCTTTGATTTACTAAGCTGTGTGTCCTCGGGTCTCCTCTACCTGTCTCTCTTCTTTCTACTTAGAACTCAGCCTGCAAGCCCATTATCATTTCTATTCCCAGAACCAATGGTAAAGGGAGGCACGTGGGTACAATTTCATATCCTATGCACCTTTACTTCAACAACAACCATAGCTGAGGTCGATACCTGGAATATTCCCCTAGCTTCCGAAAAATATTAAAAATTCATACACAGGGCCTTGACATTCATATAGCAGTGCCCTGCAACCTGGCTCCTAAGCCAAGGAGCACCTTCACAGAGATTCTGACTGGTAGATTTCCAATGGGCCAACAGGTATGGATTATCCTTAATCTCTAGGAACAAGTTTAAAAACACTACCTGCTGATGTATTATTCATCACCCTGTACACAGCAAACATGCAATTTTCAGTTTGCTTCAGATACCCTGAGCTATATCATTTTACTCACTACAGTGCTCAATAACACACTCAAAAATTTAAACTTTCATCTATGTATTTCCACAAGAGCCAGGCTCAAGCATAAAAATGACTTGTCAGTTCATGGGTTTAACATAAAAAAAACAGCTATGATTGAGCACTTTTATATGTGATATTATGCTACAAGCCAGGATTTTCTATTTTTTATCTATTTATTTATTTATTACAATATGCATGGTATCATTCTCCATTGCAATGGGATTCGATGGAAAGTGAGTTGAATATCTGTCTTGCACCAATCGAGAAGTACACACCCTATATCAAATTATTCCCAATTTGAAACATACAAAACAAATCTGAAGAAATAAAACATACATGTACCTGAAGTTTTTTCATTACATTGTCTTTGTTTACTCAAGCACCCTAAATGCCTTCACAATATGTATTCATGAACGATGGCACATACCAACCCTAAATATGATAACATACAATGCCCCTATTATAAAACAATTTTTCTTTCAACATATACACAGAAAAAAAGCCAAGTATCACATTCCAAAAACTCCACTTGTGCCCACACAACCCTTCATTCAGCATGGTCTAAAAATATATTTTAAACAGAAAAGAAAATAGACTTTTACATTCATTTAAATTCCTTTCACCTCTTTAGCTCCCCATACAACTGGTTGTTAGTATAGTGATCCTCTGCATTTACATGTACCCAGAGACATCAACAAGGAAGTATGTGCATAATTTAAAACATATTTATGTCTCCTTCTCTCTTTCAAAATATCTCAAAAAGTTTGTATTCATGCTATTGAAATACTGTAAGGGAGAGTGAGATAAAAGTACATTTAAAATCATACACATGCTTCCTTGTTAATGTCTTTGGAAAGTTTGGATACATGTTTATGCACTTCAAAATAAAACATGTGACTACTAGTAATATTTTGATCTTAACCCAGGTTCCCTTATCTATTTGATTTCTCACATACATCTTCAATTATCATCACAGGATCATCCAGGATTAGATGTAATGTGCTAAATAAAAAGCTACTTCCACTTCCATTTACCAGTAACTAAGTGATTAATATAACTAGTAATTCAATCTAATTAAACCAAAAAATCAATGACTGACAGTAACATGAATAACAGTGGTCCTATCAATTTGACTGAAAACAATGCACATTGGCAAAACCAACAAAATGCTTTTATTACCTTGTATTATATCATGTATGCATCTGACCATCAAAATCTATTTCCAACAACTTTCAAAGAGTGACCCAGATATTTGTCTTTGGCTATCAACCTAATTTGGGCTATTAAATTGCAATCACTACAACTCCTAACCCCCAAATTTGTCAACTGGTTATTCCTCATTATTACAAATGTCATTTTAACACTCTCTGCTTGTGGTTAATTATTCAATAAACTACTGAGTACCTCAAAAGTAAGGTGTTAACATATACACAAATAAGGAATTAAGTTTTTACGTGACAATTGTAGCATGTCTACGGATTATGTGCTGTCACTGTGATATATCACTAACATCATGTAAATGTCAACAGCAGCTAAACTGAAGTCTGCTTTGTGATGGTAAAAAAACATATTGTTCAATATAGCGACAATCATTTACTATTTCACAGTAGAGATTTATCATCTTATTAGAACTTTAAGATAGTTGAATTCATCTCTAATAGTTCAAATGCAATAACTATACTCTCGTCTGTTTAATGTATCTACTGTCTATGTCCATTTACCATTATTAAAGTGATGAAAATATCAGAAATTTTGAAAAATCCAGTTACATTGTATATGCATCTTTATTTATTATTTTGCTAATTCTTAACATTCATTCATTCAGTTAAACATTTCTAATTGACAGGGCATCTAGACTATGTAAAGCATCAGTTAACCTTGGTAACATAGACTTATGGTACAAGATGAAATGTTACATTAGGTCTGATGTTGCAAATGGCATTGTTGACTTGCTAGAAACTTCATCATAACATCGACAGTCTCCAATTAAGTGAAGTAAATACTGCGTAAGGCAGAAGACAGAAGTCAAACAGTCAACTCACCTCACCACTCAAGATTTCAGAGTGGCATTGTACAATTAAGAGTGTTGAATATCTTTTGGCCTTCTGACGTCTGCAATCATCTTTCGCGTTTGAAGAAATTAAACGGCCCCAATGGCCATGAAACGCAAAGATAGCAAGAAACTCAATGAAGCCGCGGTAGCCATGACCTGCTTGACAGGCTGCAGCTAACTATTGGATTCACTACGAAGACGACCGAACTCCGGAACGGATTTTCGCGATAGCGATGATTTCTTAGAAAATTTATTGACCATATATTATAGTTTAGTTTAGATATATTATACCAAACCATCCAAAACACATTAAAATTTAGCTTAGACACGTAGAGAGCAAATTCAAGCGTAGAGCGATAACCATTAAAAATAGTGACGACGGCGGGGGGGGGGGGGGGGGGGGGGTTGTGGTGGTGGTGGTGGTAGAAATCTTATTCCCATTAAGCTCTTCTTTCTGCCTCAGAAAAAAGTGGTGGTGGTGGTAAATCTAACCCTTTACCGTTTTAATGTCATCTACAATATTTTAACGTCGCATTCTTTGATTCACTTTTTTGGTTGGACATAGATTTTACGCGCTATAGTTGTTATAAACATCGTGCTATAGAGCTTACAAACATGGCAGCTTCCATGTATGTCGAGCATGCTTTCATTTGATTAGTATAAGTTTTAACAAATCCTTCTTTCTGTGAGTGTATTCACCGACTTTATGACTACTTAGTCTAGGTGTTATTGAAATAATGGGTCGACTTGCGAGAAAAAAGCAGCATAAAGGCGACAAGCCGCTGAAAGAAAAGTACAGAACAAGACGAAAAACGAAGGATTTAGATGAAATTCATGAAGACATGAAAGCAGGGAATGCAAAGAAACTGTTGAACCAGCCTATTGATCACGATTTGCCGGGTAGCGGTCAGCATTACTGCCTGCATTGCGCGTAAGCTTACTATACGTGTTTGAAAAATATATTTTCGGCACTTTTGCAGTATTTCCCTCACCACTTAATTAACTCTGATTTTTAATATCCTTTCTAAACTTGTATGTGTGGTGCGTTTGGTGACTTTTAGCATTGTCTTTGCTATTCAGATAAATTAGTTTTGCAATTCATTTACTATTTTAAATATGTTTTTAACAAGTCATTGAAATTTTATGCCTTCGACATATAATGAGAGTCCGAGTTATCACGAGTGAAATTTTGCTGTAATCACATTGGCCAAAGAGCTTGAAGGTTTATTAAAAAAGAAAAAAGTTTGTAAATTTCTAAACTTATTTATTTAAATAGTTAGACATTGATCAAAGATGCCACATAATTTTACTCTGATTAACATTTAGAATTAGAGTTACAGCGTGAGGGAAGTTGCAAAAGTACCATGTACTGCATATATCTGAACTGTCCAAATTGTTGCTAGCTATAGAGGTGGCAAAAAAAAAAAAAAAAATAGTAATAATAATAATAATAATAATAATAATAATAATAATCAAACCCAATATTAGTGGCATTACCCTCTTTGATATTCTGACTATAGCTGACTACCGGACCCTGACTACTAACATTTGTATGAATTTTGTGTTGACATACATGTACTATGTAACAGGCCTTAAGGGAGGATTTCTCTTGCAGGCAATTACACAACAATATGCATTATTCATAAATTATATTTCCTAGAGCTCCTGTTACCTCACTTTTTGACCTTACATGTTATATTACTTCAAGGTTTTTACCAGGGATAAGGCCTCAAACAAACACTCAGTGCAAAAATATCCACATCCTGGCTATAAGGCTGAAACTTCATGTGCCAAAAATGTATGAATTCTTAGAAAGCAGTTTAAAAGTGACATGCAAAACTGATGTTAAATTGTTATTCAACAGAACTTGAGAGAAAGCAACCCTAAAAAAGAAATTGCCCATAAACAAATTCTGTCAGTTTGCATTGCTTCCACACAGGTGTTGCTAGTCTGCCATTAATTCTGACACCACTCTCCTACAAAACCTAAGAAATTTCACTTAATTTTACATTAAGTTTGAAGATTTGGGGTATTTCTGATTATCAACACCGAGATCCCTACCCGAATACATAGGCACTAAATAAAAATGATTAATAAACTTTAAGACAACCATGCATGTGAGACAACCCATCTTGCCTTATAAATCATTGTAATTTTTTCATTAGATAGGAAACACAATTTTTGGTGAGATGGGAATAAAATTTTTTGTTTTAGATGTAAAAAAAACAAGGTCAGTTTTTGGCAATAGGCATTCTCCCTTGCTCCGGTCTTCAAGAGTATTTACAGATATAATACATGGTGATTTACTTGATTGGTCTTTGAGTGTAAAAGTTCAAGATTCCTCAGTCATTGTAATAAAAAATAAAAAAAGGTTAAGTAAATATTTTCAAACTAACTTATGTTAATACAATCCTCACAGAACAATACATAAGAGCACATACATTGTGGTTGTATGTGGCCAACTTGATTGATCTAACATGATGTACATGTCAATGATGATGTAAATGACTGGGTATAGTTGTGTGACAAGGTTCTTTAAAAATATTGACATAGTTGCATTTGTTAGAATTTATTGATTTTTTAAAGCAACATAATATTATGCAAGCTTTGTATGGCATAATAACAATATTGTTTTAATGGTCTTTTTTTAATTGACCAAGTAAATTGTGCATGTAGTGTTTTGTAGCAATATTACTCGGTAGTAATCACTGGTAATGCACGTTTGCATCTCAACACAATATTCAGGATCAGCATCTGTAGTCCAGCATTAGTGAATTATGTGTAAAAACACCAGGCTGGATTACAGATCCGGTCACACTTAGGCACTGTTAAATATTCAACATAGAGGGAAATTATAGTGAAAAAGTCCATTTTTCATAATGGCCATATCAAATATTATCAGAGCCATTAAATATGAAGACTTAATTTTGTCCAAGACTTGTCCACCTTTAACCAGTGATGGACTCCTAGCCAATCATTACTACTTTTAAAATTTTGTATAAATTTTTTCAAAATTTAAGAGCTTGTCCACGAGAGAACCAGCCCAGGGTGGCAAGGTGGGGGTCAGCGGATTTCAACCAAATTTGTTGTATGGAGGCATATTAGGAAGTTATTCATGAGTTAGGAAGGAATCCCAAAAATATCCTTTCTTCAGAGAATTATAGCCTATTATAAGTCATGGCTTATGTAGGCTCTTTGAGACTCCATTTTTACCTTGGAAAAATAATGATATATTTTGTGTAAATTAAACAAAAATGGAGAAAACTAAAAAATATTAGACCTTACAATCATTGAAAACAATCATTTGGCTTGCCACAGATATATGTAGAATTCAGATAAGACCCTGCTTGGGCGAGCCACACCCATTTATAACACCCCTCCCCCCAAAGTCCAATTTTGATACTACCATCTTTAATTGCATATATCTCCATCTTCACAGGGTTTACAGCTATAAAACTGCATGAATATTTTAGGCAGATATGGGTCATTCCAAATCAAGTTTCAAAAGTTACTGCTGTATTAAAACAGGTACTGAAAAATACCTCCAAAGTTGGCCATTTTTAAGGCAAAAAATCGTGGTGGATTCATTCAAGTCTATGTAGACGATAGGTTCGATTAATTTATTAAACCATTTTGCTCTACAATGATGTTACTAAATTAATAGGGCTGGTGAACATGGAAAGTGGGTGTGTACTAATGAACATCAGGTCAGTAGGTCAAGGTCACTGGGCTTCATATTTGTAAATTGCCATATATGGACTTCTTAATTTATATGGACAAAAAATTTAGAGGAAATAAATGATAGATTCTGTTACTTTGGATAGGCACTGGCAATTAACTTGAGAGTTTACAAGATAATTTTAATATATATATATTTTTTTAATATCATCAATTTGGTGAATACAAATTAAAATCTTAGTTTAGTAGCGATTTCTTTTTGGTGCAATATTTATCATATAGAGATCAGGATATGCCATAGTATTTATGATAGCAAAGCCAGAACAAATCTATTTCAATTATCAAGAGTTTTTTTTAATCATCCACACCACTTTTTGGTGACTATTTATGAGCATACAGTAACTAAAAAATTATTCAATTTAGTTTATTGTTGTCTCAGATGAATAATTACAAATAATAAAAAAAATCACAAAATTATAATATAGCAATACATGCAAAGCAGTGCAACATTAGTTGTGATCATTACAAACTATATCATAATGTAGCAAAACAAGATAATTTTCTATTCAAAAAAGCAAAACTAACACAACCGCAAAATATATCCTGGTGTTATGAAACATCTTTGCAGTTTTGTATCAAACATTACAGCTCATAACATCAAAGTTTTTAATACATTCAAAAATAACCGCCGATTTTTTCTTCCTGAATAGTCTGTAACCCTCCTTACTGACATTTCAATCTCATCTTCATGCTCACAAATGCTAGGTTCTGCTGGCCTGTTTCTTGTGCCCTTCTAAACTCCTTCAGTAAAAACTCCTTTACTTTATTTGAATATAGTTTCAAAGGTTTAGATGACTTTAAAGCTCATCCATTGTGTAACTCAGTGAGATATTCAAGAGGGTGGAGTTCTCTCACAGCTGATGTGCTTTAAGTTTTTCTTTAGTCAGATTGTTGGCCCACTAGACTTTAATTTGATCAAAAGCTTTTTTTTTTGGCACATTTCATAACTGTGGTCTAAAAAAAGACCTTACAAATACTCTTCAGTCTTAGTAGCAAAAGATTTCAGAGAAAACTTCTCTGGACAAGAAAAAATTTCCCTGTTTGTGAGCTTGCTTGGTATAGTCCCAGTTGGCATATTTGCCTCAGAAAAACCCAAATTAACTTTAAAGCAATAATAACTCTTTGTTTTTGCCAAAAAATGAATTTTCCTGGAGTAAACATCAATTTTCCCATACTTACCAATGGTTAATGAATCCATTTTTACATTCAAAGACGGTCCCTGGTTTTTTTCTAAAAAGTTTGGTTTTTTGTTAAAATCTCTTAAGAGATTTTAACAGAGTATAGACATCAATGGAGGTCACGTGGTCTAAAGACAAGTTCAGATATCAGAATAATAGTTATAACTGCTGTTTTTGTGGTAAAACAGAATATATTATATTTCTATGAGTTATTCACAGGGTTTTTATTGTAAAATATAGATCTCATACGAAGAGTTATTATCCCTTTAACATCAGTATCACTCATGTTAAAACTGCTCAAGGAAGGAAGACACCTTTTCTCATGTTGTAGGAATCAAGAAAGCTAAATTGTTGTAATTGGACACTCCAGTCCACGCAGGTTTGGAAGATGTCTGTCTAGCTGGATGTAGAAAATGGCTCCAACTGCAGAAACTAGGGCCTCATGCATCTCCTCAGCATTTGTTATATTGTGGCTTTCATTTACATACATGCCTTTCTACAACAGCCATCATTTCCACACTAGTTTCAGTTTCTGCAAGACTTTGGACTCTTTTGCTGACCATAAGATCACTGTGTGTCAAATAACACTTCTCAAATATGCCTGAAATATAAATATAGCTTACTATAGACACATGAAAACACTTATCTGAAAGTTAATTGATACATTGATGAAAAATAAATTATTATCCCATTTGTCCATGTTTTATAAGTAAGGCATGGTTTTGAATATTAATTATGATGAGCCTAGCAATTTTGCCAAGACCAGCCCTAGCTTCAATCTAATTCCAATTGTTACCCTTAAATTTATTTTACCCAAGTACCATTAAACCTACATAAATACCCACACAAATATAGCTTAAAAGATAAAATTATCACAGGTCCTTAGGCTGCAATTTCATTATTTGAAAGGGGGCATTTTTCTTTTTAAAAAAATGGAGCGTTTACCATTAAAAAATTACACCTAGATCATTTTTCTGAGTGAACTTTTTTTCTGGATTTTAGCCTGTATAAAAATACAAACAAACCCGTTTCTTACCTGAACCAAGTGGCACAAGTGGCATCAGTATATTCAAATGGCTTTTTGTCTACACTGACATCTGCAAGTTAATCCCATGACATATTTCGTTATAGGCTCGTTTTCCCCTGTGTGGATGGTTTCCAGCACAAACCAAGCCCATATCCCAGTGCTGGTCACATGGTGTAACCCATTTATTCTCCCAAAGATACTTGAAAAAGTCCAATTGCTGTCATCGGATACAAAAGAATTCACACCTGACAAGAATCAGTGTGCTTTCGTAACTCACGCTGTTTTGCTTCACGTAAACGCGACGAAGATGACTGTTAATATCTCTGTTGCAATTTTTCAATACACTTCATGTTTTTTTATATCTGTAGACAGAGTATAAACCACATGATATACGACTTCGTTGAGGAAGATTTGTAAACAAACAGTCTGCGATTTCCGCCATGTTGGATAATGACGTTGTGTTGTTCTGACGTTAGTACATTAGTTCATTAGTTTCACATGGTTTTAAAATGTGTTAGATGCTTGTTTTAACCAGAAAAAAATTAGAATAGGTAAAATGAAAATAAAAAGTTCAACTAACAGTGTTTTAAACCATTCGTTGACTTGAAAGAGATGGCTGAAGTTCAGTGCACCGATATACGTGTTCGGATATATTTACGAAAAATGAAGAAATTAGGTCATGTTCTATCTGTTACAACGGACAAGTTGTAGAACAGCAGTAAGTTTTGATTTCATGTATAAATAGATTAATGAGTTATCTGTTAGTCCTGAACACGCTTTACCCCAAAGACCTGTGAAGATGAAGATATTGTCAAAAATAGAAGGGGGGTGTTCAAAGCATGTGGTTTGTAGGCCTGAGAAAAACGCTTGGTTTGTTACCATGGAAACAAAGAGAGTGGAAAAAGTGTATATCATTTTAATCCCCTATCTTTAGGTTATAATATATCACCAAACTAAATCATTTGGTGACACCTGTATAAACTTTAAGGCCAATCAATATAACCCTGTTTTTCAGAAGAATTTTTGGTTGATAAACCCCCCAAATTGTCACTGGCCATATCTCTGTAAGAAGGGATTTTTTTCAGGAAAAATTGCAGCCTCGGATATTGTTCATATAAAGGTTCAAACACACCAAATATGATGTAAATCCGTTCGCCCCCACCTTGCCGCATTTTCTACATTTGGTTTGGTTTTCTCGTGGACACACACTTAAATAGCTACAGATAGGATAATTATATACTGTATATATTTTACTTATTATTTATATTTATAATAAACCTTCCACTATTAGAATTTTTAAATTTTTTTTTCATAATTTTCAGAAAGCACTTCATTAGTCATCAGGCATTAACAGAACACTTTCGCAGTAAACCACACAAAAGGCGGTAAGTAGAGTGCCTTTTAATATTGGTGTCTGCTTATCATAATATTAGTTCTTAACCACACCAATATGAAATGTCTCATTTATGGAATGCCGTTTGTACAAAAAAGATGAAAGTATCATTTTGATCAGAAAAAATTTTTTGCAAGGTGCTCACATCATTTTGAGATCGTCACTTTCATCATTTTGACAAGAAATTATATTTATTTGCAAGTTGCTAACATCATTTTGAGAGAAAAGTATTTTCTACAAAGTCGTTTTATCATTTTGCAAGTCGAGTTTATCGTTTTGAGATACTGACATGCTTTGTGTGAGATGATGCAATACCAGGGGTCGTCTCATATTAAACGGCGGGGAAAAGGAACTAACGCATCAAGGACTGGTTCCCGGTTCACCGTCAACAAAAAGTTGTTAGTGCCTGGCCACAAGCCTTATAATTACCCCTTCGTCTCTGAATTTGGCCTTCAGGTGTCCCAAATCAGCTTCCTCCAGGATTTGATCTATATCTACCGCTTTGTGGCCTGGCAGTGGCACTAACAACTATTTGTTCATGAATGGTGGGGCAAAGTGATCTCCATTTCGTCAGAAAATGAAAAAACAGCCTTTATTTTCATTTGATAAATGGTGAAAATGAAATAACAAATCAGCCCCGATTTTCCTTTTTCCTTTCAAAATTGGAAAACGAGATTATTTTTCGTTTTTTTTTTCCCACTTTTTTGACATAATAAAAACAAAAATGACAGATTTCCAAACGTGATAGAAAATAGAAACATCCACTTATTTCCCATGTCTAGAGAGTGAAAAATATTACAAAATACGCCCCTTTCTGCTTCTGTGAAGAAATGAGATATCGAAACATCCACGTCCGTTTTCCATTTTCATTCAAAAAATGAAAATCAGAAAAACGAACGGACTTCCGTTTTACTATTTGAATCAAAAATTGAATAATGAACACTTTTTGATCCTGTCATTTCCTCAAAGACAGAGATAAAAGGGTATTTTATAATTTATTTCACCTTTTAAACACAAGAAAGCACGAAAACGGTCGATATTCATATTTTCTATCACATCGGGGATCTGTTAATGTTGTATTTTGCATTTTATGGTAAAACATAGAAAACGAGGGCAATTTGCATTTTTTCATTTTTCATTTTTAATGGAAAAACAAAAATTGAGTTTCATTTTCCATTACATGTTGGCCATTTCTATCAAATGGAAATGAAAAACGGCCGTTTTTTCATTTTCCCATGACATGGAAATCACTTTGCTCCCCCCCCCCCCCCCATTCTGTTTGCCCCCTATACATGGACCCCTAGATGCGTTATTTCCTTTTCCGACCAATTTTTATGAGACGACCCCTGGTATTGCATCATTTCGTGCAAAGCATGTCGGTATCTCAAAACGATAAACTCGACATGCAAAATGATAAAACGACTTTGTAAAAAATACTTTTCTCGTCAAAATGATACTTTCATCATTTTTGTACAAACGGCGTTCCATACTCATTGGCCACACTGTTTGACATATAGCACCACATGTTTATGATGTTTATTTTACAGAATGATGCCCTCTTATATTTCATTTCAGATTAAAAGCCTTGCAGACAGAGCCATACACACAAGCAGAAGCGGACAGGGCTGCAGGAATGGGGTCTTACATGTCACCCAAGAAAGTTAAAGTTGATACAGTTAGTAAAATGGGAAATAAAATGGACCAATCAGAAGATGTTGAACCCAGCTGAATCTCTGGTATCTTCCTTAATCACTGGGTGCCAAGTCTTAAATTAATTATTGATACATGCATATGAACATTCAAACTTAGAATGGATACTTAATGAGAGATAACAGCCCCAGAAATGAAAATTGGATGTATTAGATTGTAGTTTCTATGGTCATGTGCATTTTCTCTGATTCACCCCTTAAAGATTAAAAAAATTAAAATTATCAAAAGAGAATTTGGAAAGAATTTTGATTATTTATTGACAATTATAATTTGTGTATGGAGATCCGTTTTTTTTCAGTAGCAGAATTAAAACAATAAACTGGTTCTGAACATTGCTTACAAAGTATTTTTGTGTACATGTTGCAATCTCCTGTGTTTGGCCATGCAGTCATGCGGATTTCTTGTTGTCAAGATATATAAGAAAAAAGTTTTGTAATCAGTTTGTTTCAAACTCCCTGTGGTTACTAATTGGCCTTAAATGCAGTTAAGATCAAAATGAAATATTAATTTTGGCCTTGTTGACACTGTATCAAAGAAATGGTGTTTGTTTGTGCTGAACCCTGCAGGGACAACTGTTGTGCCAAAAGTGCAAGTTGGGTTTAAAAACAGGCACAAATTTCTCAAAAAATTTTTATCGGTACTTTTTCTTTTAAGTTATAAAAATGTCTTTTGTCTTGTTTTGCATTAAATTTTCCTTCATTACGGACCTCTTACCAATCTGAAAGAAGGAATACATGCTTTCTTTCAAACTTCTTTTATCATATTCCAGTGCTTTATTATAGGTGCAATTATTCAGTGTATGGGATTCTTTCAAAATTAAAATGAACTATTTTGTATCCTATTCAGTATTGATGCAGGTACTTGCATATACTTTTTGTTTGACTATCTGATCAAGTTTATTTCAATTAGAAATATATACAGATTGATCTTTTCACGTACGTAATTTCTATGCATTGACATCATTCCTCTTTTACCCCTTTTGCCCATATCACATTAACCAATACTGCTACTATGATAAAAATGTAACAAGATTGTAAACTTATTGAAGATTTATTCAATAAAAATAATAACAATGAAAAGCTTCTTTCTATTTCTTTCACATGTATCATCAGTCAATATATTTTGAAAGAAAAGAAGTTTTTATGTACAGACTGCGTCTGTACATAAAATGTACTGCATCTGTACATATAGATGTCACCTGTTTATTTTTAGTAGTCTGTAGTGATCACCATCATATGTTGTTATCTGCAATGCTAGATGTGCATAATTCTCCTTCACTTTGGGTACTATTTTCTACATACATGTACATGTAGTTGTACTTTTTTGATGGCAAACTTTGTTTATTACTTCAGAAGAACTTTTTGAGTTAAAAGTTCCATAATACTCTGACATGTTTTAGCATCTCAAGTTATAAATACAAGGTAGACCTTTTCTTTAAAATAGCTTGGTATTGTCATTTAACCTTAATTGGTCATTATCACAATGATTCTGAACAAGTTTGATGTTTTGTAGAGAAAAGCTTGATCCTTTCATCTACAAAAATTTAAGCACAAAGCAATTCTGATCAATCAATCTGGAAAAAGTGAAAAGTTTACATTGCTGAAAGGAATGTTTCACAAAAAGAGTTATGAAATATAATCCATGTAAATTCTATTATGCCCTCTTAAAAAGTCTTCCAGTCCTAAGTCAAAGCTTTCAAGTTGTTTGTTGTTACTTATTTCACAGACCATTGTTTGTGCCACTGAGATGTTTGGGTCGGCTTGCCTTGTAATTGACACTTCTTCTTTTTTGGACAGTAACAGCATGCCCTGCAATATATATTAAAAAAAAAACTTGTCAGGTCATCACTAAGTAAGAGTAAAGGCATGAATCTGTTTCAAGAATATTTCAATGCGTTGGTGAGCAGAGGAGGGGATACAAAATATCTTTTGGACCATTCTTGGCATGTTAGTTCTGCCAGTGCTAAGAAATACTAAATACACTTTGGTCTTGTAAATCACAGTAACTTGCAGTCATTGTGCTTTATCTTAACTTTAACAGTAACTTTATCTTCATAATTAGACTTTGAACTGATGTTTGGTGTGCTGTTGAATCTTGGGTCCTGCGCAACAGGGAGTTCAATGTATCTAACTGAAATATTATATGTATGACGTGAATAACACACATCCCACAGTTTAGCTCATGAAAATTAACACAGGCCCATAGGAAGGTGGATTAAATATAACGATATCTTGTTCACTTACCATGTGGGTTGATGGTTCATTATATATGGCACAAGCTCATGATCTGAAGTACAAAATCAGATAAGAAAAAAATGTGACAACTAAAGAAGAATATCAATATCAATCTTAAAATTCTGTTTGAATCTTTACATGCTACACTTTGGTACTATTTCTAAATCTTGTTTTGCTTTCACGCATTAAAAATATCTTTTAATGTTTTACAGGTAATTACATAAATATATCACAATTATAAAGCACTTTATATGTGTAGTATGACAGCTTAGGATTGTACCTTTATGACAAACCTCCATGCATGGCCGACAAACCCCTGAAATGACAATGATTAATTTTCTTAAATCTCTAACGAAATGAATTTGAGGGAAAGTCTTTAAACAAAATCCAGTGTTTACATTTTCATAAATAATCATAATGAAATGTGTCCAAGTGCATAAAAGCTCTCACTGTCAAATAATTGCAAAAAGTCACCTTTAGATAAAATGGCAGACAACAGTAAATGTAAATGCACAACTTCTGTCAAGTTGACATAGCTTAGCTTTGTGTGTACTACTAGTAGTGTTTTATTAATTAATAAACCACATAATGTCATGGAGAGCTATCTCCACCTCTATGGTCCTGTCCACTGTCTCTGGACAAGCAGGAACCAGTGGCATGGATGGTTAGAAACCGACTGAACTGAATAGTGCCCAAAGTCTTTTTATCAATCTTACCCATTTTTTCTTTGGCTGAATTGCTGCTTGAAAATCAATACAAGAAGCTGCAAGACTCTAAAGTTACTATCCTATAATGTTCTGTAGTGGGTGATACATGTTCCACAGTTTAAATAATTTTTATGCATATTAAACTAGGTCAAGTCTTCAAACATCATACTTACAATTGATACCACATTCTTTGCAAGAGAAATAGTCCACTTTGTAGACCTTGTTGGCCTCAAAATTTACTGAAAAGCACTGTTTTGGTAGATCACTTTTACAATGGACACTACCATACACCACTATTGTGCTTTTTGGTTTCTGAAAGATAGCATATGTTTTTAAAGTTGACTAGTCTGACACCCAGCTGAGATTTTTAAGTAAGACTTATTTGTCCCTTTGAACAGATAAAGTATATGTATAGAAATGAAATAAAATTGGGAAAGTCTCATAATTTCAATAATACTGGCTCTTTATTTTGCTAATATTTTTTTAGCCATGGAGGACCATCAGTTACTCTGATTATATGTATGTAATCAAAGGTGTTTTCTGAACTCTGTTTTCTAAAAACAGACTGATGAAGTGTTACAAAATAAGCTCTAAAAAAGTATTTTCTAAATTTTATTACGTATTAACAACAGTTGAGTTACATTCCCAATTTCAAATAAAAACACCTGTCTAAGAATAGTGAAAATCACACACCAAACCATAACGAAGTATCAGGCGGGTGTCATCTTCTAGTAATGTCACATCTGGTAGAGAGATGCCACCTGCTTCTATGCTCTGAACCTTCTGTGTCATCTCATCTATGCTGTATTTTGAAAATGGCCTGGAAGTGCAATAAGCAACAGAAGAAGTAATGCAAGGCATATTAATTTATACATGAATCTTCAAAATATAGTTTGAGGACTTTTAAAGGTTATGACATATTATTTTTTACCTATAAATTAAAACAAAATCATTGGATGACATCATGCCTAAGAAATTTTGCACATATTTGGATATTTACTAATCATAATGTTATGTTTGAACCCTACATTTGTTTTATAATGGTGTGATGATACTCACCCAAAGCAAAAATATTTTACGTTTTCACCAAAAGCGATGATGTCATCACCCTCAGCTTCCATGTGTGATTTAAGATAGTCAGTAACCTCTTTCAAACTGCAATATGTAAAGAAAACAAGAGTTCATTTTTCATCTATCCATGGTGCCAGCAGCCATCAGAGTAATCAAAAATTGACAGGTTTCTACTAGCAACATCCTAACTGTTACAGATTTTCTTTATGTTGACTTACCTGTCACTTGGTTTTAGCATGACATCTTTCACAGTGACATTTTTGCACAAAATACATAGAGAGATCTTTATTGGTAGAACAGTCAGGTCTGGGATGTGCTCTGTAAGATACCTAAAATAAATTTGACCCCAATTTTACAAAATTTCTTGGCGAGACACCTTGAAAACATACATGTGTAGGTGTACATGGTCAGACTACATGTTCACAGGGGTGGATCCAGGCAGTCTTCCAAATTATCATTGTTGATCCATCCTCCATTTTTGACCGTCTTCCAATAGAAAAAAGTTAGATGCCCCTCAATATTAACTTGAAAATTTCAGATCGTTTTTGGAAGACCCAGAAGATGGCCTCTTTCCTCTCCTGTGTTCACCTATCAAGAACAACATGCTTTTCCACATACACATATGAATGTGTACATGTATATGATCAGATATACATTACATGTACAACTATCAAGAACAATGTGAAAGTTTAAATGTTTTGCCACATCCACATATGCATGCATACAGGAGTTTTTAAGCTACAAAACTATAACTGTAAAATATTATTTTGTGATAAATCACAGTCAATACTTTAATAATTATTATGAAATGCATCCATCTTTAATTAAACCAACATCTTGAAATGGTTTTATTCTTGCTAATGATCATAGGTACATCCCCTAACTATTTACCTATCATAAGCTGTAGCCACCATCTGTGAGCACTCAGACAATTCTTGGTCTAATTCTTCCTGATGCCTCTGGTAGTTCTGACTCAAATCTGCTATTTGGTGTTCCAGTTCTACAAAGGGAAATCCCATTACTTTCACAACTCGATTGTATGGGATAAAACAAAATACTTCTTTAACTTTTACCTAGGATATTGGTAAGCTGTAACTAAACATGTAATTGCTTCTCTCAGATTATTCTGTGTGTCTAGTTTGTACAGTCTTCCCCATTGCATCATGGATCAGAGATATGTTATGTAGTCATAGATATCAATTATTAGCATCTCACCATCATCTGTTAGCCCCTGCATTTTAGCTTCTTCTATCAATCTTTGGTGGTCAGCATCCAGCTGGGCCAGCTTCTGCTTATGCTCACGTTTTAATTCCTGACAAAAAGTGGGATATGATAGACTTAATTTTGATTGGCAAAGGAAATATATATATTTTATTAGTACATAATCAGCATAGATTATAATTGCATATTTATAAAGTTGTGGTCTGATAAAACGATGGCACGCTAAGCACAGGAGTAAATAAGACCTGCATAATTTCTTGCACTATAGCACACATCCTCACCTGATAATATCTTTCATGTGCCACCAAACTCTTCTTTACATGGCCTGAAATAATTATCAAATGATGGTTTTAATAAGTACATGTAAAAACTTCATCAGACAATGTCAATTAATAAAATCTGTACAATTCCAAGCAAACAGTAGAGAGGAAGAAACACTAATTATACTGACAATAAAAAAAAAAATTATGATAAAAAAGGATTATTTTTTCGCTAATGCCATTCAAAATGGATTATTGTTGGAGTTTGCTCACTGAATTTATCAATTACCATTTAATACTGTTTTCTAAATTTTGTCAAGCATGTGTGAAATATGGCAAAATTGTGTCCTGGTCTTGGAAAAAGTGATTGACGGTATTTGTTGGGTGTGGCATGTGAAAAACATTGAAACATATGCAAAGTTGTAAAATATCACATTGTAAGATTTTACAACATGGTTAGTGGTGGGAAATACATGAAAAAATTCCATTTCCCCTTAAATGTGTTTACCCATTCAAAATTACTCACTTTTCAGAACATTTTCAACTGGTGAAAAACTAGATGGGCTTTCTTCTTGGTTAGTTTCAGCAGCTGCAATGTAGTTTTTTAATCACAAGTAAAATAATAACTTTTGTCAAAAAATCATATATTCATAAACAAATGAGTCCTGCACGAATTACAATAAAATAATTGTTAAAAGTGACAGCCAGAAAGTTTCTTCACAAAATCACATATGCATATATATTCTGTTTCATCAAATAACTGTTCATAGATTCCTTATCAACATACTTTTGTGTTATAATACTAGATCATGGCATAGCATCTCTTACCTTTATTGATAAGGATATCAAAATACTTTTTCTCTGCTTTTTCCCTTTCACTGTTAAACAAACCTGTTGAAATAAAATTAAATACAGAGACTTGGTAAAAAAATTCACAATGACATTGTTAACATACTGATAATTTAACCTGTTTCATATCATAAAAAGACTGAATGTCTGCATTTCTACTCACAAACAAGTTCATCATACTGATGATCTCTTATCAAATCATTTACTCGGATCCTGTTGTTGCAACATGGACACTTGTGCCGCCTGTTCACACATTCTTTGATACAATCCCCACAATAACGGTGTCCGCAGGGGGTCAAGTGGCTGTCCTTCATCTGTGACATACACACTGCACAGATAAAGTGGTCACTCAAAGATTGGACCTGGAAAATCATTATATAAATGCCAGTTATATTTATGTTTGTGCATGGACACGTGTGTTGTATATGTGTGTGTGAATTATGCCTAGGGAGCTTTTTTTTAGGTGGGTGGCATCTCTGAATACATTTCAATCCAGTTAACCCAGATTGCCACATTCTCAATAATCATAGTAAATTGAGACAATAATTTCATACCTAAGTCACAATATGACAGTGACATATTGGGTTTATTTATGATCCGGACAAAATAGGGCCTTGTTGATTGTTGATAACTTTGTAAAAAAAGGCATGCTTGCACTAGTAGGTTTTCAACAGAAAGACAGCAGCAATCAATAATTTTCTATTGTAACATTGGAGAAAAGATTATCTGTGTTGAATGACTGCTGTATATCAGCTTCCTAACTTTTCTACGACAGAAAACGTCTTGTGAACAATTTATATGTGTAGTTCTTTTCCTTTATTTCTTCCTTTGAGGTTTCATTGCCCTTGGTCTTACTTCATCATTTGTTTAACTTGTTTAAACAGTATATCATGTATACAGTAATATCATACACATTTATTATTTTACTCTTTATATTTATTCCACTTACTATATTAATTCCAACTGTACTAGCTGTCTGTATAATACTAGTATACATCATTATCATATTAACATATTTAATTGCTAAATTTAGACGTAAGGACAACACATTTCCGCTTAGACGATTAAATATACTTTTCTATTGTTAAATAATGCAACAATATTTTTCAAAGAAATGTACTAGTAAACACGAACTCATAAATTTTACGTGATAGTGATGATTCATGTAAAAGACCAAAAGGAGATTTAGAACTAAGACTCGAGTATTACTCGTAACATTTCTGGTCACCAGGATCATGATACACAAGGGTATCAAGCAAAATACATATCACGTGCTATTAGGATTATTACTCTACTCTATGAATGAAAAAAGAGCTACGTTATATAAATACCGGAATGACAAGTGGGAGATCGTCACACTCAGCCATGTTGTTTAGGACTCAACAAAAATACCACATAAGGAAAGGCATATCACATGACCAGTCATGTGATTTCTTATTGCTGACGTAGTTGGTTAACATGCAGCTAAATTGACTTTATGATAAAATGGTTTCGTAAAACAATTGACATAATATTACAAAAAATAAGAGTTTCAAAGTGCTCAACATGTATATTAAAAATGAATTATATATTCGTAAAGTTATCATCTTTTTGTGATATCTTTTATGTATATATATGGACTCATACTTTACAACAAATAAATAAAATTATTCATTCGCGACTTTGTATGGGCGCGGAGAAAAATGAAAACAATTAAAAACAGAAGCACTTTCGAGTAGCTGGTGGTAAGATGTTTGTTTGTTTTTTAGCTTTTTTCACATGTCTAAGATTTTTTACATTTTGAAAGGATCTGTATCACTGTAGTGCTGACAGTCTGATTTCATGTCTTATACTGTGTTCTATTTAAGATAACATGTCGACACTCGCCGTAGCGCTGCACTAGGCCTGGCTGCAATGTGTAGTGTGGTAATGTGCATTAAAGTTAACGCAAGCTTTGTGGACAACTCTATGTCAATACACTTGAGTTGTTTAAACATCATCAATAGTTCGACAAAATCGTATTATATTTCAGACGATATTGTAGAAACAGCACATTAATAACTTTAGTATGACGTAGCATTGGACGCTTGCCAACACTCAACAGAGGCTTGCCAATATGGACAGACATAGTAAAAATAGGATTGATAACGGTTTTTGTTGTGATATGGTACATGTTAACCCGTAGCAAAGTAGAAGGCCTGCTGCAAATTTGCAGTAAAACTGCTGCAATATTGCTGCAAACTGCACTTGCAAAATTTGCAGCAATATATATATATATATACAGTGTATATATTGCTAACTCTTGCAAACTTTTGGGCTGAACTTTTCATTTTTTGCGGGGTAGCTAAATCCGTTTATTTGTATTTACATTTATTTATAAATATTATAGGTGTCTTATGTGGCAAAAAATGTTGATACAAATAAATGAGGAAATGTGCTGTGTAATTATTAACACTTAAACATGTTAACAATTTCTTTACTTCAATTTCAAAGTTAAGAATGATTGCCATAACTGTTTAGGGGTTTGTGTTAGAAGAATCTGTTATCACCAAATTCTTGTTTTATATTTATATTTTTGTTTAGGAAATAACTGTAAATACCATTGTTGTAGAAACATATTGTTAAATATGTTATCATTATTAGACTAAAGCTAAAACTTAAATTCATAAATAGGGACAACTTTTATGTGATATATTTGACGTCCAGAAATAACCATATCCTATACCTTCTTTATATCTTATTAGGGAAGTTTCACTTCCATTAAGGATAAACATTGTTAGAAAATTCACAAACTTGCCAAAATACATTTTTGTTTGTTAGTGCACCTGTTTGGGATGTTTTGAAAGCCATTAGTAGATAGCTTCACTTCACTGTATGTGATTAATTTGAGATGGCAATCTCTACAATACACTTGTAAAAGAAGATTAGGTTAATAATGAACAGAACACAGAGAACACTTCAAGAAAACTTTTGCATAAAGAGTACTATTGGACATAAGAATTTTTGGACACAGCTGCAAGCAAGATACTAACTCTTGTGTTCCTCCCACCATCAATAAACAGCCTGGCTATTGGAACTTCATAGAATCTGTATAGTTATATTTGTATCGAAGTCAGGACAAGGTATGAATCGGCCTGAATGACATGTGGCTAGCTTAAGTGCAAGCTAATGGTTTGGATTTTGATGGTATCAGATTTCAGTAGCACATTAAACAAATCTAAAACAGTATACAATAATTCAAAAAGAAAGAGATAAATTGCTTAATGATTTTAAATTGATATGGTAGTATTTACAATAGGCAATATTTACAAACCCAAAGATTATCCTCCTCATTTAACAAACTGTATTTTTGTACAGTTGAAGTCAAGCTAAGTATTTTAAGGGTTGTTTAAATGTGGGCTTTAGTTCCACTGACTATAATCAAGGTTACAGCAGAATTCATATAGAAGTAGTATGTGAATGCTTTCTAAACTTCATTATGTTGCCAAAAGTCCTTAAAATCTAAATGTGAACTATTGAAAGTGTGGAAGTTTGATATTTAACATGATGAAATGGACATTTCAGATAGCTCTCTGATATCAAGTATAAGCCCTTTATGATGTAAGATGTCTGACCATCCTGGGAGTGACCAGGACAGTTTGTCCAGCTGGACACTTGTTACTGATCAGGGTTTAGTAGAGGTAAGCATGTTAACACACATATGCACACTCTCGGTTAACTTTTTAAGGTTGACAAAGCAAATAACAGATCCTTCTTCAACAAAGAGCTTTGTTGATCTTCTGGTTATTGTACCACCAGCGTAAGCGCTGGCGGTACACATGGTTTCGGTCCCGTCCGGATCGTTCCGCCGGCTCCGCCGGCTCCGTTGGCTCCGCCGGCTCCGCCGGATGGCTACCGTTACCGCTTCTCCTCCTAGACGGTAAGGGCCCCCGTACCCATCTCATGGATTTAGGTCACCTATAATCTCAACTCGTTCCACGTAAAATTTGGGCTTTGTCGGTATTGGGGTCTGGGTGTGGCACTCATTGCAATGCACCCTTGTCTAAAAATGGCAAAATTAAATGCTAATTATCTACCCTACGGAAGGGGTTATGGGAAAAATTTCTATAGACGGCTTTCCAAAAGTCATATGTGTAGATTTCAAATATACCCTTGGATTTGACCTTTGACCTTTACTTCAAGGTCAAATGGGCCAAAATTTTCAAAAAAATGAAATTTTTTACGAAAAAAAATTTTTTGCCCTGTTATTCAGACACCACACAGACTTAACCAATAATATTATTGGAAAGTGTTACCCTTCAGGTCATCTTTCATCTCCATGAATTTGGGGTCAATCGGTGCATTTTCACGGGAGTAGCGGCCATAAGATACCGAAACTGAAAACTGTCTCTAATTCGGGAACCGTTAATGCTAGAAACCCATTCTTTTTTGCATTTTGTAGAGCATGTAAAGCCCAACACTGGAAGTGGTCTCGGTTTTTTTGTATTCCATACGGTTTTCGAGTTATGCTGTATCAAAAAGCACATATTGGTGGTAAAAGCAAAATGTGCAGTACGGTAATGGATAATAAATTTTGAACTCTGGAAAAATAAAACATAAGGCTTGGCAAAGCAGACAACTTGTGTTCAAAAATGACATTATTTCATCAAATTTGAACTTCTGAAACTTCAGAGCACCTCCTATTTCAAGAATTTTGACCAAAATGACCTTTTCTTTATTTTAATTAATTTTTTCTGTACGAAATTTAAGGCACATTATGGTAACTCCAAAATTATAACATTTAGTCCCTTATATCTCCAAAACTGGCAGAGATAGGTCCATAGTTACTATTGAAGTTGAATAGGAAGTCATATACTGGCAATCTTACTATGACCTTGAAATTGACCTTTGACCTACTTTTCACCATGAACTGAACTTTGCAAATTTTTCTTCCCTTTTATCTCCAAAACTGGCAGAGATAGGTCCATAGTTACTATTGAACTTGAATAGGAAGTCATATAATGGCAATCTATATGTGACATTAAAATTGACCTTTGACCTACTTTTCACCATGAACTGAATTTTGCAAATTTTGCTTTCCTTTTATCTCCAAAACTGGCTGAGATAGGTCCGTAGTTACTATTGAAGTTGAATAGGAAGTCATATACTGGCAATCTAAATGTGACCTTAAAATTGACCTTTGACCTACTTTTCACCATAAACTGAACTTTGCAAAATTTTTCTTCCCTTTTATCTCCAAAACTGGCAGAGATAGGTCCATAGTTACTATTGAAGTTGAATAGGAAGTCATATACTGGCAATCTAAATGTGACCTTAAAATTGACCTTTGACCTACTTTACACCATGAACTGAATTTTGCAAATTTTGCTTTCCTTTTATCTCCAAAACTGGCTGAGATAGGTCCATAGTTACTATTGAAGTTGAATAGGAAGTCATATACTGGCAATCTAAATGTGACCTTATAATTGACCTTTGACCTACTTTTCACCATGAACTGAACTTTGCAAATTTTGGTTCCCTTTTATCTCCAAAACTGGCAGAGATAGGTCCATAGTTACTATTGAACTTGAATAGGAAGTCCAATACTGGCAATCTAAATGTGACCTTGAAATTGACCTTTGACCTACTTTTCACCATGAACTGAACTTTGCAAACTTTTCTTCCCTTTTATCTCCAAAACTGGCAGAGATAGGTCCATAGTTACTATTGAACTTGAAAAGGAAGTCATATACTGGCAATCTAAATGTGACCTTAAAATTGACCTTTGACCTACTTTACACCATGAACTGAATTTTGCAAATTTTGCTTTCCTTTTATCTCCAAAACTGGCTGAGATAGGTCCGTAGTTACTATTGAACTTGAATAGGAAGTCATATACTTGCAATCTAAATGTGACCTCAAAATTGACCTTTGACCTACTTTTCACCATAAACTGAACTTTGCAAATTTTGCTTCCCTTTTATCTCCAAAACTGGCAGAGATAGGTCCATAGTTACTATTGAACTTGAATAGGAAGTCATATACTGGCAATCTAAATGTGACCTTGAAATTGACCTTTGACCTACTTTTCACCATGAACTGAATTTTGCAAATTTTGCTTCCCTTTTATCTCCAAAACTGGCTGAGATAGGTCCATAGTTACTATTGAACTTGAATAGGAAGTCATATACTGGCAATCTATATGTGACCTTGAAATTGACCTTTGACCTACTTTTCACCATGAACTGAACTTTGCAAATTTTGCTTCCCTTTTATCTCCAAAACTGGCAGAGATAGGTCCATAGTTACTATTGAACTTGAATAGAAAGTCATATACTGGCAATCTAAATGTGACCTTGAAATTGACCTTTGACCTACTTTTCACCATGAACTGAATTTTGCAAATTTTGCTTCCCTTTTATCTCCAAAACTGGCTGAGATAGGTCCATAGTTACTATTGAAGTTGAATAGGAAGTCCTATACTGGCAATCTAAGTGTGACCTTGAAATTGACCTTTGACGTACTTTTTATCATGAACTGAACTCTGCTAATTTCTTTCTCTTTTAACTTCAAACTTGACAGAGATAGGTCCATAGTTACTCTTGAACTTGAATAGGAAGTCATATACTGGCAATTTATTGTGACCTTGAAATTGACCCTTGACCTACCTTATGAAGAACTTAAATTTGATTGTACCATATATATTTTTTGCAATAGTTTAAAAATTCTTGTTGATTGCATTTTTACAGCTTGTCAAGCACAAAACTGGTGGCTGTGTCCCTTATTTTGTGTATGTGGGGGTCTATACGAATGCGCTTGCTCCAGCTGGTGGTACAATATTCGGAGGCGGTATCGCCTCTCTGATCCTCTAGTTTTATTATTACATCTTAGGATCCAAACTGTTTTCAGTTGTCAGGTTATTGATCTACAAGGTACAGGTACATGTTGAGCACGGATTTCATATTAAAACAGCACGTACTGTATATAACAGAGAAGCTATTGTTGGATGTTGCTCCTTTATAGCAGGAAGAAAAATAACTACATGTCCAAAAAGTTGCGAGATTGCATGCTGAGACCATTTATCTTATGTTTCCGGATATAAGATATATATACTACAACAGATGAAAATAAGGTTCTTCTAAATATATCACAATCATATGATGATTCACCTCTCAAGATGTATAAGACATTTACATATTCTGAGAATTCAGTGTTTGACATTCAGTAGATGATATTTAAGTTGCAAAGGTATTTTATGACAAATCTCATCAACATTCATAGAGATTGTGATTTGAGATGGATTTATAATCTGCATTAAATAAGTAGCACTTTCAAATTATTGTTTTTCTTTTTATCAAGAGCTTGTAAAATATGTGGGTATTACCTCCAATATTTCTGTGACTGTCAGTCACCATCATCAGGAAGTAAATGACTAGGGTCATTTCACCTGGAATGAAAATCCAGGTCAATTGCCCCTAATCACTGGCCTTGTGTTGTAACTGTTACTTCCTCCCTCCGGGGCTCCTCTGCATCCCTCTGGAGCACCGTGAGGTAGATAGCTGGTAAATCATACCCCCCCCCCCCTGTCTGTTCAGGTCTGGTTGTTTGGTCCTGATGTGTACAGCTTCTGCTATTTTTCTTTGGAATGTCCAGTTTTCTCTGTCTATCACTTTCAGGCTGTCAAAATCTATGTGGTGACCTGGATGTTTGCAGGTATGTTCTCCAAGGGCTGATTTCCAGTTGTTTTTGGCCACTGAGTCTTTGTGTTCTTTCATTCTTGTGGCTAATGGTCTTCCTGTCTCGCCAATGTATTCTCCTTGGCAGGTTCCACATTTGACTGAATATATCACACAGTGATTAGGGGCAATTGACCTGGATTTTCATTCCAGGTGAAATGACCCTAGTCATTTACTCCCTGATGATGGTGACTGACAGTCACAGAAATATTGGAGGTAATACCCACATATTTTACAAGCTCTTGATAAAAAGAAAAACAATAATTTGAATTTATACATACAGAGCTAATGAAACTGTTCTCTCAAGTAGCACTTTAAAATGTATTTAGACAGACAAAGGTAAAACAGTAAGAATCATTCAAACCTATCACTTATGACAATTTTTTGTTTATGTAGAGTGATAGTAGCAGTTCTAGTGACTTTGTGAAGGTAGACCAACAAATAGTTTCATACCACAAACGTCGTGATGATACAGACTCTGATGTAGACAGTTTAGACAATGAAGATGAAGGAACTGAAGGTAATATGTAACCTTAATAATTTTGAATTAAAGCCAAAAAAAACCGTTTGCTTTCATTGTTGCTAATAATGTAGTCAGGGGTTGTTATAAGAAAGGTTACTGCCTGAAATGTTCTTTTAGTCATGACTGATCTTAATGTAGCTTTTGTTGTGGTAACAACACCTGTTAACTGTAGCTAATTGAGCAAAACGCAGCTGTGCTAAGGAGGATGCACAGCAATCCTCACTAAATAAGGAATAATAAATGAAGGATTGCTGGAAAACAGATATGGTATTCCCCCAATAATCTGGTGATGTCATTCAAACTGAACCAGGCCTAGGGCCTATCTCAACATGATTTTAAAGAACAAAATATTGCTAAGATCACTATTCTTTTTAGGATGTGATGTGCAGAATGAGATGACACCAGCTTTAGGCAGCCAAGAAGTAAATGATTCAGATGAAAACGAACAAGATGACAATAAATCAGAAACCGAGGCACATGACCCAATAGTGTCCAGTGAGGCATCTCAGAGGGCTGTCTCAGCTCCAATATTGCCAGAAACTGACACACTAGAGTTGGTCTCAAGTGCAGCTTGCTCTGAGCCAGCCCCACAAGAAGTGGTCAGAGATCTTGCATCCCCTGCTACTGCTTCACAGGACTTCAAAACACCCCCTGAAAATGCTTCACAGGCAGATCTGTTACCCCCAGAGAGAGACTCAGTGGGATCTGGCTTTGAGTTGTTGTTTCCAATAAAAGATCATGCTGTGGAAGAAAGTGAGCAAGCTAGAGGTAATGAAGAAGATGAAAAACATGTTGCAGAGTTTGCTGAAGATATACTGCACCGACCTCACAGTAGCAAAGAAGCAGATGCTGTCATTGAACTTCTAAAGTAAGTTCAGTGAGCATTGGTTGTTAATTTATTTATTCATCATTTTAGTTTGTTTGTTTTTTTTTGGTTTTTTTGTCTTACTTGTTTCACACGAGTGCAGTTTTTACAAGTTTGGAAGAATAGCTTTAAAGAAAACTATACAATACATGCACATATTTAGCTTTTCATTTGATATCAAATATTGAAACACTAAATTTTGGTGCGTGGAAAGCATTTGGCATTCTAGAGTTTAAAGTGACACCATGAACATGAGATCCTCAAAACTGCAATTTACTCAAGGCTTTTGGTTAGGGCATACTGAGGTGATAAGTTCAAATTTCTTGAAAGATATTCCCTTTTTTTCCCTATAAAGTTCTTATGCACATAACTTGCCTGAACAGTAAGGGATTTCAAGCACAATGGATGATTTCAGGGTGAAATTGATGATGGCATCTGAAGGTTCAAACAGAGCACACAGTTCCTCATGTGCCACAGACTCCGATGCCTCCGACTTTGTCCGCATTGATCCAGCAACAGCAGCTGTGGAAGATCAGCAACAACAACAAATGCATACCAGCAGTTCCAGTGTCGCTTCTAACTTCAGTTTCTTTAATCCACGTTGGTGGGAGGCAGTTGAAAGAAGAGAAGTGAGACATCAAGATGAAGGTAAATATAATGTTATTTTCATTTGTAGACAAGTTGTATTATGTTCATTTTATTTTATTGTTTGATTATTATAGTATAATTTCAACTATTTTAAATGGTAAAGTTATAAAATGATTTAAAACAGATGTATCCATTAAAGGGGCAGTGTATCCCAATGTCAGGTGTAACACTTAAATTAATTTTTTTCATTCACAGAGTTTTTCCTTTTCAGAAAAGTGGCCCATCTGCATTTTATCAGTGTCTTTGCATAAATAATTGTTTATTTTTGTTGTCAGAGTTAGCATATGTTTCTATCTCCAGTTTGAGCAACCTTTTGGGACACTTCATGTGGTTAATCTGAACAATAACTGGTGTGTGGATATGTAATCACTGGTGGATCCAGGTTTTTGCAAAGGGGAGCATTGGGATAAAAAGTTGTCTCATTTTGCTTGACAAAAATCTTAACCATAGATGAAATTTTTAATACTAGAATGTAGGGCCCTTACGAAATAATGATTGCTTGATTTTGACTGGTTTTGCTCATTTTACTGTTAATATGGGAAGGGAAGAGGAGGTAAACCCTGGATCCACCATTGGTTTCACAACATATTTATACCATATGCCCTTACCACACTTGAAAACTCTTCAATTGCCCCTTTTAAACAAGAAATTAAACAAGTCATGTTTGAGCATGGGGAATAAAAAGATTGAATGTGATATGGACACTCTTTTTAAACACACTTTGACGTATTTTTTACACGTTTAGTCAAAAATAGAGCAATAAAAATGATTTTGCTTACAAGGTTTGGCACAGTTGTCTTTCTGCACAGCTTCAAAATTCAGAACCATTTAAGAAAATGAATATGGCAATTTTAAAGGGACAAAAAATAGGATTAAAAACGCCTTTTTAGTGCATGGATTGCTTCTTATTTAACTTATCTGAGAACAATTGCTATGGGTAAAGCATAAAATGGCAGGTAAATGGCCTTAATCAATATCGAAAAAAAGAATCATATTCACCGTCCACTTTCGAACCCCGGGCGTCAGCCATCTTGACACAGTTTGAAATAACGCGGCATCTCGACTCAGATACGAGATGTAAACAATGCAGACAGCATGTCTCACTCGACTGCAAAGGTGAGCGTGGGCGAGAAGAAGAGGAATTGTTCACAGAATCTTTGCAGGTAAGCGGGTTATAGTCACTATATGTGCTTTAAAATGGGAAGGTGGCAGGAAATAAAAATATCTAGCAGTGGAAGTTTAAAAGCGTAAATAACTGCTACATTTCCTCGGATAACGCACTCGCAGTCCCCAAACCACTCGCACTGCGTACTACGTAGTTACATGAAGCGTGGTAGTGCACTTTGACCCTGAGGTATATAGTTCTGTAAACCAGGAGGAATACCGTTTTCTGCTTAATGTGGTCATCTACCAGTACTTGCAGACGAACCTCACACCATATTCCCGCAGGGGAATCCCATGAGATATACAATGTACCTCGAGTACTACATACTAGTTGGGATAGAGGGTGTTCTTTGTACAACACGTAACTCATTTGTAAATGTATTAATATTGTCAGATAAGATAAGATAAGAGTTTATTTAACCAATTATAAAAATCGGAAATCATTTTAATTTTGGAGCAATATAAAGAGTAAAATAATAGAACAATACAATAAATAAATAAATATGAATATGATTACAAGGAATGAATTTTTTAGCCTTTCAGAGGAGGAACTGGTTGATACACCCCTTCAAGCACGAAGGAGAGAACAGGTATGTTAATAATTTTAGCAATACACCAGGTAACAGGGGCGGATCCAGGATTATTTGAAGTGGGGGGGGGGGGGGAGGGGGGGGTCCGCGGATGCAAAGCCGACCATCTAGTTGCCGTGGGGTTCTGGGTCCGCTTAAAATTTTTGCTATTTTAGAGGGCGAACAGTGCCATTTGGTGTGGTTTAGTACTATCGATTAGCTTGTCAAAATTCTAATTGCAAATGGGGAATATTAGTGTGATTTTTTTTTTTACATCAGTTCTTTAAAACCATGTGTGATTATGTTATTTCTTCTTGTGGCCTTTATGATCTAATGCAGCTATAGCTATTTAAATTTAATTATTTTGTGCCATAATCAGACTATCTTCTTTATCAAAAGCTGGTTATCATGTAGTGATCATGCCCTCTAATTTGTTAATTTTTGTTAAAGAATAGTGCTGTTATGATAATATCAATACATTTTTTCTTTATAACCATTTTATGTAATTTTACTATTACAGTGCCTCAAGTTATATCTGGAAAACTCACACCAGGAAGCACTCCAATCTTACAATTCTGCTTCACTTCAATGTCGGCGTGACAAGTTGTGCAAAAGACTGCTACAAAAAATGTGCACTAATGACCACATAATCCACCACCTTTTACCAAAACTGAGTGAACAGTTTTATATTATAATGCCCACGTATTTTAAGTGCCAAGACTGAGATCACAGAGAGCCTCAAGGACTTTTATTTTCTGGGCATTGTCAACTCTTCAATAATTTAAGAATTTTGCCAAATACATCCAAAGATTCAATTCTCATGCAATTCTTGAAAACTTTTTTAGAATATATTTTAATGTCGAACATGTTTTTCTAAGAACTAGGCCTTTAGTAAATTAACAACATGTACTATCCAACTGTTATTATTATTAACATATTGTTATGTACAAAGCATAAGCTGCAGTATCAATGTAACATTAACTGGGTAGAGATTATGAATGAAATAAAAGTTTAAATATTGAAACATCTTTTATTTATATTTCAAATATTTGGCAAAAATACAAGAATAAAGTTTGCTACATAAGTTTGGAATTTGGCCAAATCATCTTTATTATTACCTGTCACATGTAATGAATAAGACATACACAGATTTTGTAAGCTAGAATGCATAATTATTTTCGTACTTATTAATGCTTTCTTCATAAATAAGCCTTCCATTCAAGCATTCACAAACTTTCACATTGTGCAGTACACTATAGTATGGTAACATTTTTGAGAGAGACTTATTAACAGCCGGGCTATCATGTTAAGAGTCTGATGTACATGCAGACCCATGAGGATTGCAGATCAACAAATTATCCCCCTCTCTGTCAGTGTATTGACTCATGTGAGCTGACACAAAAATCTCCATGCAAAGGGATGTGTCATGAGAAAGGACTAACCCCACTTACACAAACATAAATTGTTTCATCAGAAGATATTCACACATACTTTTCCAAGATGTGCAGGGAATAAATAGAAAGGTATAAATATTTCTTTAAAAAATACAGGCATGGCTTCCCTGCATGTATTCTAAATAATGGCTTTGTGGAGAATTGAATACAGGCACAAGTGTTCACTCAAACCATTTTTGTAGGTCTTAAAAGAAATGACATACAGTCACTTGCCAAATACAGAATTTTATGCTGGAACAAAGTCACAAAACTGCAACTGGTGATCTTACAAAATCTGACAACACACTGGTTTAAAATCAAGTTGAAGTCACAATATGCCACCAGTACCATATTCCATAATACATTTGATGTCATCTAGATTTAAGAAGTAAATGCTGGACCAAAATGGTTTATTCTCAATATCAGGCATATGACTTAGTTTTGGGAGGAAAGACCACCTTGATTTCCAATCTGTCTGCATTATAGCATACATGTCAGTGCTAGATGGTTTGAAGTCAGCAGATTATGCTTTGTCACATTGGCAAGATGAGTTCACTGAATATATCCTGTAAGCAGCACTCGAAAGTCAGGAAAAGTCTCTCACTATCCAACTCGTCCCCGCTTTGGACCCTCAAGAAAAGTTCCTCTTTTTTTGGTGGAGAGCCATGGAGTTCCTCTTCCATGTAAAAAACTCTTCTTCAGGACATCATACTGGCAGTTGTTCATAACCTTAAGGTCTAAAAAAGCAAATCAAAATAATAATAATCATAATAATAATTTATTAAGATTGCAACCCAGTGGGTTGAAGTTGTACATAGTGTTAAGAAAATTATAATGAAAATAAAGTGAATATTTGCTTGAATAAAACTGAGTTAAAAGACTGCTAATTGAACTTTAAAATTATTGTACTTAGGATAAAAGACAACATAATACTATTGGAAATTTAAAAGTGCATATATATATGGAATAAAAGAGCATCGGAATCTGTCGGTCTTAAATTGTGGCACTTTGTTACTATTGTTTGATCTTAAAAGACGATTGGATTGCTCAATAAAGATGTGATTCAGTTTGTCAGAGGATTCAGTTATTTTGTAAAAGAAAGTTTTGAACAGATCTCTTCATTTATCTAAAGTACACATATTTGCCAAGTTCAGGGTTTCATCATAGTGTAGGTCAGGGAAAATAATCTTCAAAGCACGAGTTTGGTCAGTCTCTAAGAGTTTGCATTGCTCTATAGTTAGTCCTGGATGCCACACAGGGCAGGCATATTCTAGAATTGAGTGCACAATACTTTGGTAAAGCTTAGCTCGTTTCAGTTGATGGAAGAAATAGAGTCTTGCATTATGTTTACATTATGTGTTGCCAATTTGGAAAAAAATTGATAAAAGAGAAATCATGCACCTATAATGCCTAATATATGATGAGTGAATATCAGCTTATTAAAATTCTGCTTACTCTAAAGACATGTTTTAGTCCCATGTTGGATCATCAGGATCCTTTAATTCCCTCTTCTTCAGCATCTTCCTCTTCTTCCATCTGCACTTCTTCCAGTTCAGGCATCCCATAGGAAAAAGTTACCTTGATACTGCAACCAAAAAAAGGAACAGTACATAAAATTAAGATAATCAAGTTTGAAAAAAATCATGTAAAAACATAACTGAAATAAGTATAAAATTCAACTGAAGTAAGTATAAATGCCATTTTTCTCAATATGATCACCTTAAATTATCTAGACTGTCATCTTCAACTGCTCTAGTATTAACTACAACTTAATTTTGAAGTTTCTTGATCACTTCATATTGGTTTAATCTCCGAAATACTGGTTGGACTCTAAAGTTAAAATTGTATGATCTAATTTATTACTCTGGACTATTTATCCATTTACAGATGTACTAAACATAAACATGCAATATCCCCTTTCTGATTTATTTATTTATTTATTTATTTATTTATTTTTAATGTAAAAAGGAAACTTAATTGCCTTAAGAATATAAAATCAAAATACTATTCAAAGATATTTTCTATTATAGTTGACATGCCATTTAAAACTGAGTTAAACTTATATACAATAACAGCTTCTGCAAATTCATTTTGGGATTAAGATGCCTAAAGAAATAGCATCTTGGTCATACGTCTTAATTACTGTGTTTTGTATGCCCAGATGTAAGAGGCACAAGAAATGTGCCCTCGGTAAGTCAACAATTCGCCCCGGCAATGGTAATGTACATGTTATGAAACCAGTATCTCCCACCATGTCCATTTCCATTTAAACTTTCTTTGCTGTATAAACTTACCCAAACCCTGTCAGAGTCGACATATGAGCAACACTTGTAATTCCTGTTATCGATACCACTCATATCGATTAGTTACAATTTCATGGCATATTTTGACAGACCAGCCTGACAATCGTTAAGAAATACAACGAACACACGTAAATAAACATTAATATCTGTGCTTAATAAATATTTTTACTGGTGTCTTATCTCAAACATAATTGTACTGAGTAAATGGTACTCACAAATCCAGTAAATACTTCGCGGCCAGGCGATCCTTCGTATCCATGGCCATCCATGCAAGCAGGTTAATTTTCATCTGCCTTCTTCCTCGCCGGTGTTTATTGTTTGCCTGTCGTACATTTGCTGATACACTGTTTTACGCGCATTTTATTTTTCTGGTGTTGACTTTTGTAAAGAGTGTTTCCATTTTCTTTTTGTTATCTTTCTTCCCTTCTTCGATGGAGTCTCAACTAATTCAGCCTCCTGTTTCATGTGCTTTCCCGGCAGCTTGAACTAGTTTTAACTAGGTCGCAATACGAGAATCTCGCGATATCCGGAAGTCTAGAGAGCTCTATGATGAAAATGGAGGTGGTTGTTGGTAAACCTCCGCTTAAGCGGAGGTTTTCTTTTTATTGTATTTTCCAAAAATGTTACAGAGCGATGGCGAGTGCCGGGAATGATAGATTAAAGGTTGGTAAATCGCGGAAAAGTAGTGTTAACCTCGGGATAAATCAGGATAAATCAATTTTGGCGCGAAAATCCTCTTTTGTGTCCTTTTAATTGCAATATTTATTAAACCTGAAAGAACACTTATCATTTCTTGTATGTGCTTTCCAATTCTCAATGGGATTACCATAATACTTAAAAAGTTGTTGGATACCCTTTACTATGTAAAAAACCTGTGAAATAGTTTTCTGGAAACTGATGTTTACATACCTCACATTTTACAATATTATTTAGGTTTGTAAGAAAAAAGGAAACAAGCAAAGTGAAATGCAAATCATGTCATAATCTGGAAAGTAAACCATCATAATGAAATATATTTTCTCATGGTTTTGTTATCATGCATGTGCTGCTTTGATACAAGTAAGTGTGCTCACTCCTACCTAGAGCATGTCTGGTGTTCTTTTATCATATCAAGAAAATATATGTGTGAAGTTTTCAGACATGTTTTTGTCAATGTGTGGAACCTGTTCTGATAACTGCCAAAGCATGCTGCCAATACTAACATATGTTGTTGTTTTTCCCCTTCCTTCAGAGTTTGAACCCCTTCCTGGTGTGGATGATCGCTGTGAATCTGATATCTCAGCTTCAGAGGGCTCTGATGTTAGTGCTATGGATATTGTTCCTGTTGCCAATGCTAACACCATCAGACAGTATCGCCATCGGCCTAATAATGACCTGAATTCAATCTTGAACTTGGTGATGCTAGCAGTTGTTACAGCTGCAGTTGGATTAGGCATAGGGCATTCTATTGGTAAGTGGCTAGTTATTAACTTTGAAACCTTTGTAAATGTTGTTTTGCATTAGAAAAAGCGAGTGCCAACATATCGCAAACACATTCATGCAATTACCTGTATGTTAATTAGAATACAAAAGTGAAACATTTCTGTTCATTACTTTCTTATACATGTGGTTACATATATATACATAATATGTATATGTGTTGGTGCAAGAGTAGGTATAATGGCATTCTAATCCAAAAGTCTACTTAAAATGGATTGTCAAAAAGTGTTAAATGCTTTTAATTTACTCTGTTAGGTTCTGCAAGAGAATCTTACCTCCAAAACCAACTGAGAGAAAACCAGGTAGAGAGGATGAAGGACTTACAGGATGACC
Organism: Lingula anatina; assembly: GCF_051362555.1. Lineage (NCBI taxonomy): Eukaryota > Metazoa > Brachiopoda > Lingulata > Lingulida > Lingulidae > Lingula > Lingula anatina. The sequence continues at coordinate 25,248,080 of NC_141767.1, forward strand.
TGCTTGGTTGTTGGAACAAAAATGAAGCTTTGGATGATCATATTGCTGAACTGACTTCAGTAAGCAACATTTTATTACCTGATCCAGTTTTATCACAACCCATGATACTTCACTGAATGTAGCAGTTCTGGCTACAGTACATTATAGAGGTTTAGCCTGCATGGAGTATACTGTTTGTTGCTCAGTAACATGAGATATGCTGCAGTGGGAGATAATGCAGGACTGAAGCCCTTAATATCAAAGAGCAGGTGCTTTTTCTGAACTCTATTGATTCTTCCCTTGTCTTATCAGACAATATTGAGGATGAAACCGAGTGCTTTTAAATGCTTCACAAGTTCTTTCACCTGCCTTTTATATGGGTTCCAAATTTCAATAAATGGTGGCATGGTAAGACTATAGCATGATATGTATTTGTAATTTGACCTTGTAACATTTGTCTGTTTAATATATAATATTTGTTCTGAAGTTGTTTATTGTATTTACAGGACAACAGCATGATGAAGGAAGAGACAGAACTGTGGAAGACCAAGTACAGGGACACCCTGGTCAACATAGATGATCTGCAAGACCAAATCAGGGACTTAGAAAGTGCCAGAAAACAGGTGACTAGATAATAATGTATCATTTTTATTTTGAATGTATGGAAAGAGAAAGGCAGTGCTGGGTGAATTGTTCAGTCTTTTATCCTTAGTTTTGGGGATCTAGAAAATATTTTGTATAAATATGTAAATTTTGAAGAGAAGCACTAGGGCAGTGTATTTTCATGAATCACATTTGACCTTTTTGATGTAGAGATGTTCACATCCATTGTTTTATACAGCATGAAAAAAGACTGAGAGAAGAAAAGAAAACATGGAGAACTGAATTTAAAGAATTAACAACTGACAAACTGGAGTTACAAAGGCAGGTGCAGGAAGCTGACCAAACCAAGCAGCAGGTGGGTAGCCAGCTATTTTGTTGGACTATAGAAGATAGTGACTATAGTCAGGTTCTAGGTATTAAATAATATGATAGAGCTCGAGGCAGTTGATCTTAAAAGGTGGATGAGAAGTGGGGTTATAAATGTTTACAAAATGGTTATGTTTTATTTTTATTTGACAATAATGATTATGACTTATTACAAATGAGGGGTAACATTTGTTTTTTTCTTGTAGCTGATGATATTGGATGAAGAAAACCAGATGCTTAAAGCTGAATTTAAAGACTTGCAGAAGAAACTACAGACAACTGTGGAAGAGTTTGACTCTTTTAAACAGCAGTCTGTGTCAGATGCACAACAGAAGGTTTACCTGGAGAAAATTGCAACTCTGCAAGCAAAGGTATTTGAGTATTTCCTGACTATAAAAAAAAAAACTTAACATACAGCATTAACCATTCTCAAGTCTTGACATTTAAGTAAATAGCACCAATTTGAAACTGGTACTTTATTCCCACCACATTGAACTTGATTATCAGTCAGCCATTTTATTTAATAGTGATTTCCAGGAATAAAATTTAGTATACATTGAACACATATTTTCTTCATGATTGCTTGTTTGTCCATACTGTTGGTCCAGGATTTGAAAAAATTCAAGTGTTTTATTTGCAATATTTCTTTCTATGTCAGATGCAAGAGCTGGAAACCAACCAGAAGGCAAGCCAGGAAGAATACGAATTACTTGAAGTGCGTTACGAGTCTACATTACAAGAACTTGAGTATCGTCAGTCAATAGATAGGATTAAAGACCAAAATTTGGAAGATTACCAGGTATGGCATGAAAATGGAAGTTTGTTTTTTACTGCTAAACAATGGGTAGTGATTGTAGTAGCAGTAGTAAGGCGAATAAATAGACATGAATTGATTTATGGCAGTTCACTTTGTTACTGATGATAAAGAGAAAAAATGATTGCCACCAATGAAATGGGCAGTTTGTGATTTTAAATCTAGAAAAAAACTTAAATATGCTTTATGTATGTCAACAATCTAACATCAGGTTCCATTGATTCATCTGGCACAGTTCATGACCTTATTGACATATTATAAAAATCAAAATAAATTCATAAAAATAAATATCCTTTTTCCTCAATTTGATTTTGACCATTTTAATTAATGATAACAAATTTGCTTTTATTTTTCCCGGCAGTAAGTTGCACATATTTGAACATAATTATGTTATCTAGTTTATTAAAAGTTAATGACATAATGGTATGCCATCAACTGTACATCTTATAATTTATGTCTTTATTTTTGCAATAGACTGAGATTGGTACTTTGACAACTAAGCTTGATACTCTGGAGAAAAACCAGAAGGCCACGAAATCAGAATATGCATCATTGATGAGTAAATACCAAGCCAGTAATGACGAAGCTCAGCATTTGAAAGAGGCTGAGAGCCAGGCAAGCAGTCTCCTTGAAAGTTATCAGAGTCAGATTACCACCCTTGCAGAAAAATTACACGATCTTGAAGTCAAACAGAAAGAAAAGGAAGACACCATGGACACAAAGGTAGGATAATAAATATCTATGCATATCTATGCAGGTTTTTCATGACACCTGACATGAGACTTTTTTTCCTACACATCTTTTAATTGATCTGACTCTTTTGACTGTAGGACTTGTTATTTTTTAGTTTATCATTGAAAATTATATTTTTATTATTATTGTTTGTATTTATTTTTAAGTTCCAGTATGAACTAGAGCCTCTCAAGAATAGAATTAACATCCTTCAAACTGAAAATGAAGGATTAAAAATGCAGCTAGGCAGGCTTAGGTATACATACCATCCTGCTAATGGAGGTAAGTTAACTCTGTCAGCATAACTTTAAGGTACACTTTAAGGCATCATTACAAACAAATCGGTAGAATTTAGATAAATTGCAATGTGACATTTTTATGAAGACTCTTAATGTCCTGTTGTTAAAACACATAGAGATTTAATACTAAAAGTTATACATATGTGCCAGCCTTTTTCTCAGATTGAAAAACACTAGATATTTTTGAATAGGCACAACTTTGCTATTTTCACAGCCAAGTTTTATAGCTGTAATTGGAGAAGTTAATTGCTTACATAATTTATTTTAAGTTTTTAGGTATATATACATTCAGTACAATTTTTTTTTTTTTAATTTGCTTTGCAAATTTTATTTTTACCATTATAGAATCTACTACTGACCCAGAAACAGTCTCTAATGAAGAAGAGATGCAGGAAACAACTGGAGATCCTCTGATGGAAAACTTGAGGACAAAACTTGATGAAATTAAGGCCAAGCAATTTGCAGCAAAAAGTCGTGCAGCCATGTGGCGCGAGTTCTACATTCAAGAGAAGCAGTTAAGAGAGAAGTTACAGCAGGATGTTGTCCATGATGGTGATAACAACAACAACAACCACAGCACCGGTAACACTGCTGGTTTATTCACATGCATCAGCATCCTTATGTCTCATTTAAGGGTCAACTGGTCCGATCCAGTTGTCAAGAACTTGACCAGTGCATTTGGTGAAAAATTATACATGCTCCAAAACATCAGTTCTAAAAGTGTCCAGGATGCCTGGGCTCAGATAGACAGTTTCACAGAATCACAAGAGTTCCAGGAATATGTGAAAGCTGCAAAAACCACTTTTGAAGATGCAAAGGACACTTTAAAACAGAAATTTGAAGAGCTTAATCTTTATGTTAGATCAGATGAATTTTCGTCTTTAGTGAATGGAACGAAAGATTCAATTAACGATTTCACTGAAAGTTTCAAGAAAAAGGTATCTAATCTAATGGACTCTGTTACCTTGCGTACCTATGTTAACAAGTCCAAGGACACAGTGGCAAGTGTCACAGAGAGGTTACACAGTACATGGGAGCGGCTGCGAAACATGTCAAGTCAGCTTGTACAGAATCACCAGTCTACATATAATGAAGTCAAAACAAGTGTTCAGGACAGTGTGAAAAGAGTCGCTGACACAGTAAATAAATATTGGGACGGGAGACACACCAGAAAGGAAAAGGAGAAAAACAGCAGGGAAAAAGATAAAAAGAAAAAGGAAAAGAAGAAAAGCCATCATGTTAAACATAAAGAATCTAGACCACCGAGAAAATTGAAAGGAGATGATAGGAAGCTAGACAAATATAAGAAAAGAAAAGAAAATAGAGTTAAATTACATAAGAAAAGAAAAGGACATGGAGGAAAACTACACAAAAATGGTGACCATGATAAAATTCATCAACCACACTGCCATGGTAAGCACTGCCATAAGATGCATCAGCAGAAATTTAGACCAAGAGAACGAAAAATTCAGAAGCATATGGAAAAAATTCAAGGGACTATCAGGAAGTTGAATAACAAGAAAATAAGGCAAATGGGAAAAGATGGTGCAAAGGATATTTTGAAAAAGTTGGAAAATTTGCAGGAACATTTTCAAGAGCATCATGGGGCAGAGAAAAGGTCCTGGTTAACTTGTCAGTTGCACTGGTGGAAAGGTTATATTAGGAAAAAATTAAATAAAGAAACAATTGCTGGTTGTGAAAGCATCTTGTACAAGTGGCAAACCCATTACAACTGCAAAAAAGGGTCTTGTCAAAACAATAACGTAGGTGATTATGTTGTTGTTTTGGTAAATGAAGAAAAAGCTGGTTCAGAAGCAAGTGCTACTTTAGGTGCTGAAAATCCGAATATGTCATTGAAGAAAACTATAACATCAAATGATAAAAAAGACTTTACTGACAACAGCAAGGAGAAATTGGAATGTAACTCCACAACCTGGGAAGGAACTGATTCCAGAAGTGACTGGTATTTCCAGTCAAGACGAAAAGAGACTGACTCAGATGGTAAATGGTATCAGAATAGAATGGATTACCGTGAGGATACACGTCATAGTTCAGAATGGTGGTTTAACAGAGGCCAGGCCAGGGAATACAGTCGCAGTCCCACTAATTGGTTGTTTGAGCGTGCCCGTTATAGAGAAAATGAGCGCAGATATCCAGACCATTATTTTGTATACCAAGACCAAACATTGAAACAAGAGCAAGATTCCAGGTTTTTTAAACCATACTGTGGTATGGGCAGCAGCTGGTGTGAAGAGAAGTGGGAAGATGATTGGGATGTGTGGTGGGGATAACTGGCCGAAGACTTCTGTTCAATTAAGTCATTCGAGTTGCATCTGATTATTTGCAAATCTGAAAAAAAATATTGGTTTCGAGGTTTCATTTTTATCAGTGTAATTAAACATAATTTGTTTCAACTTTCCTTGACTCACTTATTTTGAAATTCTGTTGAAGACCTGTCAGATAAAAGCAATACAGAGTCACCTTCATGTTCTCTGCTGCCATTTTTTATTGGTAAATAAATAACTTCATTCAAAAAGGGGAAAACATTGTGTATACAAGTGAAATGGTCAGCTGGTTTAATATGAAAGAAAGTTGTCAGTAGCTTAGTGGCATGTATGAACATAAATTCTACAATATCATTATAATACTGTGTGGGGGAGGGGGGCAGTTTGGCAATATTTGCACTGTGTGGTCATTTTATGAAAGTTTAAGTGAAAGAATTTGGTCACACAACAGCTTGTTTTAATGTTGCATTTGAACATGCAGAAATGTCAACAGATATGCTAAAAGTTTTAATAGCTTTGCTATATGTACTGATATGTATTGTTTATGTTTTATTAATCACAAACCAGGTCAGGATTTGATTAACTGAGCCAACTAAGATTTTTTCATTAAGTGATTATATGACACGTTGAAGGTAACTGGTAAAATAGAAACCCACGTATGTTTACCCCTAGTTTGTTGTGTCATATGACCTAAATCTGGATACATATTTCGCTCTACTTTTTATCATCTGCCATGAGTTTTGTTCATTAATTTACCTATACATTTCCTTGTTTGTTACTTGATACTGTACATTTTCATTTCAGCTTCCCTTCTAAACTTAATTTTTATAAAAGCTGTGTTTTTTCATGCAGTGTTGCATGGGTATATCTCTCGTTATAGATTTTAATAACTCTCTGCATAGATTTAAAAATATTTGAAACATGAAGGGGAAACACCAAGGTAGTTAAAGAGTCTTTCTTTAAGTTGTGTTCACAAAGAAGATCAGTCGGCTCTTCTCAGTTCTCCTCTTCACTGTGGGCATCTTATTAGGCTACATTCATCATAGGCAGCAGAGAAACCCCTGTTTTTTGAAGTATATTTTGGGCTATGTCCAGTGATGGATCTTTTTTTAGATCAGGGAACAGTGGAGATTTATTTGATGTGTATGGTTAACTTAACTTTATTAGGTGGATTACACAGAGGAATTGCACCAAAAAGGATCGACTTTGACTTTTCTTCAGTGCCGACGACGTGCAGCTTTATGTATATGGTACATGTAGTGTGTTTTAGCACTGAAATGTTTTAGCACTTTTCTTGAAAAGGAGTGTGCTTTTTTCACGTGAATGTAATATGATGAGCTATTGTGTATCTTCAGCAAGTTATTAAGATATGTTTCAATCATGATTATTAACTAGTAGTTAGTATTTCAATGGAAAGTTGCAGAGATTTAAATATCTTCCTCAGCTTAGGTCTTTACATTATATCTCTATTTATGTAGCTGTATATTTAGGATTGTTTTGTTTGCTGTAATATTGCATACCTGAGCACAGAATTGCGCAATTCGTGGCAATTCACTTATGAAATAAATTGGCATTCAGACAGAATGAAATATCACTGGTTTTTAACAGTTCTTGATGGACATAAAATCTGCACCGTTTGTTACACTTACTGAAATAGCAAATTCTTCTAATTAATGTATTATTAACTTTGATTGATGATAGTCTATATCCCCAGTAACCAGCGAAAAGTTCACTTTATTCAGTCAATCAAAACGCTGCAACCAATCATCTTTATGTTTATCTTTGTGTTATCACAAAATTTATTGAATTTTTTTTTTTTTTTTTTTTTGTCATTACAAGCCTTTTGGTGGGATCTTGGATGAGTCTTTTTGAACTTGAATAGAAGCATGGTTGAAAAGGCCGCTCTTAGCTTTTCGTATATTTCGAGAATATAAAGTGTTTTTATATATACATAGTAATAACGCTATCAGTTTCATAACCCTTTTTTTTTTTTATTTTTTTATTTTTTTTTTTTTTGAAAGCAAATAAGAAAACTCACAGTTATAGTAATATTATAACGTGGCTGGCTGTGTACAAACGCACTTTTTCTAAACCTCAAATCCAGAGCAGTTTTTAAAATAATAACATACCTTCATTGTAAACTTATGACTGTCCAGTTCTTAAAAAAATAAACTGTAACTACCAGCTGTTACGCGTGACATATGTTTTAAGAAAACCACATGTAGTTGCAAATTACATGAACAAAGTAAACGTATATCTATATGTTTACATACGATATTATAGACACTGTCTGAGATATATAAGAAGCCCTCAAGTTCAAAATGCGCTATAGGACGGGTGGTATGGTGTATAGACACTTGGTCGTGACATGCCTGCTTGCCATGAATTGGTGTTTCTCAGCTGCGAAAAGTGAGTATAGAACGGGCAAATGAAATGACGAGTTCCGTCTGCGCTATAGTCAAAGTAATCAGTAAATTACTAGGGCGTTAATCTTAACCTGCTTACATGTATCTCTAACAAGCAGAGATTTTCTCTGTATGGAATCGTGTAGTCTATTCAAAGAGTGGAAAATTCTTGGAAAACACTTCACGCAACGTTATTTCAGCGAAAAATGAATCTTGTCTTTGCATACTAGTGCATTCATGAGAAATTCTTGATGTTTTTTTTTCTTCTAGGAAATCCATGGTGTTATACATGTTCGTACACCTTATCAGGTAACCCAGAGATTGACTATGAATGTGTTACTGAGCCATGGAATGTCACTAGAGGTGTCAACGCCGTTCGCTGCACATTGCCGGGATTTAAGTGTACAATATTCAGACAATACGATAAAGGTTATCTTTCCTTATTTGTGTAGATTCATTGATACTACGATCAAACTAATTAGGCTTAGTGAACTTGTTTTGAAAGGTAAAATTTAGTACCTGTCTAATATTCATAAAGCTTTAATTGTATTATCCATCTCAATCGCATTGCTTACAGTGTCTTCCCTTCTCTCTTTGTCCTTTTGCGAATAGACGAAGACTTGGAAAGGTTACATGTTATAACATATTGCTCTGTATGTAATGCTGCCCTTTTTACTTGGATGTAGGTGAAAAAAGCATCCGCTCTTTTGCACGAAGCTGTGCACCAAGCAGAGGAAATAAATGTACAGACGACACATTCTTTTACACCTGTATGTCTGCGTGCAGTTCGGATTACTGTAACCATGGCAACGGAAGACCTAAAGGCTACAACTTATACCCAAAGTCCAATAGGCAGAAGGAACATAAAAAAGTAAAATCAAAGAAAGACAGAGAGAAGAATAGGAGCAATAACATTGAACACGGCGAAAAGGATCAAAACGAAAAAAGGGGCGGACGCGAAAGACATGCAAAAAAGAAACCTACAAGCATTACAAGTTTTAACAACTCAACTGTTAGGCGGCGTCACTATAACAGCACTGGATTCGTGGCCTATTCCCCTAATTTTTTGTCCTGTATTGTTATATTGTTGGTTTTCAAAGTCGGAGACGTATGAAAATGTAACTCAAAGATCTGCGTGAATAGAAAATTTGGGTAGGGGAAGGGGGGCTAGCGCAAATACCAATAGGCTATTTATTGTTGCAAAGATTTCAAACAAACCAGAAATCAACACATTTTTATTTCAAGTGAGGTCTTGTAGAAAAAAGAATTTGGTCCAAACAAGCAAATTACTTTAAACGTACCATTTGAAAAAGTTATGATAATGGATGTTCTATTTCAGAAAAAGGACTATAGGCCTAATGTTTAGACTGACATAGGCCTAGGGGCTGCATTCAACACCAAGACGTCACTACACAACAGAACAAATGTCCATATACCTTGATAAGTCTTATCCTTTCGTGTTTACTTATTTTAAATTATTTTCTGTAATTGCGCAGTGAACATCTCGAGGATAGTGCTAAGTGTCCTGCCAAGTCAAGAACCATGTATGTGGATTAGCAGTTAGAAAAGGGAAATATGACAGTTTACTTCGGTGTTAATTTAGTTTCCAGTCAGAAAAAAAGCCTGAAGGCAGGGTCTTGTTATGTCCAACTTATGTAAAGGAAATAAGGAAAATAAAAATGTTCTTTTGACTGTTCTTGCTATTTCACATTATCAAAAAAGAATATTATAATTAACTGACTCCTATTTATCATTTTCTATTGATTACAGTATACAGGTATAATAATATGAAAAATCATTGGTTACCACAGATATGATAAGAGAAATTTGAGGAACTAACACTAGTAAAAATAAGTTTTTTTTAGTCCGAAAGTATTTTAAAAAAAGGACAGAGCGTTGTTCCAAAGTTATAGATATTTTTTCTGTACTCCCATAATTCATAATTTTAAGCGAAGTAGGGCCTATGCTCCGAAAATTGATAAGCCCAAACCGTAAGTGGTCCAAAGGTCTATGGGACCATTCCCATTACACAAAAAGCCCTAAATGATAACGTATGTTCCGGAAACGTATGGTAACGTATGTTCCGGGTAACTTAATTTCAATTTTAATTTTAAAATTTTGTAATAATTCAGTCATGGTAAATTATACATGACGTACGGATATTTTTATAAATATTTAAACTGTAACTCAAGGGGTTTTGCGTCATGGCTAATACTAGGTAACGTATGTTCCCCAGAAAATTTGTCAGAACGTTTCATTTTGTTCAAGTAGCGTACGTGGTGAAATAGAAAACAGTGTTTTTTGTTGCTAACCGAAAAATATATTGTGATTCCATAATAGTTTGACATTTTTGATATAATATTTGGATCACGAGGGGATAAATAATTTATTTAATTCTTATTTTACTGTAGGATGTATTTTCAGTATTTACAGTAGGATGTATTTGCCCCCTTTTTTTAATATTCAGTGACAAGCAAACTAAAGTCCCAAACAATTAACTGCTCTTTACAGAATATTATAATTATTTTTACAACGTTATACTTGTAGATAAATCAAAGAACAAAACCAGTGATGATTGAATTTTCAAAGTGAGTGAAACGTTTCACAGCTGGACGTTTTGCATTTGTGACAACGTAGGCCTATGTTTTTTTTACTAGCTAGACGATGATTTATTATTATTATTATTCTTGGTTCCAGGAGAGTGAAACTTTGATGCAAACTTCTTCATGTGAGACCATAAAATAATCAAACATAGTTTGCAATCTGTGCACTAAATATTTTTAAGAGCATACCTGTGACCTCAATTGCACCTGTATAGGCCTATTGGGTTTGGGTGAAAAGCCTCTAGAGACCTACTGAAACTTCGAAATTAATAATATGCTTTAGAAGAGGAATACCGCTACGCATCCTTAAAGGGATAATAACTCTTCGTATGAGGTCTATATTTCACAATAAAAACATTGTGAATAACTCATAGAAATATAGGCCTAATAGGGGCCTATATTCTGTTTTATGGCAAAAACAGCAGTTATAGCTATTATTCTGATATCTGAGCTTGTCTTCAGACCACGTGACCTCCATTGATTGCTATACTCTGTTATAATCTCTTAAGAGATTTTAACAAAAAACCAAACTTTTTAGAAAAAAACCAGGGACTAACTTTGAATGTAAAAATGGATTCATTAACCATTGGTAAGTATGGGAAAATTGTTGTTTACTCTAGGGAAATTCATTTTTTGGCAAAAATGAAGAGTTATTATCCCTTTAAAGTTATGCAAAGAAAATGGTAACAATTGAAATTCAAACAAAAAATAAAGAAATTCAGGTGTGAATATCAACGCAAATTTTAAAGTACAAACACGCCTCGTGAAATATACATTTCAATCTCCAGAGAATCTCGGGTGATTCCGTCAAATATGGGAATCTGGTTTCCGATTTCTCCCGAATGACTTTACGTCATCTTTTTTTGTGCATTGATGACGTAGTACACACAGGACGACATTTTGTCAGAAAGAAAGAACTTGTCGAGAGAGGTAGGTCGCTATATTTACTTAAATTGAATTTATAGTAGAATAAAAGTATTTATGCTGTTGTCATATGAGTTAGGGATATTCAGTCTTATTACAGAGTGGATAAAACTGTCCACATTACGAAAAGATTTGTTGTGTTTCACAGTAAAGTGCTTGATCTTTCTTTCGATCGATGATTATCATCTTTCTCCATCTCGGACTGTGTATGACTGACCTGTGATGTTGAAACCTACTCATCAGTTAATAACCGTAAAACGGCGTTGACAAAAGACCAAATTTCAGTGTTTAGTCATCTTTGAAGACCTAGTGTATTTTGTTCTGAGAAGTGAATAAAACTCAAGATGGTTAATAACACATTTATTACGACTGCCAATGTGCCATCTGTAGTGAATAGTACTACATCAGCACTCGGGCATGTGCCAATAATGATGGGTGGTATGCACAAGACAAAATTTTGACTGTTGACTTTCTTTTGTTTTGTGTGTTTGCAATGTAGAAATTGTATGATGACAGTGAAAGATGTTCTGCACTGTACTCAATGTCAGTCTATTAATAACCCAGGTAAAACAAACAAACACAAGGGAACATTAGTTTGTGAGTTCATTTGGGGACACAGAGACTTGCTATTCTATGACTTGTTCAAAATTAAAATAACAAAAGCAGGCGCTGTAAATGAGCACAAGTTTGAACAATCGACAGAAGAGTCACGAAAGGATAGAATTAGAGTTTTACAAAACATCTGTCCTTACATGGCATATACTTGACTAAATAGTGATATAAAGAATGCAAACTGTATACGATTGCTAAAAAGTTACCAAAGCAAAACTAAGAGGCAGTTTCTTGGGCAAACATGTAGGTGCATTTAACATTGTGAAAACTTTTCCTTCAAAGACGTAATGGGCACAGGTATTTATTTAAACCTGAAAGTGTTAAAGTGCCTTTGTTGTGAAAAAAAAAACCTGTTAAATTTTTCACAAACTTTTTATAATCCAACTTCAGGTTTAGTGACCGTTTACGAGCCATTGAGAGGAGGATGAATCGCCAGTCCTCCACTAATGGCACCAAGCCGGTCAGTCGCCACCCTGCCACTGCCACAGGAGGATCCACAGCTGGTGAGTGCAACAATTATTATTATTATTATTAACATTTAGGATGAGAAACATGCTGATATTATGTCACAGTGTTTCTTCTTTGAGACAAATTACAGAGAACATTTTTGTTGGTAGCTTAAGTGTACAATCATTGAAATATATAAATGGCATGTTCAAACAAAAATACTGCAAACTGAAAATAAATTTGACTGAATCCCATTCAAAATAAAAATGATTTTTCTAGTGTTGTTTGAAGTAACCTGGAAACTTGACATTAATGTTGACACAATCGAATATACAAGTATAGTATATAAATACAAGTTTGATAAATGACGTCAGTCTTGAGACACCTCAGAAAAGTATTTCATAATTCCAGACCTCCTTCCTGTGACAGGGAGCAGTAACAATGATCTAGCTGGACTGTTTGAGTGTCCAGTCTGCTTTGACTATGCTCTCCCACCCATTATGCAGTGTCAGAGTGGACATATTGTTTGTTCAAGCTGTAGACCCAAGCTTTCATGCTGCCCAACCTGTAGAGGACCCCTTGGTAAGTGCACTAGGCCCTATTATTGATTATGTATGGAAGTAAGACGAGTTTTAATATAAATATCATCAATATGCATATTTTGACTTTTCCAGAATGAAACATTCACCACATGAAGGTCTATTGCTCTAAATGTATTAACTTGCTTTTGTCCCATCTGATATATCAGGTAACATTAGGAATCTGGCAATGGAAAAAGTTGCAATGACAGTGATGTTCCCTTGCAAATATATGTCAAATGGATGTGCTGTCAACCTGCTGCACACAGAGAAAACGGAGCACGAAGAAACATGTGAATTCAGGTAATTTATAAATTGGTAACTTCTTGAGAAGTTTGTTATTTATAGAATTCATTCTTCTCTGCTTTGTCAGAGCTACATTTGTGTTATATATTTTTTTGAAATGATAGGAAAAAAAGCTACCAATTTGAATGTATAAATTAAAAATTGTGCTCTATTTGTTTTCAGACAAGAGCTTTTTATGCGGAAAAGTGGAATTCCACCTTTTTTTATTCAATTCTGATGGTTTCTGAGGTTTGTCAAGGCTTGGAAAGAAGTAAGGTCAGCTTTATTGATGTACTGATTGAATCTTTTGTTTTAGGCCTTATTGTTGCCCATGCCCAGGTGCTTCATGTAAGTGGCAAGGCTCGCTGGACCAAGTCATGCCTCATCTAATGCAGCATCACAAGAGCATTACTACACTGCAAGGTACTGTGTTTGTGTTTTAGAGTGTCTGCTTAGGTCCAGTTGTTTTTGATATGTGTGCATATACTTGAGAGATTGGTACTGAATTCCACATAACTGTAGAGTGCAGAATTAGCAATGCATAATCCTTAACATGACCATAGATTTATTATCTTTAATATCACATGAAAAAAAACATTTTAAGTCTTAAAATGGAATGAGCTGATTCGAAATTTTGGAGTTAGTATCTGGCTGTTAATTGTTGTTTTGCAATGTTTGTATCTCAGTCATGCTGCATCCTTTTCAGCATATAGCACTGTCGGATAATATAAAAAAAATTATTCGTATCAAGAAATGATTTCCCAGCTAAATGCGTTTTCTTTTAATTTATCAGGTGAAGACATAGTCTTTCTGGCCACAGATATAAACCTCCCAGGTGCTGTGGACTGGGTTATGATGCAGTCCTGCTTTGGTTACAATTTTATGCTAGTTTTGGAAAAACAGGAAAAGATGGATGGCCATCAACAGTTTTATGCTATAGTACAGCTGATTGGGACACGAAAACAAGCAGAAAGTTTCATTTACAAGTAAGTGTCTTGCAGTATGCAAAAAGAACATTGCACGTCAGCTGAAAAACATGCTTCTCTTTTATTTCCAAAATACTGTTTACTGTACAAAATAATTTTAAGTTGAATATTGAGTGACACAAATGACCGTCCAGATTTTATGGTCTCTTATTCTTGTTTTATCAGATTGGAGTTAAACGGACACAGACGTAGGCTGACCTGGGAAGCCACACCGCGGAGTATTCACGACGGAGTACAGTCCGCCATCTCAAGTAGTGACTGTTTAGTCTTTGACACCAATATTGCTAGACTGTTTGCCGAGGGCGGGAACTTAGGCATAAATGTCACCATCTCCATGTGCTGAAGACAAAACCATGCACACGTATAAACACCTAGAGATGAGGTAGTAACGTGAGGCGTATACATGCGATTGGTGTACACGGCTTCTGTGAACAAATTCCTTCAGTTATCTTGAACACTCCTGTTTGTAATAAATTGTGTTAAAAAAGACCTCTTGCTGTCTGTACTTCCTCATTTATTGTTTGATGTATTTTGTAACTGTGTTGTTTATTTTATTTGTTTGTCATTGTTTAGCACTTATGTATGTTATTTTGCGTGTAGTTAATGTAACGTGAATAGCATTTTCTACGGGTGGAATCGTTGGTTATACCATGCGTAGCGGTTCAGTAGGCTTCTGACATCGTTAAACCATAGTGGAGTCTAGTTAACAGTTGATTCGGTTAACAGTTGCTTTAGTTAACAGTTACGGACAAGCTGGTATTATTCAGAACAGCAAATTTAATAGTAGGCCTACACCTTAAAGTCTAGTACATTATACTACTAAAATGCGATTTGCGTCTTTCTTCCCATTAGTATACTAAATAAACCCCCATCATGGAAATCGGCCAGGTAGCACAAACGCGTAAATTGGTAACGTCAGTAAGCGTTTACTACAGTGTTGTTGTATGGAAAAAGGCAAAACTCCTTTTAAAACGTTAAAAGGTCCCGGATTTTAGTGGGATCTGTATTCACTTATTCCCTCACGAACAAGTGCCTATCATGAAAACTTCGTCAAAATTTGCGAAGAACTTTTCTAGGTATCTCTAAAACCAGCGGACAAACCAACGGCGGTGAAAACAAGCGCTTTTATTGGCAGAGATAATTATGTCCCGCATGTTTAGGTATCAATCGCAGCTAGTACGAACCCGTTTCAGTAACACTCACATTTGTGCGTTGTCTGACTTCTTGATGTAGAAATATTTAATCATGTAATGTGTCGTCTAAAACCTTCACAGTTGTGCTAAAGGCAGCTAGATTTTATACGGATCTCGCATAGGCTACTTTTTTGACACAAGGTTGGGCCACATTGTGAGTATCGAAAAATATATTGTAATTTAAATAATTATAAGGAGCATAAAATCAGAAATCACTTGTTTGTTGGTTAAAATACTTGGGCTGTCGTGCAGTACAATTGCTGCACGCAGGAGAGGTGAAGTTATCGTGTATGGGTGTTAAAGTTTCTGTTTGTCTGTGACTGTAAAATTAATTGTGTGTGTGTGTGTGTGTGTGTGTGTGTGTGTGTGTGTGATTATACGTGTCGCTGATCAGTAAGATATTAATGTCGACAATAGACGGCACACTTGTTACAATCAGGGTGATGGCAGTACACACCCACCCTTCACCATCTTTTGCCATCCCAGTATCAAAGTCGGGTCAAGTGTCTTCCACTTCAATTTATAGAAATGGTAGATCAACCTAGTTAAAGTTTCTGATTTTGTAATGAAAAGCATTAAGAGAAAAACGACAAACTGGACCTGAAGATGGAGGGACATATTATAAAACGATTTCAGTTTGATTTTTATCGTTAAAGAGTTGTATGTAGGAGTGACGTTTTGTCAGTAAAACTTGTAACATTTATTTGGTTGGCTTCATGTTTGACTACTTCGTAGTCTTTTAAGAATATGGAATCGATTTTGATTAAATAATTAGGTGAATGATATTCTTCTGACCCAATACATCATATGCAATTTATGCATTACAAATTATTTTAGTCTCAAGAACGGTGTAAAGCTGTTTTCTTACGAGAATTGCTTGTTTTTATTATGGAAAATATGGTACTATGTACTTTTAGGTTTGTATTTAGATATATTTTCTGTAATTATTGTCGATATCTATGTTACTCACAATCTATGTCACTGTAAAATATACTAAAAGTCTAATTGCTTGTAAAACCATTCAGACAAAAAAAGCATCTCTATCACAGTAAGAGGGTTTTCACTGATTGTGCTAGAGATACTTGACACAGCCAGCCAAATCTTTCGCACAGAGTTCAGTGAAGTTAATTATTGACTGATAAGTCTCCCGTTCGTGCACCATTGCAGCAGTCTGACCTACTATTGTATCACGGAAAATCTGAACTGATTAACTTGTGAATGGGGGGCGGTAACAAGTATTAAACATTAAAAACACCAGTTTTATGACTGGCTACTAGTCATCCTCTCAATGATCTAACGAATTAGAGATTTAATGCTGACTGCATTCGACAAGATCGGAGGTAGGTCTTAGGCAAGTGCAAGTAGTAGTAATATCAAAGCGGCTTACATTTGTGTTTTACTGTCGACTCTGTTCGTCAAGTCGGTCAATCACGGCTAGCAAAGCGGAATGCGTGGCCCTAGTGTAGCACCAATTCCAAAAGTGGTGCGGTGCACTGGCATCTCAATTCACAATGACATCATTTGAGAACTGTAAATTGCAAGCAGATCCGTATTGTTCCTGATGTACACCAACTATCTATGTTATATCAATAACTCTTTTGAATAAAGTTCACTAGCACGAACCTACACTAACTGACTGAATGTTCTTACCCACGAGGAACTGCTCAAAGTCTAAAACAAAGTATAAACCAGTGTCTCATAGTAAATGTGCACTTCGCGTTCCAGTCTAGTGCCAAGGTAAACCCTGCAGCGTTGGTCTGAGGTAGGGCAATGGAATCACCCCGGGCGTCAGTGAGTGATATTCCACTGACAGACGTGCCTTCCTCTGACTCTCAGGTATAGTCACTCACCCTCACTCATATTACATACTTTTGTCTTGCAAAAAAACTGCGTTTGCCATGATGGCACCCGTATGTTGTTTGTATGTGCAGTATCACTATTACTGAATGTGTATATTTATATTTTCATATCAATCAGCGAGTTATAAATCTGTTTATGTAATGCAAAGTTCCTCAAACGAAAATTTTACAAAACCTCAATGGACTTCCTATATTAAGAAAATGATACATCAAACAGTTATGCATCTATAACTAAACTGTCCCTCATCTCAACATTTACCATGATGGTCGCAAGCTTAACTTTTTGTAATAGTTATATAATTTATTTATATCTTATAAAGAGATATGAATTTCAGATTAGTTTTTCTTTACACATAGGATCACATGGTCACAAAAACGCCACCCATGCATATATTTTCTTCTTTTCTTTTTCAAGCATGTCGCCAGCGTATTTGGCGCGAGCACAAACCAGGCTTTCTGGGAAGGAGATCCCGAGGACCACCTCCTGTGTTCCGTAATCACAAGCATTTTTTGCTTTGCTCCAGTAGGATTTGCTGCAATATACTATTCATGGAAGGTAAAAAAAATTTGATCCACTGTTTCTTGTTTTTAACGAAGCTAAACATTCCCACATTTATTATTATTTTCTCTTGTAACGAAAACACCAAGCAATTAATGCTACAGCACGATACGTGTAAACTGTATTTGTCACCATGGTTGCTTAGCAAAAATAAACTCGCTCCTTTACACTGTCAAGGCTCATTCACTGAATAAAGTAGGACGATTTCATTATAGAATAAATAATTGTAGAACTGTTAATTGTTAAAGGTAAAACTGTTCTGTTTTCTTTCTTTCTGTTTTCATGTAAGGTGCGAGATGCTGTTTGCAATGGAGATCCACATACCGCCAGTAAAAGTTCAAGAACTGCACGACTCCTGAATAATATTAGCCTGGTAGTCGGCATATTCCAGTGGGTGATAGTGCTGCTTATGCTAGTGTTTTACCTTAGTGGTTATTTAGACTATATCATAAGTGGGTTAGCAAATGGAACATAGCTATTGTTATATAGACCTCTTGGCTGGCTGAATAAAAGCTAACACACAACCCAAAGATATCGGAGTGAAAACAGAAATTCAAGTACGCCATTTACAAAAGTGTTGTAGATTGTATTATGGATAGCACTATATTAAAGAAGATTCAATGTGTGGTTGAATTTATTCAATTCATTGTTATAAACGAAACCGTACCAAGAACCAAGTTTTTCAAGGTTTTCAAATCCAGTGCTTCTGATGAATGTACCTCGACAGACATGAATGAAGAACAGTACCTAATGAGCAGATTAATTTGAAAGATTTGACGAATATTAATTCATCGTTTTATGTTATTTTTCGGTTGTTTCATATCCATTCGTCCCTTTTTGTGATATTCTTTCTTTTTTGTTTCTTTTTATCAAAGCATTTCTATGTAAAAGCATGTAATTCATATTTTACTTTAGTGATAACAGAATCCTGCCAGCAGAAAAAACTAAAAGGTAATTTGTAAGGGTTTGTCTTGATAAACGGCTAATCCTTGACGGCTGCTTATATTAACGCCTGTCTGAAATCTTGTCTGGGAAATAGATGAAACATATGAACTTCATTATTCACGAAGTAGATAAATATGTAGAAATTTAATTTGAAATGGTGATTTATTTCCGAATAATAACGTAAGATCTTAAGATGCATAATCTATAACCGATAGTTGAACTTAACGATGAAAATGTGTTTATAAAGTAGGGTGACAATGTTAAACATTTTGCGGCAAAGCACAGTGTCCAAGATTCAGTTCAAGTTCTTTTCTTTTTTCTTTACTTTCCTTTTTTCGCTCATTACCTTTTGTTGGTTTATTTTTTCAAGTAATTTGTATTATCTTTATAACAATTATTGAGTTGCTTATTCACCATGAGAAATGTGATACTAATGTTGAGAAATATCTTTCCCAAGGTGATAACATTTTTTAATACATAAAAGTGCCCAAAGCGCACTTGAATATCCTCTACCTTTATTCTACTGTTATTTGAGCTAGCATTCGTAACACCTGGCACAAGATCTTTATTTTAAGATTAAAATAGCATTCCTCTTTTTTTTTTTTTTTTTTTTTTTTTTTTTTTTTTTTTTTTTTTTTGTCATTCTACATGTAGTTGTCCTATACATGCAATTTATTTTATTTATTTATTTATTTATTTATTTATTTATTTATTTTTTATTTATTTTATTTTTATTTATTTTGCTCTTCCGTCAGACAAAGGTTTGTATGAAAATACCCTTTGAAATGGTACATTCGATATTTTTCTGTCTAAGACTCCGAAAATATTTTTCAGTCACTTGTGTAAAGGCAAAGTGGTCTTATTATATTTTATAAAGATAAATTTAAGGCCAGCAATACTTTTATTCATTCATTCACCCACTCAAAACATCTGTGACCTGAATTGGTCTTCACAAACACCATCCAAACAACTGAACGTCTTAACCATCTGTCAAAATAATTAGTCTCATTTTGTAATCTCGAATTTCGAAGGGATTTTAATTAGTAATGTGATTCACAAGGCGTATTCCGATTATGGCAGTAAAATCTGTCTTTTTTCTTTTCCTCTTTTTCTTTTCTTTATTCATTACACTACGATTTATTGATGCCAGAAATAATAATTCTGATTTAGGCCTACAAGCTAAATAAGTAAGATTTCACATAATTAAGTTAAAAAGAATAGATAGGTGACGCATTTATGCTAGACTTTATCAGCTGTTTACTGCATTTGTCATCATATCTAACTTTAAAATTAAACGTAACTTTAAAATAGGCCTAATACTCACAATGTAGACTAACTTTTCAACACTGAATTTGATATCCGGCGCGGTTGCGATGTCTGACAATGTGTAAAAGTAATAGTCTATAGATCTATGACGTAAATTACGTTGACGTTGATGACAAGTTATGTTATCAATTCAACTGTGACGTCAGTCGTAATAAAACGCTGAACGGTGATAGCAAGATGGCGACTTTAAAATGAATTTTACATGCACTGAACAAAACAAATTGAGTCTTTAAAATGGATCGCTTGACACTGTCGAGAAGACTGAATCCTGATGAACTGGACAGACGGCCTAAGGCAACTTTGCCTCCCAATCCGCTCCCGATTTGGACCACTTTGCCTTTGGATGCAAAACTTCCAATGATGCCCGCTCCAAAAGGCGCCGTCAAATTATTTACAACAAAAGTTGGAGAAAAGGTTATGTCATAACTAATTTTTGGCGAGTGTTTGTTATTATAAAATGCATATGTCTTTGCTGAATGGACATTTTGAACGTGAAGCTGGAGGGTGTCTTTACAGCCATTGTTCTAGCAATCGACTGTGTGACTAATAAGAATTATCAGTAGGCCTATCTCCTGTTCTTGCTGTTTATCTTGATATAAACTAACGGCTCAGCACGTTCTTTTCATATCTTTCTTTATCTTTAGGGTAGGGCGTAAGGCATCAAAACTACATTACTGACTTAAAATTGGTATTTTAAAGATTTTTTCCTAAAATAAATTCCAGACCATTCCTTTTTTAATAGATCCATAAATGTGTAGACTTTGACTTGACCGACCCATACGCCCTGATTATTTCGAACGAGTACAAGGAGCTTCATGACCCTCATCTGAAGCCGTATCTGACTCAGCCCTACATGCTTCACAGGTAAGAGTTTTCTCCAAAAAAAGAGAATTCACAAGAAATTAAATAATGATACTGTACGTCCAAATCTGTGTCTTTTCCTCTTTTGTGATTAAAAAATTTAAATATATTTGCCGCATGTCAGATAAAAAAAAATCCAGTCCGATTGTAAATTGGCCTACACCAAATTCAAATGTAGTTAAATTTAAAATCTGAGTAGAAAAGGATGAAATTACAATAATACAGCACTGCACTGACGTGGCTACCTCGGTCCATCATTAGAGGCCAGGCACCTTGACGTATTTAGCATTGAATGCCCCTTTTAGGACACCTAATAATGTCCTTATTACGCAGACACCTAGGGTCTTTAAATGTGCCCTTCAGTGCACCTAATGATGTCCTCATTACACAGATACCTTTAGACTTCACAGTTCGTACATGTAGGCGTGATGCCTGCATCTCTATCCATTACTTAGTCTATTCATAATTAAGGAAACTATTTCTTAGGACACAAGAAGCTATCTTCAACTTGTCCTTACTCTGCAATGGACGTTGTCAAAGCACGCGTCCTCAGAGACCCATCTCTGAATCATGTTATTTTGATAAAGTGGATTTTAACCCACCACCCCCCCCAACCTACATTTAATTGCATATTTACCTGTTCACGTTCAGGGGAGCCGCTGAAGAAAACTGTCGAAAAAAGTAGTCTAGGGTTTATATTATTTGAGGTTCTTCGTCGCTCATTAATCCAGTCTTTGATTTTTTTAGATTGTACAAAGAAGGACTTATCACAAAGAGCGGGAAGGTTCTGTGCAACCTCAAGGAATTTAACGAGTTCAGACAGTATCTGCGCAAAATACACCTCCGGATGTTGGCCAAAGAAAGGAAAGAAAAGGTTTGAGCTGAATTCAAGACACCCGATACTTTGGCAAAATCTTCAATAAACATATAACCGCAAGTTTAGTTTCTTAAATAAGACATCCTTCGAGATGGTGCTAATCACAAATGCCATGTTTGTTGCTCAACATTCTTCAACGAAGTAAAAACAATCACAAACACTGAAGGAACAGATCATTTGACATTTTGCAAACTATTTGTTATGTTGAAAGAGGTCATATTATACATATACATATATTCAGATATAATAACAACTGTTTTATTCAGGTTGAAGCTAGTCAAAGAGAAGGAAGGGATAAAATGGCTGATGGCAGTTCTAATAAAGCGCACATACAGAAATTACAGGCTGTAAGAAAACGCATCGCAGAGAAACAGCGACTGGAAAGGCAAAGGTATCATTCGAAAATGGGCAATTAACCTTGTAGTAGTAGTAGTAGTAGTAGTAGTAGTAGTAGTTCCAATAGCACACATGTCGCAATAAGAACGGGTAACTACAGCGCAGTCCTTTAGGGCCAGTGACATCGGGGCATTTACAAATCTACACGGTATGCTGTAGTTCATGCAGCGCGTAGGCTTATCAGTGTTTTCTTTCATAGATTCCATCGTATACTGGAGCAGAACTTCGAGCGACAGGCACGCAAGGAACAGGCTCGCAGAGATTTGCTCTCAGAAACTGAGCAGCGACGGCAAGTGGAGGAAGCTCGGCGGCTTAACTTGATGAACAAACGACGCAGAAAGGTGCAATGTTTTAAAAGTTTTTAGCCAATGGAATTAGCCGCATGAACTTATATAGGCATTTTCATGATAATTCAGTTCATAAGAATTGTGTAGATCTTGTCGCCCTTTTCAAGTTATGGGATAGCTGCTGATGTTTTTTTTTCTTTTTTGTTATTACTATATTAATCTTCACTTACAAATAACCAGCAATCACCCCTCACTGTGAGACATTATGGGAATAGATGGCTAAGCTCTTTGTCGTGCGTACCCTAGGGTCTACAAAAGGACAATTTTAAGACTCAAAATATATAAATTACTATTACTTTACATAAAAAAATGAATAAATTACATTTACAATGATTGTCTACCCAAGATACTCCATTTTTTATGTTCTGATCTATCCGATATAATAATTTAGGAGCGAATGCGTCGTATCATCATGCATCGTCGTTGGCTGGAGCAAGACCTGCTGCGTCGGCAGCGTGCAGAAAATCGCAAACGTCAAAAAGAAAATGAATTACAGCAAAAGGTAGCAAATTTTATAAGAAGAATGTTTAATTGTTTATGGAATCTGTTTATTTTTTAAAAAAAGTAATGGGAGTACAAAAGGAGAAAGGGAGTAGAAAAAAAACTTTTTTTTTCACTTCTAGCTACAGCACGACTGGGAACAACGAAAGAGGGTGCAACAGCAGAAGATTGAGCGAGAGAATCTGAAGAGGGAGAAAGTGGAAAGAAAGGCAAAAGCACATCAGCAAGAGTGGGAACGACAAATTGACGCCCAGAGAAAAAAGCAAGAAGGTGAGGCAAACTTATATCAAATCCAGATTGCGATAAAATAATAGTTGTTGGAAAAGATAATAGTGATATTGTGCATCGACAGAATGAAGATCAGGTGCGCATAGATATTTTTAAATGACTTATACAAGTGGCAAACAGCATCAACATTATGCAAAATTTAATGAAAATTTAATGTCATATTTGCATGAAAATGGTCAAAACAGTTTTATTATCAAAATAATTTTCTTGTTCTTTAAAAAATTGATATAAATCAAAGCTGTCTGGGTCATGCCTCGACACAAAACTGGCAAAATGTTTTTCAGCTTCAATTTCCCGAGTTTGCATGGGTTGATTATAGTACCGTATACGACTTGCATCTTCTATTTGATTCAGGAATCGTCTTGGATTTTGAATTTTTGTCTGTTTTAATGTGTAGGTTATACACACTTGGAGAAAATTGTATCAAACTTAAATTTTTACTTGTATCACATCTGAAAAAAATCTTTTCGCCGTTCATATGTTTAGTTTCATGTTTAGAGATATCACTGTTCCAAATTTTGAAACAATTTTTTTGATGATGATGTAAAAAGTTCTGATGTCGTGAAACATGTAAGGATTTTTATCTGAGCTCTATAAAATCTTGTATTTTGCAAAACTGTTGTGAGACAGCGAGCAATAATTCAACTAAATGGCTCTCTTTATGATATTTTGCTGCATAAGACGCGAAAGAATGACTACTTGTTTTGTTTGGCATTCAACATCTTGCTCTATTAATTTTTTTGTTTGATTCAGGCATGCTTTTCTAAACACTGATGAATAAAGCAAACACATTCATTGGAAAGAATCACCACTTCTTTTCACTCCACTGTTGTTATAATATATTTATAGAAAGATTTGAAGAAATACGTCGGCGACATCGAGAGAAACAGGCACACCTGCAAGCCGTCTATGACGCCAAACTGCAGGCGAAGATAGCTCGGTACTGGGAGCAAAAAAAGCGACATAGGGCCAAAGGTAAAAAGTATCGACTAAATTGCATTGTTAATGTCAAATAACTAAAAAACGGAAAAATGGATGTTCGCATTAAACGGCCAATGTTAGTTCTATCGTGGATTCTAGACAAGTCACATTTTTATACGTTGTGTGTGCATTCTTACGCAGTGCCATAAGGTTTATGGTAATTGCATGGCTTACTTGGAAGACACTGTAGAGTTTTTCTTCCAAAAGCGAGACCAGATCGCCGTTTGGGATCTTTATACAGATACACTGAATGTTTTTGCATCCAAAACAAAAAAATCAACCGCTGAAAGCCCGCAGTTCGCAGTTTTGTCTAACCGTTACTGAACACCTTATGACAGCGTGGCCGTAAGTGGGATTCTCTTAATGAGACTTCCTTCCCCTATAGTGTATACCATACAGGCCAAAACAATCATATTTCTACATTTCAAAAGTGTAAATTAAAGACGTTCCATTATTCCAGGAAAGGTACGTCCAAACCTAAAGAGCACATGGAGTTTGTCTACATGTCTGGCTGGTCTTGCAGGTAGGTTGTACATGTACGGTATTGAAATCCTATTCCCTTTCAGTCTTTCTTCAAAATAAGTGTAGAAACATGAAGGACTTGAAATATGAATCTAAAGCGATTTTTTCTAATGGGCATATCGATAAAAATTTCAGATGACCTACAAGATAAAAAGAAAAAGCGCACCTTGATGAGTACCGCCCATCCTCTGATCAACCATTCAGTGAGCACGCTAGGACTTAATGACTTGCGGGGAGCAACAGTTTTTTCCACCGTAATAGGCGTGGCTAAAAAGAAGTCTGCGGAAGGCCTCGAAAAAAAGGTATGTAACAGGAACGATACTCTTAATGCCATGATACGTAGGTCCTTATTATTATAATTATTATTATTATTATGAGAAGCGTACATAAGCGTACCTTTAGCGTTACTCTAGTGTCGTCTTTGTATGCCTAACGTATCCCAAGGCTCATACAGTCGTACACGCTGAAAAATTTTGAACATGCTCAAAAATTTTATATCCTGCGTACGCGAACGTATTCCAACGTTTGCCTGCGTAGTTGGAACGTATACGAGATACGACTACCGTAGATTTGAGTTTGTCTGCGCATGAGCTTTTTTCATATATATGAGTAGTGTGTCAGTGCCTCGAGGAATGCAATCGCTGTGCTTCTTTCTTTCACCAAAGTTAATGTAATAAATTTCAATGTCACTTTTTGAATTAAAAAAAGAAAACGGCTTACTTGAAATGCCCTAAAATGTTAGGGACGCTGTAAGTTAACCAGTTGCAAATCATTCATATTAAAAAAATACGACAGAAAGAAAAAGTCAAATTGAGCTGTAAGTGCCACCAAAGAATTAAACTTCAGTGTAACGTTGCTCCGTGGTATCCGTGTGTAAGACAATTATATGTAGTTTCATGTGCTGTTGTCTCAAATTAATCTTAGCACTTTGCTTTATGACATCCGTTATCCCTTATACATGTATGTCGTTTTACATGTATCACCGGGCCGTTCTTGTCTTTCAGTCAAAACGTTTGTCAAACGACGTTTGCTGGTTCTTTGAACACATTTGCATTTTTGTTTAAATGACGCCAGTGCATAATTAACATTAAGCCTTTTTTTTTTCTTCAGCGGAGCGACCTTGCGATAGGCGACCTCCGAGGCGTCATACTGACCAGCTCTGAAGATGTCATGGTCAAGGTGTGGTTAATTTGAGATACAAAATATTTGATGTGCATGCATAATTCATAAAGCATATTTTGTATATAGAAATGGGATAAATGTGGACCTGATGCTGTGTATTTGCTATTGCATATGGGGCATTTAATCTTTAAATGCTCCATTTAAAAATAAACTTTGTGAATTTGCATATGTTTTATTTCCTGTGATTCAGGCCGAGGGAACCGATTCCACGGAGTCAATGGGGTATGGTGACATGCACGGCATCATTGCGCTACCTGGTTCTGTAGAACCCACCAAAGAGGTGAGTGACAGAACGTGCATGTGTACACAGTATCAGCAGTCATTTTTAATAATAGCAACAAAACGTTGGATTCAACTTTTGGTTGAGTACTAAGTAATATGCACTACCAGTAGTATTGTTAAAAGCTATTATACACGTATTGTAGAATAAGAATGAACACGATTATCAAGTACTTTCACAGCAAAAATCTCCAAACTTCAACTGAATTTTATAGCTGTCCAATTTTTCTGCATTTGTTTCATTTCTTTGGTTATGATCAGTGGTAATAATGTTCTCGTATACCGCTCCTTATATAAAACTATGTTTTCTTAATTATCCTCGTAACAGAGTCACTACACGTCCTTGTCAACCCTGACGAAGAACATAAGTCACGACATTGTCCAGGCAGCACAATTCATTGTTCAGTCCACGGTCGAGATTGTCAGTAAGGTATAAATTTCGCGTGGTTCAGAAATTTTTATATGCTCTTACACTTGGTTATGATATGTTGTAAATGTCTGGGGATATTCTCTTCAAAGTATTCTTACTTCCAAATATCTCGTTTTCTTTCGTGGACCGGAAACTTTCGGAAGAATGCCGCGTTATGCCAAAGATAGTTCTAAGATTAGGGATAGAAAGAATTGGTAACTTTCTGAGAACATGGCCACAGCCAAATTTGCCTTATGGAACAAAAACAGTACAAAAATAGACCAACTGCATTGCCAGTCCCTTTTTTCTGTATACCAATTTTTTCTTCACTTACCTACGAACTGGGTTGCCTTTGGCATTTCAAATACATTATGTGCATCGATTCAAGGATCAGTTGCATTAGAACTAAAATAGAACAAGTTGTCAGTATATGAAAGTCGTACTAGAAAGACTAACTCTCTAGAAATTGATCTCTTTTAATTGAACTAAAACTACAGATTTCTATTCCAGCTCGCCATTATGAGGTGTGTAATAAATCTTTATGTGAACATATTTTCTCTCTACAGATCATTTTCCCAGCCTATCAGCAGGTCCAAGTGGAAAAAACCATAGAAATGATGGAAGAGGATGACGGTGCGTTGAATTTTTCTATTGTGGACGCAAATATTTTCGCTGATAGATACTCTAATGTGAACCCGTTTCGGAAATAAAAGTACTGCTTTGTATGAAATGTGTAGAATTCTTGAAAAATTAAGGCATTAGAGAAAGTATCCGGTTAGACATTAACTTGTTTTAACATCAGAAGTCATTTTTGTTTTGCAAATCTAAAAGTGTCTAATTTTATGATCTGTGTAATTAATCTCCAACTCATAACTCCCCTCAATGCCATTCGTTGAAAATCCGTAATAAAACGACAAGGCTAAGCAGAATATGATAGCAAATGTGGCTTTATACGCACGTGTATGTGTGTATAGATAAAGCTAGTAAAATGCTTGACGTGCAGTGCATACTTGCCATTACTTAATTCATCTGCGTTAGTTGTAAAAAAATACCTCAAATTAGGTAATATGAACACAGATTTTGTTCGGAGCATAGAAATTCCAAACTGGATCTGGATATTTCTCTCGGATAAAGTGTTTTTTTTTCAATTGATTAAATAAGAGAAGTTGGCATTAAGTATGAAGAGAAAAGCTATTACATTACACGCCACTGAGTCGCCACCTTTACCGTTCACAGGTGTTCTACGAGAGAGTGAAATTAACCAAAGTGTTAGTGACTATGGCGAGGATGAGGACATAGTAGGTGTAGTGGAGAATACAGCACTAGATGGCGAAATGGTCTTAAAGGGTACCTTTCTTCTTATTTATCACTTAGCACAACAAACAGTCGCATATAAACTGAAATTGCCTAGATGAGTCAACGTTTAAGAGACAAAATATTATTATTATTATTATTATTATTATTATTATTATTATTATTTAGGTCTTTCAGAACAATTTTCTTTAATATGGCTTCCTGTAACTCATCATTTTGGAAAAATTAATGGGGGGGGGGGAATAATGATAGATGAAAGGACAGGAATAAGACTACAATATATACAAATCATACGGAAAACTGTTGGATAGACCTATATTTAGATAAATTTTGATAAACCACATTTGTACAATTGGTCTCATCAGTATTTTTTCTGACTGTTATTTTGAGAAATTTTGCGTAATTTCAGGTGTTCGCCCCCCTAAAGATGCTTTATATGGCAACATAGATTTTGACAATGATGTCCTTGGTGTGGTGAGAAACGAGTCTGATGCACATGTATTTGAAACAAGTAAGCCGGCTTTTTAAACTCACGTTTGTTCCATACATGCTTATTGGCGAGATTGACAGCACAATAAAATACAAAGTTAACCTTGCAGATAATGTCTATAACTTCATCGAGCAGGGGGTTTAATCTGTACATAAACATAAGGCAAACAATAAGGATGTGTGTTTGTGTTTCCATAAAGATAAATAAGTAAGCAGGATTATCAGTCGTAAGTGCGGACTATTGCATCCGCTTTCATTTTCTCTCTCACTCTCTCTGTTTTAGAGTCAAGAAAGAGATCCGTAAGATTTAGTAGCGTGGACGAAATGCTTGGCGGCGATTCCGACGCCATATACCCTGTGTATGAATTAGACGAGTCGGGAGAGGAGGGGGATGTTGAAGACGAAGTCCTTTTCCGGCGTGGAGACGTGGCATATTCAAGACCGGACTCAACGGATATGTCTCTACAATCAGTCGAAGGATCTCCAGAAGATTCTGCTGACGAAGACATGGAATATGTGGGCGCACCCCTTATGTCCAAAGACTCGCTGACGTTAGCAGAGAAACGTATTGCAGCTGAGAAAAAGATAACCTCTGTGTATGTCAAGGACGCTTTGTTGTCGCTGATAGAGGACCTACAAGCGGGACTCCTTGCCCCAGAGCAGCTGCTGAAACTGGCAGAATGTGCACGGGAAATCCTAGACGGCAAAACATCGAAACCCCAGCCTACCAGCGCCGCGTCCAGTTTAACAGCGTTTGTCGATGATTACGTTTGTGGCGTGATTGATAAGGTGGAGGAGGAATTCGAGGAGGGGTTAATCAAACCTGCAGACATAGCTGCAAGTCTCATACGCCTAGGCCTGAATACAGATGACACCAAAGTTGTAAACCCCAAAGAACAAGGGGAATCTTCGACAACCTCGTTAAAGGCACAGTCCATCGTTGAGGAAGTATTAGAAAAAGTGTGTCAGGAAATTGCACAAGGTAGAATGGAAGACAAAGATATTGGGAACCTCGATGACGCCATTGCTGAAGTTGCTTTGGAGAATACCGAGAGATCAGACACTTCTATATTTGCAGATAATTTTACAACTGACACCATAGAAAGAGTTCAGAGAAAACTAAAAGGTGTACAGTCTACCCCAAGTGTCGTTTCCAATGCTTCTTCAGTATTTGCAGAAAGCTTTGTTAACAGCAAACTTAACAAAGTTTTTGGAAAGCTCGCTAGAAGGAGATCTGAAACAAGAGTGGACCAGAGTCCTGTTTCTTCTATGGTGAGCGCAGCTTCATCCAATGCGTCTTCCTTGTTTGCGGATGAGTTTGTTGATAGCAGGATTCAAGCAGTAATGCAAGGGATAAAGAGTAACCAGGGTGCACTACAGGAAGCGGCCTCTGTCAGATCCATCAGATCAAGAGCCTCATCTTTAGCTGATAATATAATATTTCGTGCTATTGAAGAACTTACTTTTGATTCGTCTCTTGCAGAGGAGGGTGATGCAACAAACACTAGAGAAGATAAGATAGAAGAAAAGCATCTTCCACAAAAGGAGAAATCACATCATTCGAGCGTTTCAAAAGCGTCTGATACAAGTATTGCACACCAACTGGTCCAAGGTGTGCTCCAAAAGGTTGTTGGTGAACTGCGTGCAGGAAAAGGGTTGGATCGCTCAAGCGTTGAACGCATCGCAAATAACTTGATGAAGTGGCACTCAAATATGATAGGACCGGTAGAACCAACAGGCAGCAGCGAGGTTGTGGCAACTGCTACAAGCAAACACAGTTTGCCAAGAGCAGGTGTATCAACAACAAGTTTCCTAGCCGAAACCGTTATTAATGACGTGTTTGAGCGAATGTTAAAAGAAGTACAGCAGGACAATTTGAACAACTTTGAAATGTCTCATCTCGCCAAAAGCATTGATAAAATGGCATCAGAACTTGATTGGGGTGAAAACCTAGACAAGGTAAAAGACCAACACCCAGTTGAAGACATAGATATTGTCCCTGTGATTGGTCAAACTCCACTGGACATTCCGCAAGAGGAAATAAAAAGTGGCCTTGCTGCACTGTCAATTAAAAATTTCCAACCGAGAGAGATAAAAAACGTGGAATCACTTCGGACAGAGGCCAGAAATTCCTTCAGAGATATCTTCAAGCCAAACCTTAGTGACATCGTAGGCAATACAAACACTAGATCATCACAAAATATAATAAGACAAAATATCGTCCAAGCGTCGTGCCACAACATAGGTTTTCATGGAAAAATTAGTCGTGCACATGCTCCCGTTTCGAAGTCATACAACTGCGCTGCAAATGATTATCAGAACATGTCATCTCCAAGAAGGGCCAGCAAACAATCATCAGAGGATCTCGTTTCTAAAAATTCACCAGATGTAGGAATTGAGGTTGTTAATATCGAGCATAATGTCGACTCCTTGAGTAGGATTGATATGGGAGTACCTCACAGCCAGACCAAGAACCTAGATTCCAAAACTGAGTCGACAGGCAGTCTCAGTAAATCTGTCAACATACGTATTCAACCTATGGTCGGTTCTAAGCCTTTGGATATTGATCCAGAAATTGTTGCTGCTGGCCTATCCGCTTTATCTATCAAGACGTCTGCTTCTCCTTGCGACATTGCAGAGACAGCTCCCTATTCGGCCTTGCAAAGGAACTCCTTCAGATGTGTCCTCAAACCTGACATAACGAAAATCAAGGAAATATCTCAAAAGCAAGAATCCATTGAGGATTTTAGAAGAAAGATCATTGCCTCAAGCCATACCTTATATGGGGATGACACACGAGAGCCCGGAGTGGTGCGCAGCGGCATATCAGAAGATTATATGTGTGACAGTGGCTCGCAGATCAAGGTGAATTATATGAAACACCCCAAGAATGTCCAACAACTGAGAGATCAAGGACGAAGATCGAGCCTGCCAGAACCAAGCCTTTTAAGACAACTGCAATCAAGAAAAATAAAGAATGGGAAAGAAACACAGAGTAGTAGCTTAACAGCAATAAGACGACCAGAAGCGGACAATTTATTGGGCGAGGTTACGGTCCGTTTAGTTGAAGAACGAGGGTCTGGAGCCGAGTTGAATACTAGGGATGTTTCTAAGATACAACACAGTTCTACAGTTTCTTCCTCAAATGTTGTAGACGATGTCGACATTAGTCATGCAAGCAAGCGAGCACGTTCAAGGGTGAAAGGCACCAAGTCTTCTCCGTCAGCGAAGAAAAGCCCATCAAGTGGGTCCAGGTCTGTGCCTTCAACTCCTCCTTCTCATCAGTCATGTCCTGCGGTGTCAAAATGCCAAAAAGTTCACTCGTCTGCGTTGAATACTTCATCAACTTCATCTGTACATCCCTGTAGGAGATCAAAGGAAAAATTGAAAGACAGCAAAGAGGAAATGAACGATCAGACTAAACGACTGGAAAAGGCCAAAAAGTCTTCACATGCCAATGTTTCTTCCACTTGTGACAAAGACTCCTCTTTCATAGTATCGGGAGGGAAGAATAAGAGAGACGGTAGTCTGGCTTACAGCAAAACAGCTGCCAAACGTTCAGTTAATTCTCCATATGCTGCTTTCCAAACCAGTCCGAAGAATTCAGCTGCATCTTTGGGCTGTCGAAACAACGACAATAGTAGTTCTTCGTCTAGTGAACAATCTATTCAAGACTCAAACAACATCACCACTACTGCAACACAATCTAACCCCGAGGCATCCTCCACAACTTCCAAAGGCGGTGTTACCGGCAGGCGCAGCGAAAATAAAATTACAAGTCCACCTTTGTCATCGATCGTTTCACCCACCTCTTCACAGAGTGTGGTAAACACAGGCAGCAGTAGTGGCCCCAGTACTTCTGCACAAGAAAGCGGTAAAAACACGCTGAGTGATAAATCTTCATTCCATAACTCAGAAACAAGCATTTAGCACGCCCATTTTTTTTATAAACTTGCACGTATTTTCCTCATATTATATATCTAGGATAAAGAATAAGTTGAGAATTTGATTGTAAAATGTTATTTTATTACTCATTATGCAAACATCAACGAAAGGCACGTTTATTTTACACAACTATCATATGGTAAACATCAGTATCGGCGAAGAGACAGATTTGATTCCTAGCAGCCTGAACGTTTCAATGAACTGTATGCAATTATTGAATGAACGCATGTATGCAACTTATATTTGGCCGCTAGTTTCTAATGATGCTCGAGGTAAATTAGTGGTTTGCAGGTCTACTTCATTAAAACAATGTAGCTGGTGGTGAAAGGGAATGCTAGTTTCATATTTCACCAGAAAATATCCTATAACAGGCATATATTCGCAGTACAAAAACTATACGTTTCTGTTCATTCATGTTAAATAATATCTTAGACCTACTGATATATGTGATAAATAAAGATATAGCCAAACAACACATTATAATGAATTGTGTTCAAAATATTTGTCTTATTCCAAAAAGGTATTGGATTTAAAACGCGAGCCATGTAACATTATTTTTGTTAAATAATACAACGTCATGGACTGCCATATGCTGACTTTGTATTTGGTAAAGTGGCAATTACTGAAGAAGACAGCTGCAATAGCTATTAGAAATATAATTGGATTATATTAATTGATTATAATAAAACTAAGATTTCAGATATACATATATTTAATATACATACAGTACATGCTGAGGATTGAGGAATGTAAAAAAGTTTGCACGTTTCAGTTGAAATGTTGTTTTGCTGTCCGCTGTGTTAGTTCAACAATAGTAGCTACGAGCACGAGTTGTAGCAGGCCATGGCGTACTATTTGCGGACATGTCGGACTTCTTTTATTCAAAACAAATTTGGGCATAGTGAAATTTATTATCTGTTCATATTTCTCTCGGTTTCGGAAAGTTTAAGCCGATCTTTTATTACGTGTCTCCATTGATGTCATCAGCAATATTAGCAAATTATATTTAGGTCTGCCATCCTGTTATATGCCCATATAGGCAATGATAACGCTCTTATCATCCATTTGCACGTACTTGGTGGCATTTATGGGCTTATAATCACCGGTGATAATGAACAGGGCAGGGCACACCATGATTTCTAATTCCAATTTTTCTTCCACTCCCAATTATCAAATACACCGAACAGAAATTCATTTCGTGACTTATTGCGTGAAGGCGCTTTTTGCTGAAAATACCATTAGTAGTTTATCGTTGGTAAAGTTAACTATTTGACTATATTAAATCATCCAAAACTGTTCAGCTACAAACCATACATTTAATTCAAATACCCCGCCAGATTCAAGGGGTAGAGTGCTTGAAAAGTAGTTTGGGGTAAATACGAATGATGGTCACTACCTTAATAGACGAAGGCGGGTAACGGATCCTTTGCGGCAATGAATGACTTTTGCGGATGGATGTAGACATGATGGCCTTGAACGATTGCCTTAATCCGTTGGGTAGGGGTGCTTGTTGGACACAAATATTCAGGAGATTATGAATTCAGGGTGGCTTTCGGTCTGTTTTTGGAGTGCCTCTTGCTCTGTCAGTTTAAGCCCTTGGTTCCTTTACTTGAGAAGAAAACGTCAACACCATCAGATACCGTTAGTTCATGCAGCACTATCGGACATATTTGCCCTCGCACGAATATTTTCGCCCTCGCCTTCCAATTCACCGCAACACAGCCTGTTAAGATACATATTTCCTTTATCAACAGAACGTTTTGTTTGCAGAAAGGCCATTTTGAAGCAGACAGAGACAACCAATTGCGGATCTAATCTGAAGACGAATCAGGACGTGCAGACGATTATTTTTTACAGAACATTATGATTAATTACAATGCGCCCGGAATTCAACAATCAAGACTAATTGGCCATGTAAGCAGTGTGGCACACCACAAAAAAAGGCATATTAAGTCTACTGATTTCATTCGAGATACAAAAATAACAAAACGTACTAAAATATTTTAAATATTCAAAGTCCTCATGATTATTTATTAAAAAATCGAACGATGCTCCATCTTTTTGAATAACGCCTAAACAGTTCAGATACCCAATATAACAATATATCCCAGCAAATTCGGTCTAATGTACCCCCAGGTATTTATTTATTTATTTATTTATTTTGCCTTTATCTTTGAAACACTCCTTTACACTCTAGGCCTACAAGTTATAATTAATAGGGCATAACATAATATCTTGACGAAAATGTTAATACATTTATGAACGTCCACAGTGAATAAAAGGGATGTTTCCTTGAATCCTAGAATTCTGTAATAGAATTGAATAAAGCGAATAAAAGTCTGCATGTCAGACTTTGTCGACTGTTTGCCAATTGTGCTGTTAATGACAAGACCTTAAAAAACAAGGCTAAATGTCATGCTGACCTATATAATGCTGTCTATATCTTCAAAACGTGAATACATCTTTTTACAACGAAAACGTGATAATTAGAAGAGAATTACACTAATGGCAATACTTTGAAAAGCAAAGTCAAATGTCATGCTGATCGGACTCACATGACCCTTTCAACTTTGTCGTGGTTTATTGGTTGATCGAGAAAAACAGTTCCGCCAATATCGTGCAAGTTTCAATAATTCGTTGCTGTCAGCAAATAGTATCGTCTTTGTGTGAAAAAAACATACCTGAAGAACTTAGACAAGGCATAACACCACGTGCTGTATATACTTCATGTACAACTGTTGTCTTTTCTTTAGTTTGAGTTAAACAATCAATAAAAAATACACTTTCTTATTTTTGAAAGTAAATTTAGTTTTGGAAAAATGCAATTCTACGTGTATCTACACTTTCGTCACAACAACAACTTTACCATTTAACAAATTTTTTTTTATACTTTGACATAAGTACAGTTGAATTCAAAACGTTACTTATGGATATTTCCTTTCCTTCTGTTTGTGTGTATGTTCATATGTTCATTATTTCAACCATACTTGCATTATTGTTTATTCTTTGTAGTTTTGATGTACCGGTAGAACCGTTTTAAGAAATAAAATATCATTGTAACTCAGTTTGCATCATCTTACACTCTTGTTAAAACTATGGAATGTTTTGAAAATTATAGATATAATTTGGCGGTAGCATTGAGCAATAAACAATTTTCATATTACAAGGTGAACTAATGCAAAATAGTTGGTTAGAATTGTCAAACCCTGTATAGGAGAATGTATATCAGAATGGCAGGCCACGTGTACAAAGCAATTTACGCGACCGAGCTTCAGCATTAGTCGTGCCTTTAAAACTACAGCCAGGAAGGATTGTATGCCCTAAGAGATGTGTGTCGTCAAAAGAGAACATTTTCAGTATCTTCTCTGAGGAACTGTTGCGAAATCTCACAATAACCCGAGATTCCAGAGGATAAGTCAACAGGAGACGCCTGATTTGTGGTCCTGGGCAAGGTGTACCCCTAACAAAACTTTTTTGACCCAACAGGGGAAGAGACGCCGCTAGTAATGGACCCTGCAACTCCATTGCCTCCATTGTGTGAAATGCGTCATGAGAGGCGTGCCTGGTTTTCTAATGAAGCAAAATTTCTTCTTCGTGGCGTTGTTAACAGACTCCATGATTCATGTCAAGTCAGGGAGAGATGAAGACAGTGAGGTGGGGATTGTTTTCTACGGCGTTGGTTCTATCTACCTCTGGCTGCCATTCCTTATGAATGTCCTACCAATCTGGCTTTCCTCAGAGAAAGTGTAGCTGCTGACGTCTACATACAAGTTCTGATGACAAAAATGATGCCATATGCCAGAGCCCATGCTAATTATGTGTAAATTTGGTGACATTCGGTTGCCTCTATGGAAATGACAGTGAAACATCGGATTCGACGGGGTGCATGTCATAAATTTGAATAAATGGCATAAAGTAAGGGTATCTTCTCCGCCATTTTTTACCTTTACCATTTAATGTGTTAGTTATGGTATTTGGAATAAAAAGCGCTGTTTATAACAATTTACACATGGTGATCAATTGTAAATAAAAGCACATGGAATTAGAGGTGGGCAATATTTTTGGCCAATAGTGTAGCACTCTAGTTCCAGCTTTATCCCTCTCTGCTCTCAAATTGTTTCAAATTTACCTGTGGCAGCATTCGTAGAAGTTTTATTTATTTTGAAAGCTCAGTATCTATAGTAATCCACAATGTTATTAAAAACATACAAAATTTACACGTTTATACAACTTGCTAATACTTTAGTGATGTCGTGAGGGTAAATCAGGATACATTTTGTGATTGGGCTTATTGTTGCTTGTTAAATTCTCGCTGGCGTCATGAGGACGTCATGAGGACGGTGCGATTTAACGTTTTTCTTTTCTTTTTTCTGTAAATACACGAAATATTCACTATTTTTAACATCGTTTCTCATCCATATGTGGGGTTAAAAAGCTGGAAAGCTAAGAAAATATATTTTTATTTCATTTTCTCGTATTTTATTATTTACTTGATTTTTTAAATATACTGAACAATTTCTTTTGTAATATTTAATGTACGAAATACAAGCATTGCTAAAAGCTGTTTTAAAGTCTGATTGCAAATGTATGGCAGACACTGGCGCGCAAAACACCTACCTAAGAAGTGATGAATGAGACAGAGCGCAATCTAATATAGGATATGCAATGAAGTCTGATAAGAAAGACATATCTCGGCAAAAAGCCAAGCTTTCCACTTGTAAGATAAACTACGAGTATATATCACCCACGTTGACAATGGAGTTGATAACAATCTTGTTGCTTAAAACACAGGTAGCGAGTAACGAGCTCACCTTAAAGTTCCACAACAACCAACCAGGTTGGCTACATGTCAGACAAATGGCTCATATTACCACAGAGGACAACATGATAGAATGGAGTATCAATAGCAATCAAACTATTAACCATTGCCTTAATAACAACCGCCTGAGCCCGCCAGTTAAAAGACACATTTCATTAATCAAATTATTACATGTCTCATAATGGCCTCCTATCATACCATCTCCAGTGGGCTGAAGCGCACATTGTGGTCCTTGACTGCGGTAAATTGATAGTTAATTGTCAGAGTTAGGCAGCAATAAAGCATATTTCCCCTCCCACATTTATATTGACTATCCTTGTATCTTCACTGAAAGAGGATAGACTCCGGTCTCAGTAGGGTGATTAGATAAAATTAGGGAAGCATGCCCAAGTGCGGCAATAGTGGGAAACTCGCTTCCAGGCTAATTACTCGAACGGTCATATTGTGTAGATCATAACATTATCTATATCTTTATATGCTGTGTCTGTTTTTCAAAATTTGCAAAATTGTAACACGAAATGAATAAATAAATAAATGAAAAAAAAAACGGGCGCCATTGATGTTGTTTTACTGTGTATAACTGTTATTCAAAATTCAGTTTCATTTTATCGTTTCTTATTGCATATATTTTAGAGTTATTTCATAAGCTTTTGACCAAGCACTTACTTTTTATGGAAGGGCAAACGATGCTGCTACACCATACATGTGCTGTTTGTTCATGTGCTGCAGTCAGAACAGCAATTAGGTTAAGGACTAACTTAAACCCACGAACTTAGATTATACTTTACTGCCCTAACAACATTTAATTCACAAATAAAACAGACTTGGCAAAAAGAAACATCAAATTCGGGCTTCCTGAAAACCATGACTTGCTTTGGCGTTGCCTCTAACTCCACCCACTGTCATTAATACAAATCTGTTGTGTTCCTATTGGCTAATACAAGAATACCACCTTTTGCATGCAGCTGATATCATAAAGCACTGTAGAACGTCATTCACGTCTGCTTTACCAATCAAATGTCAATCAACTATTTCTACTATTATTGGCCACCCACGTGCAACACACATGTATTAAAAGCTGAACGGAGAAAACCCCATGTCAATTTCAAGAGAAACAAGACGACATTATACTTAAGTAAAATTTGTTTGTGATTCATAGACTTTAACTTTTGATCTCAACAATTTCTGGAAACTCCTCTTGTTGCTACTTATTTTACTTAGTAGGGAGATTCAATAGAGAGAAATGAAAATAACGCAACAAGTAGTGAAAGGTGCTGAGATCGTAGCTGCGCTCGTGTTTATTGCAGTGGTTTGTTCAGCAACACCCAGGTCTACTATAGACAGCAGTGACATTAAATTCTTTAACGAATTTTTCTCCTGTCCACCATGCGATAGGAGCACCTGTCCAGCGATTCCTTTGACCTGCGAACCTATCCTAGAGCCCGGTCGCTGCGGATGCTGCCTCACATGTGCACTCAAATTAGGCGACTTGTGCGGCGTGCGCACTCGGCGGTGTGGAAGAGGCCTGCAGTGTAGACCCAGAGTCGGAGCGGAGCACCCCTTACGGGACATTCTAGCAGGGAAAGGAATGTGCACAACGGATCCACGTCTAAGTAAGTTTTTGGAAAAAACCATCAGTTTGATGTTGGTTCATTTTGGTTTGTTATGTCTGCCTTTCTAGTTGGCTGTTTTGGTAGCGTGTGGTTAACTTTATTTGGTTTTGTACTTGCTTGCGTTTCCTAGTTGTCAGTAGTAGGCCTATCTAAACAGGGCATTGAAATGAGAACGCCAGTAAACGAAATGTTTAAAGAGAATTGATATTGAGCTAGATGTTCTTTTTATTCATACCTGTTGCGAATTATCGATCAGGCAAATTCCCTGTGTACAACACGCACTTCTCGTACGTAAAAAGAATTTAGTATTTCTCATTTTCTGGCTTACTTTCTACTGTCACCTTCCACAAGTCTGGACAGCACGCAATCACTGTGTTCGTTAATTGAGCTGTTTTGTGTTTGCCAGTATGTATTTTCCGGTTGCATGCCACTGGCAGATCCAGGATTTGCAAAGGTGATTGAGGGGTGGATGTGTGTGTGTGTGTGTGTGTGTGTGGGGGGGGGGGGGGGGGGGGGGGGGCACAGGGTCAAAATTATTTTGCATTGCTTCGCTCGGCAAACAGTAAATAATGTACGAGGACAATTATGCAATAATATGTTGGACACGGGATAGAATTGTTTGGTTTTGTCTCGTTTTGCGTGTTTTTACCACTTCTGTAGCTGGGGAAAAGGTGAGAAAGAGGTGCTTCAAAGATGGGCAATGCTCGGGGGGGGGGGGGGGGGGGGGGGGGGGCACAGGGTCAAAATTATTTTGCATTGCTTCGCTCGGCAAACAGTAAATAATGTACGAGAACAATTATGCAATAATATGTTGGACACGGGATAGAATTGTTTGGTTTTGTCTCGTTTTGCGTGTTTTTACCGCTTCTGTAGCTGGGGAAAAGGTGAGAAAGAGGTGCTTCAAAGATGGGCAATGCTCGGGGGGGGGGGGGGAGGCACGTTATCCACTGTATCCGTCCCTTAGATCCATCACTGCACATGTGCCATTTGAAGTGCAAAATTAATGAAAATATTTATCAACTTATGGTTGACTCTATTTCACACAAATAAGAGTAAATTCTTTCTAACGAATAAAAGGGGAAGCAGCTCTGTGACCCTTTTGTTTTGAAAACTTCGGCATTTTATTTTCTGAATTGTATTATAGTTTTCAGATCGTTCTGGAAATATATTTTCTTAAAACCCGTTCAAAAGATCGATATGAATTTGCTTGGTTTGGTTTTAAGAATCACACTGAACCCAATTCCTTTTTTTTTTTTTTTAGAATAGCTTATACGTCCTTAAAATATCAAAATTTGAAATCAAGTCTTATTTTTATAAAAAGAAAGAAAGTAAGAAATTGATTAGTAACAGACCTAGCTCATTTTTTAACGTTCACCCGCTTTCTTTCTTCTTATTGTCATAACACGAATCATTTCGGTTGACAGGACGATACCTCACATATTCAAAACGGTACTTTGTGATACTATGGCAAATGACAAGCGTAACGTAACTTTAAACCATCGCTCTTAGAGAAATACACCTGTGTGTGTTTGTGTGTGTGTGTGTGTGTGTGTGTGTATGTGTGTGTGCACGTGTGTGGCCGAATATGTGTGCGTGCGTATATTTGACACCCGTGTGTGTGTGTGTGTGTGTGTGTGTGTGTGTGTGCATGTGTTCGTGCATATATTTGATGGAATTTCCTTTTTTCCTAAAAGGAAAAAAAGCGTTACATTTCACCTCCACGAGGTGAACTCATCTTTAAGGCATAATGTTTATTAATTACTGTACATCGCGCAACTCGAGCCTATCAGGTATATTTATATCATAGGTACCTGATCACACTCGAGCAATGCCCGAGCATGAGAAATCTTCGGGCTATGGTTCTGTTTTTTACAAGCTAACATTAATCATATAAAGAACAATTTAAGTCTACATTGTTGTGGGTAGGGAATTCATGGGATTCGATAAATAGGTAGCTTTGAGAGGATAATTTCTCTACGAACAACGGCACTTTCCTCTATTAGTGAGATTAAGGCGGAAATATTGGCGGTTTACCATAGAGCTGAAATATCTCTCTGTAAAAAGTTATTGGCATCTGGTTTGTGATACCAGCTAGCAGAAAATATATGCTTTCTCAAGCAATCATTAGAAAAAAAGACAAAACAGAATACATTGGTCTTTTGAAGGACATAGTATCTTGCAGATTTGGTTTCGGCGCATTCAGAAGTGAACTTTAAATCTTGAAAGATGAATCAGTGGTTTTAAATGTTGGACACCACATGCATATAGTGTGTATGAGTAATGGCATTTTTACATTTGCGTTTACATGGGTGGTGATTTATAGCATAAAAATATTAACCGTTCAGGGGTGAAAAGGTTCTAGAAATTCATTCCCTTTGGTGTGTGTGTGTGTGTTTGTGTGTGTGTGTGTGTGTGTGTCAGTTTGAATAATCTATATAAACAGATCAAATCTGATATTGTTTTCATTGGTCTTCATGTAAATAATGCCCGTCAAAAGCTTTTCTTCACCCATATTCCCAAATGTTATAAACTTTGTCGAGCGCCACAACAGTAAATTAAGAATCTACATTTGGTGAAAGTGAAGTCACTGTGTATAAAGAGAAAATATGTCAATAATGTTTCCCCTGTCTTATTTTTAACAATGACAAAAACTAGAGGTGTCCTTACAATGCAATAAACTCACCTTTTCCGTTGCCAATTTCTAAACAAATGACCGCAGGAAAAAGGCGTTTTTTTATATTTGTTCTTGTCTCATTAGACAGAAAATGAAATGAATGAGGTATGGCGATCTCTTATGTTCTGTTTCACATTAAATGCATCATCCAATTTGCCAGGACAGAGAAAAGTGAAGGACAATGAGCAAATAACTGATATGCCAAGTAAGCTGTCTGGATTACGAATTACACTCGAGAGAACATTTCCTAGAATATTAAATGATCACCTTGGTTGACACTCTCCCTGATAGTCTTAGTAGCAAAACAAATGTCGTGTCAAAATATGACGTATTTTGTAATCAT
This sequence comes from Lingula anatina, assembly GCF_051362555.1. Lineage (NCBI taxonomy): Eukaryota > Metazoa > Brachiopoda > Lingulata > Lingulida > Lingulidae > Lingula > Lingula anatina. The sequence continues at coordinate 25,289,720 of NC_141767.1, forward strand.
CTAGCTTTATCGAACATATGTCAAGTTTGAACAACAGTTAAACAAAACCAGCTAAAGAAAAAAGGAAAAAAGAAAAGCAAATGTACAAGATCACGCACAGAGTTGAATGTGTCGAGAGGTAGATTAGCAGATGAAAAAAAATACATTGATTGTTGAATGTGTGTCCTCAAATTTACATTGACACGATTTTTTGAAAGAAAATATATCAAAAATGCTTTAAAATCTAGAGTAGATTAGTCCGTGCTTTGAACAAAAGTTTTAAAACGAAAACACTGATTTTGCATTCTAAACTCCCATGATCATCTGCCTCTGAGCTTTGTATATTAACTTTGCTTTCGGTAAAACGATTGACAACATGGCTCAGATAAAATCGAGCCAGACGGAAAAAGCATCATCTGTCACATTCTGAATCCCAAGGTGCCCACTTACACAATAATTCCATCGTGATATAGATTGTGATATAGATTAATGAAAGAAAAAATGTGTATTGCAGAATCTGCCACAGGCTTTCAGCGATATAATTGGCTTCCGACCTCACATCACAATAATGAGATTTGCCTAGAATGACCGAATATGAGAATTGTATTTATGGTGTTTTTCTTCACGAAAAGGAAGTATGTAGGAGCAGTTGTTTTGTGTTTTCTTTCTTGGTGCTGAAGTCGAAGAATACAGCGGCTAATCATTACGAAATAAAAAGTAGCGCCAGTTCTTATATACCGCACCCCAAACGAGTCCCATTGCGGTTAACAGTAGATGTAAATGCCTTGTATATATATATTTTTGACCTGATTCAGACTGGGTGTAGGCGTGAGAAGGCACCGTTTATGAAGGACTGGAATGTCCTCGGACGGGGTCGAACCCACGTCCTCCCGCAGTCCGGTCGGTGTAAAATGCACAAGTGCGCGAACATATAGCGTATGTGAATATTCCCACAATCTAAATGATCGTACCTTTGCCCTAAAAAACCTGCTCATGAATATGACTATCAGTAGGTCTTTATTTTAGCTAATGTATATCAGACGAACAGATAAATGCAAAAACAAACAAGCAATTAACTTTTTCATCGACTGTGACTACATAAATGTTCAGTTCAACTTTCGATCCTACTATTTTGCCAACTTAAGACAGCGCTTGGCACAAGTAGCTCATTCTGCTTTTAATTGCGGAACCGGTGCATCTGAAAACCAGTAAGAACTATTATAAGGGTACAGTACACTATATGTTTTTGATTATATTGAAAATAATAAGTGAACAAGAGCCTGGGAAAAACAACCACCAATTGAATTTAATTGTAAAAATTCCGATGAGGCCTTTCCTGTTTATTATCATAGGGAACTTCTGGCATACAGTCAATAACCCAGCCAAAAATTGTAATTGTGGGCATAAATGATACTCGTTTCATATTCATATTCATTTTAAATTACAGAACCATGAATTCCAAAGTCCTAGAAATTTATTTATATAATTTCTACATAAGCAAATATTTCTGTTCAGTTTACGTTTAATGTTGTGTAAAACACATTGATTAATGTGCCTTTTTATTGTAAAACTTGGTTGCAAAAACGTCCAAAGACAATTTCCAACAAACATGTAAGTCCTATGCTCTTAGAAACTGAATTTTGTAATTTTTTTTTTCTTTTAGAAATTATGAAACATTTTTTTGGCCTGAAAAAGCTTCTACATTGGTGAAGTTTTAATACTGCGATGATGATGTGTTACAATGGAATAGACGCCGCCATATTTGCATGAATAGGAGAAATATCTCCATACCTATTTAAATTAATCTCTGTGCTCTGGCTTTTTTTTTCACTCACGATTACAAAAAACCGGGAAAACATTAATATGAATGTGAATTATAGCACGGGGGGAAAAGATAACAGTGGTTAGGCCTGTCGAGGGAGAGGTCTCTTGCACTCCCTGCCGACGACAGTGCCGTTTAGCAGTAAATTGGACTAATGCTAATAGTATTGATGGAAGACTCCCAAATGTGACCGCTGATGTTATGTGTTGCAATTGGCTTTTACTATGACAGCATGCATGTGTATAGCGAGAGATATTATGTGATATACGCTTTATTCGGTTTTATGGGTGCTTTTCGATGAAATGCGAGCACATTCTCTCGGTATGCCTGTCCCAAAAGGTTCGCTCGATATGACAGGACATGGTTAACATGGGCTCACACAGAAAAGTGTCAAATGAGTTGAAGATCGTGTCCTCAACTTAACAACACAAGGTTCATGTTTGCATAAGAAGATGATTGACGTCAAATGATTACTTTTAGAAAACCCAATTCATTATTAAAACTTAATCACTGACTTCGTTCCCGAGGGAAGCAACCATTAATGTATAACAATTTGGGTAATAACTGAGAAACAAGGGGAAACAATGCTACTGTTTCTAGCAAATAATGTGAATGTTGGCTCCGTTGGGAACGACAAATAGGAAGGTTTCAAAATAATTGTAAATACTACTCTTTAATGATTAAGTGCATACGAAAAATTGCTGTTTGTTTCCAAAAAAGGCAACTGTAAAGATGTTCGTTATATTAAGTGTCTGAATTCTTCTCATACCAGAAATTGTTTTCCTTGAATTATGTGTCTTCAGCCTGGATCCTGGAAAATGTACGCTCTGTAAAAACGTGCATTCCGTGAGTCGATTAGATATAGATGGCAAAAGAAGCATAAATTACCCTCGAAATTAATCTTTTCATGCAAACTCAGAGGTTTATTCCTTCCGTGTTTACTTCAAGTACATTTGTACCTACATGTATGTCAGCTTTGTTAAGAGTCACCTTATAAGTGTCTAATCAATTAGTCTAGCTTTTTGATTGAGTGTCGGGATTTTTGTAGCATGGACGTAATAAATTACTCTGATGGTTTTATGTTGTGGAAAGGCACACTAAAATCTGATAGCTGCGGCAAAAAATGCCGTATACTCTTACAATATCATTTCTGACTATCCTTGCCATTTAATATTGCATCTCTTCGTCTCTTCACTTTATCATTTTTTTATATGTGGTATTCTAACACCGAAAGTTTCAAAGTCGGTTTCTTTTAAGTTAGGTAACATCTAATATACTGTGTACCTACTCGTTCATATTTTCGGTATAGATAGTCCGCAATTTTATAACGGATTTTCTACATTGCAGGCAAAAGAACAACACGGGGAGGTGCCACGCTTGGTAAGAGTTAACTGTGATGATTGCAGTCGATATTGGTAATAACCATCGGAGAAGAACGTTCCAGAGGCAGACAAGAAAGGGGACCAAACTGTGCATTCAAAGAACTTTCTTTCTTGTTCAAAATCAACGGGAAGATATTTATCAGTTTCCTGGCAAAAAAAGCATTTATTTATTTATTGACAGTTGGAGATCAAAGAGGAAAGAAAACAACTGTGATATGTATTAGACATGGTTGCTAGTGTTTTTTTTTTCAAAACATGACCATCTATTTTTCTTAGGGGGTGGCAGCTTAATACTACATAAGTGTGTTTCTAAGTGCTAGTACTAATCAAGGTAGAAGAGGTTCTGAATAGAATTTTTGGCGGCCATATTTGTTGAGCAGTATATATATATATATATATATATATATATATATATATATATATATATTGTTGTCACAATGAGCCGTGAATTTCTGTAAGTCTCTGAAATTTTGTTGAATTGGATGAAAAATCTTAAGACTTTCTATGGTGTCGTTATTTAGTCGTAATTTTTTGAGTGTTGTAAGAAATTGCTTTTTGATGTTGTCAGTTGGGAGTGAATGTTACTGGAAAACAAAATGATACTCCACTAGTCAAATTAAGAGCGCCTCCAACTTCCTGATTAGTTGAAGATACGTAGTAGACGCCCGTGAGATTGCCACTGGTGGCAAGGTAAACCGCAAAACTTCACTGACGAAAGCAGAACCCGGAAACTGGCACGAAAACAGCAGTACTTAGCTGACCTGCTTTACTGCTGAGGTTTTTGGCACCAGCAGCTGGCCGTAGTTCATATTAGAGTATTATATCTCTGGGACAGGTTTAATGTCTATTAACCTAATGTTTATTGGATTAATGGCAATTAAGTTGATTAAGCTAGTGCACGTATCTTTATGATAAATTGCCACAACCGTCCTTGATCAGACTATTCTTATACTGACACGTTAAGCTGCTTGTTGAAAAGTAAGACTAGGAATTTGAATGTAGCTCATTGATGAGCCCTCTTGATGTTTCATAATTATAGGAGTGTATATAAAATGTAAATATTAATTTATATGGTATAATCAAACTATTTATTGATATTGAAAGTAAGGAAGTTCTCAAAGTTGGCTAAACATTCCACGGATCACTTTAAGCTTTCCACTAAGCTCTAATCGAACTTAAGTGTATTTATTTTTCATTTATTACTCCAACATCTCTATTACTAATATCGTTACTATCTTTTGCCAAGTCATTTGTAAGTTATGGTTTCAATGTAGGCCTAATTGGCAAGTCAATAAACGAACGTAGATATCACGTATTCATATTCTATGCTACTTTTCAAAATTAACCCATTTCTGATAAGGTTTAGAAAATCTTATTCAATGATATAATTTAGCCATAAATAGTTCCCGAACCTCCTTAAGTTAAGCAGTTCTGACTATATGGACAGCACAACAGGTACATCTTTACGTCTCTAAACTTCTTCCATTACAGTCGCAACTTGTAGAAACACACCAGTTAATAATAAGTAAGCGTGTTCTAGTGCGCTTGCAGAAGACATACACATACGGGTCCGTAGGCATACCTGTCTTCACCAGTGCTCCGGAAGTCTAGGGCCACGCATATTCTGCATTGTCAGACCAAGCGGTACATTGATACCCTACGACTTCTCATCACAGACTCTAGCAAATTAATACTCAACAATATTATTTAGATAGAACCCTGTGTATCACAAAAGTGAAAAATTGATTACTCGGACATATTTACAGACCATTGTCGACTTCCCACAAGATACCGCCGTCGATACATGATTGAAAATAAACAGGGTTATTTTGATGAACGCTTACCAGACGTAGAATTAAGGCCTCGCTAATCAAACAAATATTTCCATTTGCATATGGTAAGAATTGACAATAACCACATTCTATTGCCCTAGTCTTCATTTCACTCAATAAAACGCCGTAACAGTGAGTTCATGTAGTAATTGTGTTGATACCAGCTGTCGAGATCATCTGTTATGATGTTTCCATATATCTTTTCATGTGTAAAATCTTATGCGGCATAAAATAAATTTGATTACGCACTATGACTCTGACTTCTGACATTTTATTGAACAAAGTGAAATGAGCGAAATAAGCGAAATAAGGTATTTTTCTAATATGTATTTTTTCAATTCTCTATTAAAGAAATATTTACTTGATATTTTCGTTTACATTCTATGATCTTTTTGCTCTAAAAAGCTGCCCAGCTCGGTAAATTTTCCTCGCTCTTTATCACTCCTTGAAATAGCAAACAAAAAAGTTCATCGGGGAATACAGAATTGTCCTAGCACCAAATGACTTCAGGTCCACATTACCTGTTCCGGTCAAAGCATTCAAGCCAAGCATCAAAGATAAACTTGGTGATTAGCCACGATTAACCCGTTCAAAGTCGTCCATTTTATATTTCAACTCGTTGTGTTGTCACAGGTGGCATTGTTCTTGCGGTAGCTTTAATGTGGAATGTCTTCCATTGACCTTCTTTGATTGCTAAGGAGCGACTGTATTTCGTTTGAAATGATGCCTACACTGTCCATTAGTATGGCCATTCGTTTACTTCCGCGTTTCTTCACAGAAAGCACTCTGGACTGTTACAGAGATGATCGAATGTTCTGGGTCGAATTACCGCCCCCATCCCGCTTTCTAATATAAAAAAGATTTCTTTTATTGTAGATGATGATGACAAATGAACAACTGAACGTGTAAAAAAAGCAAGAACAGTACTGTCAAAACGGACTTAGAATAACAAATACCTTGAAAGCATTTAACCTAACTTAGAGGATATTTTTTTTTAATTGCTAATAATCCTCTGACGCTACACTACTCCTTAAGCTCAATATATATATATATATATATATATATATATTTATGTAAATCATATTTCTACCGGCGCTTCCTTTACTCTATCAAAAACAAAACACAATCGCTATCCCATATGATTCCAAGTTAATTCATGCGCACGTCATTTCAAAAGTGGTCGTTCCCCCGTTTATCGGTCTTAATTGATTTGCGGGCAATGGGGCTTTTTATCGTTATTTCTTTCCTTCTAGCCACGTAAGTTAGTTGATGGGTCCTAGATTTAGATAAAGGTTGGGCTTCCAGATATTTGCAAAAGTTCTAGAATATCGTTTCTTTTTTCATTTACCATGACATATCTTCCGGGTTTCATTTATTGAAGGGGCGTTCTAATAATTACTAACACTTCGAAGCCCAACAAAACAATCCGTGAAATAGAAACTGATATAGGTTTGTGAACTTTTGCTCCCTTTTACTCTTGCCATATCAGTGCTGAACTGACGCAAACTCAAGTGGCCTCAGTGCAAGGGAAATTGTCTTGGCTGTTATTGCCTCCAAGGCTATTGCATTCTATTGGCTTCCCTTTTCCTTTCGTTAATTTTGCAACATCAGCACGCGATGCAGAGTCACTTTTCAAAAGTAATTGTTTCCTAATTTAAGACTACTGAAAGATACTACCCAGGATAACAAAATTTTATAAACTGTCCTTGCGGCGAACTGAACATGAAGAATAAAGACATACTGTAATATTGAAAGGTTATTATTGTTATACAAATGTACGAATGTGGTCGATCATAATAAAATATTCGAAGCAGTGTACACGTACCGTTTCTGATCTATCATACTTTATGTTTCCTCATTAACCCCGAGCGAAAGTAAATGACAAACACAAATATAGTGTTCGAAATTTGGCCGATAGCGGCAGCTTTTATTGAAAGGTCCCTGTAGTAAAGAATTGTGTTAGTTATTATATAGCATTGAATATTGTTAAATTAATTAAAATTACGTAATGTTATATCATAAAAATAAATATCAAAACAAATAGTGCACATATTTTCAATTGTGGGGTTGCAAAGAGGTCCTTTTCGCATGCTGAAGCACAATTTTATTTCTAATACTGTAATACGTGAACAATGATGTCCCTTGTAACAGCATATTTTGATTTTTCTTATTCAAGAAGACAGCAAACTTCAATACTGGTAAGCAAATACTGAACTTGTAGAAAACATTCAGTACAGAAATTCGTGATACAAAATATCGTTGGTGGGCGCATATCGATAATTGTTTCGGTGAACGAATCCGTATGAAGTATAGCATGGAAAACGGTGTGATATAAGGGCAGTTATGAAAAAAGCGGGTGGGTGTTAAGAAAATTAGTTAAAAGGTGACACATCATTCAAAGTAAGTATGAAACTTTCTGGATACCATCGCGTTGATGACTATTGTGTTTGATAAAAAATAAATTGTGACATCCACTTCCCTTATTAACTTTTTAATAAACAAATAAATGGATAAAAAAAATCCACTGCTATATAACTTGTGTTTTTTTTTATTACGCAATATCATTGTCTCGTCGCTTGGCACAGTACAATTTCCTTTTTAATAATTGTGCCTCGAACTATTGATAAACTTAAGCCGTGGAGGCCTATAAAGCGAGAGCACGGCAGGGTATACCTTTAACATTTGTCACCAATGTATAAATAAACTGTTCCTGTTACAGGAGGAGAAATAATTTTGAGAGCTCATATGTCACAGCACAAAATAGAAAATGTGAATTGTCCAAAATTCTCGTCTAAAAATTAGAATAAGAAAATGAATAGACTTACAATAAGTCTAATTATCGACGCGGGGTCTACTTCTTGGGACTTCAGCCAATCTATCGAGAATACAGGAGAAAGCGAGTAGAACTATTCTTATCTCAATTGCGAACAAAGTGTGATCAACGTGGCCTACGCTCGTTAACCTGCTTATCAATTTTGTCTGTCCTTACTAGCTAAATAGCAATCAACCTGTATATTGTACATGTTTGCCATTACTGCCTTTAATTAATCTCGCACTACTCGGGATGGAGAAGATAAACGAGAACAGCAAGTTAATGTTGAGAGGCAGCGCATCGGGTAAGGAAACTGGACAATACGAAGACTAAGGCTTCGTTCACATGCAATGTCTATTTTCTAAATTCTATTTTCTATTTGCGGCATGTCTTATGATCACGGTCTGTGCACTGAATATCCCGCCGCGTAATTACTGGCAGCGCGAGCCAGTTACTATAAGTTACTATAAGTTACTATAAGTAACTGGCTCGCGCTGCCAGTAATTACGCGGCGGGATATTCAGTGCACAGACCGTGATCATTAGATAGCGCGAATAGAAAATAGAATTTAGAAAATAGACATTGCATGTGAACGAAGCCCAAGTGTAGCTGCTAGGAGACGCCTGTTGACCAAGAACATCGACTGGATAGAAGTGTAGAATGTTTGAAGCGGCAATTGAATACAGAGAGAAAATGTTGTCATCTACGGCGGAGTGTCTGAACTTTCTTAAACGCTATTTCAGATTGGGCATGCTGTGCTCTTTATCGTTAATCTTGTCGTTTTGTGATACGCTCCCCTATTTCGTTAGGAAAAATTGAAATAAAACTATTCTGTGAAAGGTACAGGAATTCCTGCTAAAGAGGGTCCTAAATTCTATGACAAGATCCTCATTTGACACGTACACACACACAAATACATATCTCCATCGTGTCAAGTAACACTCGGAACCACTCGAAACTACTCGGATGTCTCCGCACTCGACAATAACTATGTTGTTAGTATGGAGCTTGCGGAATCAGCCGAGGATTGCCGATTGACGATCAACCAATCAGCGTTTTCACCAAACTTTGGTGAAAATTTTTGAAACATGGATTCGATTGGCTTATATAAAATAGGTCAAACTATTTTCGTCAGAGGTTACTTGACACGATGGAGATAGGCTACAGTGAAAAGGTTAGTGTCAAGTTAGCTCTGAAGCTCAGGGTGTGTATATCTTGATCGGGCAAAAATCACCAGTGAAACGTTCTACCCTTATTCCTAAAGTTCGATGACTGCCTGCGAAACAATCAGATAGGACTTTCATTTTGACCAATTTTTCGAGGTCAAATTCAGAAAAAGGCTGGTGTTATAGTGCTCAAAGGGTTGCGGCTATCTCTTGATAGCCGTATATAAAGGGAAGTCATGTTAGAGGTCTGCCTCTGTTCAATTTGGGAGTCAATTGGTGCATTTACACAGTTGACCAAAATTATTTTACATTTCATTTATTTGTCCTTCAAATCCTTCTCATACATAAGTTCATAGTTGATAATGACTGATGTAACACTTCCTATTTTTCTTGTACTTTTGGCAGATGATAAGCAGTGAAAGTACACAAAAATAAAATGAATATAACAGCAAGGCATTTTCCATCAAATTCGTTCAGAATGGTTGACAGTGTCACTTCCAAATGGCTTCCTCAGCCAAATAAGTGGTTCAAAAATGACATTCATACGCTTATTTTCGGGCTACAAAAAGTGATGGTCAGTGAACACTACAAAAACAGTAAATGACAACAAAACAGTTTCCACATTTTTCTCATTCAAAAATCCAATCAACCTGTAAACTACTCTAAAGCTAATCAAAATACATTTACAATTTCTGAATAGGATGTCATTACAAACACATTCTGTGTTAGGCTGCAGGTGAAATGGTCAAATTCTTTTCCTGTGTGAGTCTATTACATAAGCATGCAAACCCAGGTTAACACAAAATAAAACCTCACTTGTGTCATTCTGTTAACAACACTGTGACTTCATAATTAAAATATGTTCTACTTAGAGCACAAGCTGGTGAATTTTTGCAGAATCTAATTCAAAGTCAGAGTAGTAATCTCATGTCCTTTTCCCCATGGGATTATGGAAAGGTGACTTCCCTTGTATATATGTGTGTTTTTATTTTTGGGCTTGCAGCACTTGCAGGGAATAAATTTTATGTATAGTCAGTTGTAAAAGCTCAACAAGTCTCTGGATTTACTTAACCAGTCTCATTTCAGGCTGGTGGCATCTTACAAAGACATCTCATCTGCAACATTTTTAAGTCTCCATGGTCAGTCTTGACCACTCCCTCCATGCCATCAATGGACAGAAGCTGACCACAGGCCTCTCTTTCTTCACCAATGATCACTTTTACCTGTAGAGAAATAAATATTACATTATCAGGAAAATGCAACACCACACCTTTTAAATCAATACAAAAGTACCCAGTCTTTTTAAAATGATTAAAATTACATCAAACTTACAAACTGTACCTATGAAAGATCATAAAGGAAAAAATGTGATACATTATGTATAACTTACACAAAAGGTAAAAAAAAAAGTCTTTAAAAGGTAGCAATTTATGCTTCACTTTTAAATCTTCAATGTTTCACACACACACACTCACACACACACACACACAAATAATAATAACAATAAATAAATAACATAAAAATTAACCCCCTCACATAAATCATGTTCCTTCAACTCACCCTGTCCCCCTTAGTGGGTACCACTGGTTCCAGCTGTTCACAGGACACTGTGATCACCTTCTCATCTTCAGGTAAGAACAGGGAGCACATGCCAGCCTGGAACAGTGCCAATACATGCTGTTAATTTAACTTGATCAAGTTATTAAGTGCTAACGTAACTAATGGCAAACATGACCCTTTTATGACTGCTTTTTAATTAACTCAGCTGAACAATTGCTAAGCTGTGTCTTGAAAATATATCAGGTGGATTTTAAAAGTCACTAATGTAATTTATCAAAAATAATCCACTTAGCACCATTAGCATTGCAACCTGGTATTGCCTTTGGTACACAGGGATATCGATGTTAATTTGATCAAATAAAGCAGTCATATTCAAAAGCTAATATTGCCTGGAGCACTGATGCTCAAAACACATTACTTAAAAAAAAATAATAATAAAATGAAGAAAAAAAAAAGATAACCAAAAAAGATCTTTATAAAATATGCAAAATGTCAGTTTCACATCATCACCATCCCATCACATGTTCTTACCGAGATTCCCCTTATGACGCCTATCTGGTGGATCAGGTTAGGATCATCGTGGGTGTCTTTGATTCTCGTCTCTATGTCAGTGGTATGCCAGTCTGCGGCACCATGCTCCATGCCTGGAACAATAAACTAATATCATCATCCCTGCATACACCTTCTTCATGCATCCAAGGCTAGATGATGAGAGCTTAATTCCGCTGATTCCACTTTTTTTAGGCAAATATATTTAGACATTATATAATGGAAGTGCAACATATAAGGGTCTCTTATAGGGTTGGCATACATAAATACTGCACTTTCATGAATTACTGTCCAATGAAGTTACTTTACAGCCCCCCCTTTTTTTTAGTTTAAATCTCCAGTCTAGCATATTAGCTGAAGCCTCATGTAAATCTCTGCAGTCAAATTAAAGGAAAGTTAAAGCCATTCAAAATCTGTCTGGGGCTTTATTTGATTAGAGGTTTTTAAGTTAACTATTTTATGACGCAGCTAGACACAAAAGGGGATAATCAAATTGCACAGTACTATTCTTTTTTCATAATATAAAAAAGCAAAGGGCTATCATTTTTTATACTGAATGTGAGTAGAAACTAAAGGAGATTACTGAAAAAAATTATAAGTGAGGCTGTCTTCAAAGATCTCTTTCTTTCTTACAACAGATTGATAGAATAGAGTAATAGAATTCAATTGTTCAATCATATATCCTGTAGTTTTACCTGTTCCAGGTGTCTGTGGTGTGTATGGTGCCCCGGGGGTCATAGGACTGTACCCCATGGGTGATGGGGTGCTACCATAACCAGAGGGGGATGGTGTGTTACTGCCATACCCCTGAGGACTCGGGGTGGGGATGTATCCTCCAGGGCTTGCTGGAATTGATAGACCCAACAAATACTGGTCAGAAATTATATCAATATTTACCTCACAGATCTATTAAAACTAAAATCTGAATTGAATTCCTCACATACCTTTGTAAAATGAATGATTGATTTTTCTTGCTTTTCATAAGCATACAATACACATGATTCAATATATGTTTGCTTTAACATGCACAATTCAGATAGCTGTAATTGAAAAAAATGCTTTAATAATATGTAATGTAATTTTTATAACGTGAATCTCAGTTCTATCAGTCTTTTCTATTTTTATTAGTCTAAAATGTACAAGTTGCTATGCATCTTACGTGTGTACCCTCCAGGAGAAGGTGAGGATTGGTAGGAGTAACTGCTCCCTGGGGTCTGCGGGGTGTATGGCCCTCCTGCAGGACTGGGGGTGTCAGCAGAATACCCAGGGGTGGCAGGGTTAGGCGTGCCATAATCCACACCAGCAGGGGATGGGGATGCTTCATCGAAGTTGTACTCAAAGTCGTTGGCCCTGAACAAAAAGAGAAGTCATCTATTCACTTTCAACTGAAATGATGTGAAATATCTTCCATTTTATTGCTACAAAAATACCAATGGGTCAATTTTGAGCTACAAATGTTTGACAAGAATACACATAAACATTGGGCATAAAATGATATTCTGAAAATTTGTCCTTTTGAGCACTATTAAAAAACATGCATCAAAGTTTTATGCATTTTTTAAATTTTTTTCAATCAAGGCTGCTTATGAAAAAAATTATTGGAAACATCTTAAATAATTTTAATAAAAACATTTGTTTAATAAACATATTTTCAGACTAGGTTAAAATACCTTAAGGGACAGTGCAAAAGAATTTTGTTGTTTTATTAAAAAATCAATAGAAAAGTGGCCATAAAACATTTGTAGATAATTACAAATTTGACAACACTTCCATGAAATCTGTGACACTAATGGAGAGAAAATATCAGCTCCTGGCTGCAATTTCTTCTTGTTTGCAAGAGAGGTGAGGAAGGGCTTTCCAACTCCATGGCATATTCAAAGAAAAATGATAATTACAATTTATATATCCAGACAGGCAGCTAGATTATATATCAGCTAAGCCAATGCTATTTTCCTGTTCAAAATATTAAGATTCTGTGCCCATTCACAAACCATTCCCTCCACAGTGATTCCAACTCCTCACCTTGCAGGAGTGTTAGACTGCGTGGGATCCCAGGCAGGAGTCCTTCCTCCACCGTCATGTAAGGGGGTCTGGCTGCCGTAGTGGGGGGTTCTGCTGCCATCATGGAGCGGTGTCTGAGAGCCATACATGGGTGTACGTGAGCCATACATGGGGGTCTGGCCACCACTTCCGTACATTGGCGTCCTGGGTGTGTAAGATGAAGCGCCACCTGGACGGCCATCACTGCAAAAAAAAATATTCATATCACCATTTGAATTCATAATAGATGACATTATCATGAACTTGTTGATTTTATACAATAAGTAAATTTCATAATCAAAGATTTTATGTTTTTTTTATTAGTTATTTGTCACCTAGCAATGGAGGTTACTTGGCGGGTAAGCACCAGTTTTCATGAAACCTTTACAAGCATTTGTAGTTGCTATGTTGAGCACTATTTTGGTATTGTATTTTAATTTATTAGCACTAGCAGTAAGGTGCCAAAGTCTAGAGAAGGTCTTCACAAAGTTTCAAAGATTTTTTTTTTTTGTTTCCTTTCCTGGATCTTTATGCAGAAACCTCCCAAGTTGCCTGTATTTCATTAACACTCTTAATGAACATCTGGAAAAACTAAATGCTGTCGGCAGCATTTATATAACATATATATATTTTTTTTTTCATGCCAAAATCCTGGGGAATACAGGCTGGCCGAATACAATATTTTAAAATTATTTGTTTACAAATTACAATTTTCTTTTTCAAACCATTTTCACACTTAACAATAGAAAGTCATACATTATTCAAAACTGTTCAATGACTCTTCTTATATGCAGAACTGTTCATGTATCTTATTAAATTTTATACAGGGTATTAAAGCTGTAAAGCCTAGGGTACTAAAAGACCTAGCTATCCAGGAAATCAAATTTCATTTAGATATTTACATTTTTGTTAGATGTCCTTACCTAACACCCGTGAACTCAGGCTCTCTGAACAATTCCTTGAACTTAAACAATTCCTTGAACTTAAACAAATGTTGCGAGAACATGTGACAAAAGTAATTCAAGAAAGAACAAGATTAAATTAAGTTCACATTAGCAAACCTCAATTATTTTAACTTGAACTGAGCTTACCTAACTGAACGTATTCTTGTTTTATCCACCGAGATAGTTTTGCAGCTGGAATGTAACTCCACTCTAGCAGTAGTATCTGTGGCATCCTTGACGATACCAATGTAACCTAAAAAGTGAAAATAAAGGTTAAACTTATGAAAAGTTTGTTCAATGACAGTATAGTACACGAATGATACTGACAAAGTGGCCTGAAAATATAAAACCTCCATCAGGGAATCCTTCTGTCATGTTAAGAACTTTATCTCTTGTAGAACTTAAAGTCTACTTTTAGGTGTTTATAAGAATATATGTTTTTAGTCATCAAATTCAATATCTGGAGAATTTCACAGGCACTTGCACTTATAGGAATCACTTTAACATACTACATCACAGGTGCATCTTAAAGAGAAAACTGACATCATTTGTTTACATTCATATATCTCAACCAGTATTCAACCCATATTTCAACAATGTACAACATCTTTTCTCAAATTAAGTAGACTCTTCATTAAATACACGAAATACCATCAACCCCTCAAAAAGCTTACCTTTATATGAGCCCTGAATGATCCTGACAGTCTGTCCAATGAGACCCCTATCCCTGTTGCTGGTTCCCCGGCCACGCCCTGCGCCACCTGGCCCCCCAGCACCCCCACCCCCACCACTGGGGTGAGCAGGACTGGACAGGCGAGGAGACATATAACCTGCCAGCATGGGGCCTGTGGAAGTGACCTGGGAAAACAAGTAAAAACTGTATCAATTTCATACTTTCTCATGCTGTGGGAATGATACAGATATTTAGAATTATGGTGTAATAACTTCAATACTTGATACTTAGCCAAATACAAAAACAATTTTATTTCTTACTTGATAACATCTCTATATTACAACATACATATCAGTTTCAGAGCTATGGGATGTGAGGTGAAAACTAAATAATTCTACTTTTGTGTCTTTGATGGTAAACCTGCTGATATTCATAATTTTAGTTTCAGTTGTACTTCATGTGGTCTATACCTTGGACCCTCCAGCCAGAACTAAATGCCTGGTCCTGCACACAAATATGCCTCCATTGTCAGTCATCATGCGAGAATACAGGAATGCATAGCTACGGTACAGGTGCTTTATCTGACCTTGACGCCCCTACAAATTGGAACTTTCGATAAGCCACACTTAAGGATCCTTTTTTTTAACATCACAACAGAGTCAAACATTTCTATATAACAATGTGATGTGTAAACAATGTTAGAAATGTGATATTTCTATCAATTTGTTGATCACGACACATAGTACCAATGATCCTTTTTATAAATTTGACTGAACTCTCAAAAATGTACAAAGCAGTATTACTTTCACATAAGAAATACCAAAAGCAAATATTCAAGTGATGCTCAGAAAAAACAGTGTGAAAATAAATGTGTTTCACAATAGATTCCAAGACAGTGAACATAAAGGGCCATCAGGCCATGGAACTTTTTACTTACAGAATGGGGGCCATCAATGACCTTGACAATGTCCTTGACCTGGATATTGTTATTCTCTGCATCCAAAGCAACAGCTCTGGTAGAATCCCTTCTCTTGGATACAGCTTGGTGTTTTACATGAACCACCTTCAAAATCAAGTTATATGAGGGATAAAAACAACAAAACAAAGCAATGTTACATATATTTGGCAATATATTATCCAACAAACATCAACCAATGAATTTCATATTTAAATCAAAATAGATAAAACAGATACAGTGGCTACAGATATTGAATTTTTTCTGGCATCCTAAAAAAACCTTGTACTTAAGTCATCAATGTTTCTACTTTAAATTAAAAATATCCTGAAATGGATTTTCTTAGGACCATTTCCCCTTAACTTGGCCCACATTATGTAATCTATATGGCTACATGCTTTTCACATTTTTTCAATAGGCATACAAAGGCCATTTTTAAACAAGTTGTAATGCACTAGAAGGTAATAAACTTTTTAGATAAAAAAGTAAAAACTGAGTTATTTACAAGTAAAAGAGGAAGATTTAAGAAAGCGTGGATACCAAGCACTGTGCCTTGAACGGTACAAGTTATATGAACCATTTTGCGTCTGTAAGCTACAGCTTACATCCATTTAAGACTATGAGAAGGCTATTCACCAATAAATTACTTGCAAATCATAATGATAAATATTTATTAACGGATAAAAATATAGCAACAAAGAAAGACACTCGAAAAGTTAGCTGTGTTTAGATCAAACTTTATCAGTTGAGCATTGTATCTACATGATCATTAAAACAACTCCATAAGGTACTTTGCATACAGCTGACCTTGCCATGCATGTTCAAGACCTGGAAACTCTCCTTTTCCAGCCGGACAATGACTGCAACTGTCTGAGGACTGAAATATGCAAGAAAAAGAGCTGTTTTTTCTTTTCTTCATTCATACTTTTCACCATCATGACAATTTCCATTCAAATTTCAATTTTTTAAGTATTCATAAGACTGAAAGAATACACACATTTCAACTGAATTTATTTCAGATTTTCAACATTTCAAAAACTTCAGCTCAGCACATCCTAGAGAATACTTTAAAAAATTGTTGCTACAAGACCAGGTTCAAAATTTTATGCAAGAAATAAAATGAGTATCATTAACTGTAACACTCCTTTTCCACATCTCTCTGGTAACATGCCAGACATAATAGCTTACTCTAGTTGAACCAGGTCTCCAAACTGGAACTGTCCCATGGTATCTACACCAGTGGCTCTGTCAGTACATAACTGCAGATCTTTGGGCAGAACTTTCAACTGAAAAAAAAATACATTATGGAAATAATGGTTTTATGGGGGCAAATGTTAAGTTTTCAAAAAATATAACTTAAATTTAGCATCAAGATGTGCATATAATGACCCGTGGACCTATGGACAAGACTTGTAGCCAAGCTAAGGAAGCCTCCATTGCAGTGCACAGACATAACGGTTGTCTATGTTTATAATAAAGATCAAGATTAGTGGGGCCTGTCAATAATTGGAATAATAGAAATACAATAGTTTGATTGGTATTGAAAAATAAGGTCACTCTGCTTCAGAGACACTTTGTAAAAATTAGAATCACTGCATAGTTACATGTATGTAGTCAAATGCTCACAAACTAACCAAAGTTCTGTTATTCAAGGTAATTGAAAGGGAGTGCCTTCTGTGGGAGCCGAATATTGACATTTCATCTTTTTTTGTATGTCAAGACAATAAGTACACTCTAAATAGTATGTGTAACTACACACCTCTTCTTTCTTAGTCTCAAATGTGCCCTTAAAATATACCACAGGTACTGGGCTTAATTATGCCCCAATTTCATTTGACATGTCATCTGATGTACAACCTGGGATAATAAAGTGTACATAAATTCAAAGAAGTCTCTAAAGCTGACCTAAAATAAGGGGTGAACGTTGAAGTCTTTGTTTCTACTACACCCTACTGCGGTCCTTGATGCTTCAACTATGGTTCAATATAAATAGCTATACTGCAGTATCGCTTGCAAGTATATCTCCATTTCTTAAATGGTGGTTCAGAACAGTATTGTTTGGTGGCAGGGAAATCTAATTTTAAGCTGGACATTGTTAAAGGTGGCATAAAATCCAAACATTACATTAAAGCTGTGGAGATGGACCAAAGCTGGAAATGAGGGAGTAAGGAGTTGGTAAATACTGAGAATAGGAAGGTTACATAACTTTTGATCCCATGGCTCTTTTTCTCTAAAACAGTTTGTTCTTAAAGTAAATTATTAAAAATGGAATTCCCATTAATCCATCCCTGTTGGTGTGGTTGAAGATTTTCTAAAATATTGTTGCTCTTCTACACAGCAGCTTTATAAAATTATATAATAAATATCATTTAGTCTTTTCTAGACAGAAGCTGTATCGATAATACAAAAACATCATTTAGTTTCTTCTATACAGCAGCTTTATAAATTATATGTTTAACTTTAAGTAATTCTTAATGTCCAACAGACAGTCAGTAGAGTGCTTTTAACTAAGGCAGCTGTTATGTGTTTCTCATTATCACTTTTCACTTTTGTAACTAGCCTGTTTATGGAGTTTTGGATAATGTGCAATTTAGTCCATTGATTTTGACTTACACCAAAAAAAGGCACTATTACAGTAACTGATTCTGGACGTCATCAAGGCATGTGTTAATTTCTCATCTGTAGTTCTGTACAGTTAATTGTGAAACTTGCTCATTCCCCAAAGTGAATATAATGGAGAATTACCAACATGCTAGGACTTATGGCTCCTTTACTTTTTTGTAAAAAAAAAAAAAAAAAAAAAACTTCAGCAATCCTATAAAGGAATTCTATTTTTTACAATTTGTCCTGGAAACATGGTGTCCCTTTTCTTTTAAGGTACCAATCAAACAATGTTGTATTTCTATTACTAGATAATTAACAGGCTCCACTAATCTTTATCCTCATTAACCTTTCAGTTAACTTTTTCCCACAAAAGAATTAATCCTCATTTACAACTTTCCTGGTTTTAATGCAATAAGCGATAAGTCTCCAACAACAAAGAAACCTACCTCATGCATAGTCAAGTCTGAGAACAAAACCACCATGTTATCCTCCACACGAACAATCAGTCCAGTGTCCCCCTCATACCTGCCCGAGATCACTTTGACATGGTCGCCCATTTTGAAGTACTTGCGTAACTCATGGGCAGGAAACTCTAGTGGATCCTTGAATGAAAAGAAAAAAAAATATGTATGTCTTACCCCAACAGCATACACCATCAAAATATTCGAATAATATTTCATTTCATTTATACATATATACCATAAAATTTCATTTTTATAAACTGCACACATTAATAAATAAAACTTTAATTTGCTAGGGTACTGTAAATCATGAACCCTGTATGTCAGTATGTCATCCAGTGGTGAGAGTTGATAACAAAGAATTAAATAAACCAGTCATGATTAAATGGAAATTTTAAGAGTCACATTATAGAAAACCTTCCAAGGACATCAATGTTGAATTCTACAAAAAAGTGCTATTATTACTGAATCACTGTGATCACTGTGTAAGAAAAGTGAATAACAGAAATAACTTTAAAAAAAGATGGTTTTTTACCAAACACCCCTAAATGATAATGCCTTTCTTTACATTTATGTCGCATGTGCACTGCTCAAACAACTGTGAATTCATTTGGTCTTTAAATAGAATATTACAGAGTTTTACAGACATTTTTCTATCTATCAAGGTTTTAATGTCTGGTTATCCCAATATTGGGCCTCCCAGTCATTTGAAGAGTTCAATAGCTTACCTTGAGATCTTCATGCCTGGGCATCATGGTGATCTTATTGCCATCAATGCTGATCACTTTGCCCTGGAGATGGATCAATTCTCCCTCACACACTTCCACATTGTCTCCAGGTGCCAGGTTGTGAGAGACTTCAGACACGCTGCGAGATTCTGGAACCACTTAACTGGAGTTAAGGTATATGCTTTGGTACTACAAGACATGATATATATATATAAGAAGGCTACAAAATCAAATCTATTAGATTGTTCATGGTTCCGAGATTTTCTATTTTGTAATCTTTAGATAATTATCACTAAAATATTACTAAAAAAGGACATATAAGTCACTCTAGTCCATATTTTTCTCATTTTCTTTAAAACTTCGATGAGGAAAAAAAATTGATCATCATCTTTAAGCAAAATTTCCAAATGAAAACATGAATTAAGTGATGTGTTTGTGAATGTGCGTGCATGCATGTGCATAGAGAAAGTAAATATTGCCATATGTAAGCATACAGCTTTTTCAGTGTCCCTTTTTTTTAGTTAAATATTAAAAAAAAAGTATATCCACAAACATAAAAGGAATCAATATGGATTGAAGGATACGTTCCACTGAAGCATCTTCAGGCTGGTCCTCAAACTTCTCCAACTCTGACAATGTAGGCTTCACACCCTCTGCAACCTGAGGTAGTAAAACAATGACACATCAGTGATAACTGCCACCAGTAAAGGGCAGAATTACATGCTTCAAGTCTCTTCCAATAAATTATTTAGTTCAGTTTTGATTCATTAAGATATAGAATTATAGAAATCAATACAAAAACAAAAACCACTCAAACTTATATGTAGATACAGAAAGTTAGTAATTATCCTTTAAATTTTCATATGCCACTTATAATTTCATTTAATGCTCCTACAGTGAATGCTTAGGGAAACATATGTCTTGGTTTCAAAGAAGTTCTTATCTACAACTTCTTAACTGTAAAAATCACTATCAATACACTTCCTTACAAAATAAGTGGCTCACAACTCGTTTAAAATTAACAGTAAAACAATTAACAAAACAACATAAAACAGTCAGACTATCTGAAAATGTGAAAGATATGTTTTTTCAATTCTTGTTTCCATCTCTGTTGTCTATCGGTGCTACTTACTATTGCAGCCATTACAAAGCTTTTGAATAGAAATCCTTTGCGACTGTATCTGTTGCCTTCAAAGATGAAGAAATCTCCATCTGATGTCACCTCACCACCAATTGACCTGAAAACATTAGTTATATATCACAATTAAAAATTGGTAAAAGAAGAGGATCACAGTTCCCAACATATTTCTGGAGAAAGGACCTTCTGACAAGATATCCTTTATCTGTATACTTATCTATATATTTTGCCATTAAATACTGAAACATAAGAACAAACCCAATGTCAGGGTAATTTCAAACCAGACTTAAAACCTTCAATGGACGACAGCAAAAAGGTTTACCTGATGGCATCTATATCAAACAATTTCTGTGTTGGTCGCTTGGCTCTTTTCCTCTTCTCTGGCTCCTACAACAGTAAAAGAAAATTCAGGAAAAAATCATTCAAGATTTATAAAACATAAAGTTAAATGCAAAAATCTGCACTGTGGTTCTGAAGTTCTCCTTCAAATCAAGATGGATTTCACTTTTAGCAACTGTCATCAAACAGTGGCATTTTCATTTGGCTATTACCAATAAAATAAAACCTAAAAATATTAATAAATTAAGTTCATGATATCAAACAAGGCAGCAAAGCTGTCAAATGTACAGACAAAGAACAGAAAATAAAGATGCAAATAAGTGAAAAATTAAATTTTCACAAAAAACTGTTAAATTGCCAGAAAAGTTTACCAAACAGACTGTGTTGCCAATTGAAGCTGTATGTTAGACCCATGTTTCTTTCCTGTAAGTTTGAGAACAGTAAGTGACATGATTTCCCTTAAATGGTCATCATAGGAGCAGTGCCCAAAATAGGGGTTTCTTCAAATTTTGATGCAACATTACATAATGTTTAACAGCATAATGACAATCAAATGTTATTAATAAAATATTAGTAACATGGACATTCAGAAAATGTGACAAGCAAAAGTCTTCAAGATCATGGAACTTTAAAGTCACACCTTGAAAATGCCAATATGTGAAAAATTAAATTTTCACAAAAAACTGTTTAACTGCCAAAAAAATAAATAAATAAATAAATAAAAATATCAAACAGACTGCATTGCCTACTGAAGCTGTATTTTAGTCCCATGTTTCTTTCCTGTAAGTTTGAGAACAGTAAGTGACATGATTTTCCTTAAATGGTCATCATGGAAGCAGTGCCCAAAATAGGGGTTTCTTCAAATTTTGATGCAATATTACATAATGTTTAACAGCTTAATGACCATCAATTTTTAATTATAAAATATTAGTATCACAGATATTCAGAAAATGTGACTAGCAAAGGTCTTCAGGCCCATGGAACTTCAAAGTCACGCCTTGAAAATGCCAAAATGTAAACAAGACAGCACTGTTCTGAAATGGGTTTATTTCCATTTTTAACACTTTTTTAACATAAAACAAAATAAACATTTTACTGCCATTTTATATGACCAACTAAGAAAATTGATGAGATGGGAAAAGTATCAATAGAACAGTGTTAAATGTCCAATTTCCTCCATTCTGAGATTCTGAACATAGTGGATGATTGAATCTGACAAACTGCAATGATATGAGTTTATTTCCATTTTTGACACTTTGTTACACAATACATGATAACAAGTTTACCATGTTTTTTACATAATCAACTAACAATGTTGTAAAGATGCAGAAAATATCAAACAAACACTTTTAGGCATCTTATTAGTTAAATAATGAGACTGTTAACATGCCTAATAATTGAATCTGAGGAAATTTGAAAAACAGTATAACTTCTAAAATAATGGCCCGATTATGCTGATTTTCGAACTCAACCTGCGTTTTAGTAAGATTGACCACTCCTGTGAGTATAATTACAATTGGCCAATCCGTTTTTCTTATATTGTGTTATCAGTGTTGTATTTATATTGAAAATAGTGAAAAAACAGCATAAATTCCCTAAAAATGGCCCAATCATGCTGATTTTCGAACTTGACCTGCGTATTATGAATATTCATCAGTTCTGTAAGTTTCAAGTCACAAGGTAAAATGGTTTTCCACTTATCGTGTTATCGGTGCTGCACATATGCTGAAAAAAGTGAAAAAACAGCATAAATTCCCTAAAAGTGACCCGATCATGCTGATTTTCGAACTTGACCTGCGTATTATAAATATTCATCAGTTCTGTAAGTTTCAAGTCAAAAGGTAAAATGGTTTTCCACTTATCGTGTTATCGGTGCTGCATATATGCTGAAGAAAGTGAAAAAACAGCATAAATTCCGTAAAAGTGACCCGATCATGCTGATTTTCGAACTTGACCTGCGTATTATGAATATTCATCAGTTCTGCAAGTTTCAAGTCAAAAGGTAAAATGGTTTTCCACTTATCGTGTTATCGGTAAAAGTGCATGGCGACGACGACGGCGACGACGACAGACGCAGATGATGGCTATATGTACAGACACATCTGTGTCTGTACATAAAAATTGCTATAGATACTAAGATTTCGGAGAATTGAATATCAGGATTAATCTTTTTCTTCAAATTAATACTTTGTAGTCACACTGGACATATTATATTCACTATGGTACATAATATGATATTTTTATGATGATCATCAAAGCATTATATATAATATTTTTATAGATAAAGATAAATCAGTACATCTGTATACAGTTCAATACTTACATTGGCACTTGATCTTAAAACACCCCTCATTTTGCTGTAATCAATCCTAGGAATAAGCTTCAGGTGCACCACATTCTGTGAGGGCTCCACATAATCCACCTAGGGAATAGGAGAGAAAACAACCATGTATGCATACTTGCACATGCCTATACTGGGCTACTGCTACCATTTTTTTTACAAGATTTAAATATGCTGACCAAAAGAAAAAAAGACAAAAAAGTCATTTTATGACAAAGCTGTTTTCTTTTTTATTGCTGTTTCTGGTAGAGTAGATCCTACTGGTGATATTCAGCACATGCACACCAAAAAGTGTCAAACAAATCTACATTCCAAATGTGCATGGTTTAGCTAGAATTCAACAAAAACTCTAGAAGCTTGCCCCTCCACCAAACCTACCTGTGCCAGATCATCCTTGTATAGCCCTCTTTTCAGTCTCACCCAGGCCTTTGCTTTAAGGTGAACTGTCTCCTTCACCACTTTCAATACATCTGTCATCTCTTTGATGGGAACCATCTGTAAAACAAACAAGATGTTCCTTTAAAGAAAACTGAGGATGGTAAGGCAATCCAATTCTTTAAGATGATGTTACACAGGTTACATCAATTCTAAAATACGAATTCTGATAGACTGTAGAACCTACAGAAGGACAATGTAGAGCTATTGTCCAAGCTGATATATGAGTACCTATAAACAAAGACATCTATATTTATGGTCATCAAATGTGTCAAATTCTATTGAAATCCTTCTTAATTCTTCAAGTGGTTTTTTTACACAAAACTCTGCAATGTGCTAACTGACCCACAAAAAGAGGCTCCTATTTACTCCCTTGTAACTTACTAAACTAGAGTATAAAAATAAAGAATAAAAGTTGGGTTATTGCATACCTGTTGTTGCCACATTCCCATTCTCAAATTGCCCACTCCCTCTATGGCTTGTTTGACGTGGGTCTGCTTGTAAGCTTCTACATAAATGTAGCCCTTCAACCCCTCTTTGGCTATCACAGATTTGATTTGCAAAGGCTAAAATCATAAACCACATACCAATAAATACGATATGACATAAAATAGTTTGTAAGGGAACTTGGGAACTTATGTTTTTTCATATTAATTCTTAATTCATACAAGGACAATGTTCACACAAGAAATGATAATATAAAATTGTTTAACAAAGACTTTGTTTGGCCTGAAGTAAGTTTCATAGAAACAACAATGAACAGTAATCTGGAATCAATTCTTGATCACATTACCAATTATCTGTTTTTAGTGCTATTTTCACAAAATATTATATCATAAGTGTAACTCATAAATGTGAAAGAAGACATAAGATGAAGTTTTTAACAAACCTCATCTGTGAACTGATAGGCAATGAACTTCCTCATCAAGGCAATAACTGTGGCTTTTTCTTCACCCATTCTACACTTGACTACCCATAGATTTGGATCTCTAGAAAATAGAAAAAACACTCATAAATATTATGTCTATTCAAATTAAACAAGAAATATGAAAATAAGCCACATAAG
The DNA here is from genome assembly GCF_051362555.1 of Lingula anatina. Classification (NCBI taxonomy): domain Eukaryota; kingdom Metazoa; phylum Brachiopoda; class Lingulata; order Lingulida; family Lingulidae; genus Lingula; species Lingula anatina. The sequence continues at coordinate 25,314,546 of NC_141767.1, forward strand.
ACATATCAATCAGATAGCAGTCATAAGTTGTAAAATAGAAATAAATACATATGTGCATAATCTGATTTTTACTTCTTCATTTACTAACTTGGTGTGTTTCACACTTAAAGGGATAATAACTCTTTGTATGAGATCTATATTTCACAATAAAAACATTGTGAATAACTCATATTAATATAATATATTCTGTTTTACCACAAAAACGGCAGTTATAGCTATTATTCTGATATCTGAGCTTGTCTTTAGACCACGTGACCTCCATTGATGGCTATACTCTGTTAAAATCTCTTAAGAGATTTTAACAAAAAACCAAACTTTTTAGAAAAAAACCAGGGACTAACTTTGAATGTAAAAATGGATTCATTAACCATTGGCAAGTATGGGAAAATTGTTGTTTACTCCAGGAAAATTCATTTTTTGGCCGAAACGAAGAGTTATTATGCCTTTAAATATAATTACAACATTCCAAATGATAAAAAAATCATATTATTTGTAAATATAGTGAATAATCTTCAGTTTAATCCTATGAACTTTTAAACACTGTGTCTATACAATTTAAGTTTTATCAATTCAAAGTTACTAACTTTACACCAGGCAACAATCCTTGCTGTGTGATTTCATCAGACATTTCCTCTCCTTCTCCAAACCTCTCTGCCATGGAGCTGTCAGCATACTTGCGTCTGTAGTATTCTTCAATTTCATCTTCATTCTGAGTGCTAAAACAGGTAATACATAGCTGTGGTTCAAACAAAAAAATACATATCTGGGAACTGAATTATATTCCAATCAGTTTTTTCTTTGAGGATCAGCCATCTGCAACTATGGTCTTTTTACTTTTTTTTTTTTTTTTGGACATTATTGTCATCTCCATCAAGATGTATTCTATGACTTTATTTTCTCGAAGGACTCCGAGTTAAATGTAAAGCCCTGAGCTGGAAGCAACATAATAAGTCTGCCTCAAATTTTTCATACAGGTTTTAAAAAAAACTTGCATAAAGATAGTTGAAGCTATGTACCTCCACATTTGCTCCATGCGCCTTCTGCTCTCAATGTCCCTGGCGCTAGGACCTTCAAATCCAGTTTTACGGTCTATAATGTCTTCAGCACCTTCTTCCCATTCCAGATCTTCCTCATCTTCCTCACCCTCCTCATCAACATCTACAGAACAGAACTTATCATCTTAAGACTTTGTCATAAAGAATAGAAGTTGTATGCAAGTCATATCTTATACTTTCTAAAACTGAACATTTAAAACTAGAAAACAAAAGCACATTTTCACTGCATTATTTTCACCATGACTTTTGTTTTGACATAGTGGCACTATCAGAAAGCAAAAAGACAATTTTTTTTATTTTGCCAATCATTCCCATTAACTTTAGGACAGTAAGGCTTTCACGTCATCTAAACCAATATGTTCAGTTAATTCAAACAAAAAACTAACCAGCTTCTTCTAGGATGAATCCTGAATGCTTTGATTTCTTTCTTTTATGTCTGACATCAGTATCTTCATATTCTTCAGAATCATACTCCTTATGAAATAAGAAGGAAAAATAACATTTCAACATTTGCAAATTCAAATGAGGGAAAACAAATGACTGAATTAACCCTCATTACACACAAATTCATCATCTTCACTCACTCACAACCTAAGTTACAGTCAAATCTCAATTCTTTAAAAGGAATTAAACAAAACTCTTTGCTGACATTTGTTTAAAGAAAAAGTCCTTGCCTCATCATCGTCATCCAGGTCTTCTCCTTCTGGTTCTTCCTCTGGTTCTGGATCCTCTTCCTCGCCTTCCTCTGCCTCACTGTCATGAATCCTACGCCCCTTTCTTCCAATATCACTCCCTTCATCTTCATCCTGTAATGATTTTTATCAAAATATGCATTCAAATGCTGTCTAATCAAAAACTATTAAGGCCTGTCTCCTGGACTTTTTATGTCTCCAGCATCTATTTATATTTTTGCCTAAAAGGGGAAGGGGGTGCTGTGTAAAAGGGGTGGCAAGAAGTTATGTTGGTTAATTTGGTGGTTTCATGTACATCTTCCTGTTAATTTGTATCATTTGGCAGTATTGTAGTTGTATTGTAGGTGTATATCTTTGTTGTAGTTTTTTGTTTTTAATAGCTTTAGTAGGTACTCATTATCCTTGAACTTATATAAAATGTATTCAACATATTTACCCAATTATTTAATCAGGAATTTTGTTAAATTATAAAATATTTCTATCAAAGGCAAATCAAAGAAAAAACATAAAGAGAAGTAAGAGCCCTACCTCACTTCTCCTATCCTTCTCATCTTCAGAATATACACTTCCTTCACTATCTGACATTCTGATTGATTGGCACCTGTGTACTTAAATTACCTAGAGCAAATGACATTAAATTATTATATATTATACCATATATACATATAATCATAAGAGCATGTTTTTCCAATGTTCAGGAGAACTTTCAATATCAACTCTTCGCAGCTCATGAATATAAACACACATTACTATTAATAATCACTAGAACACACACACAAAAAAAACCTCAAATTAAAATATTATATACAATATATTTCTTATACAACAGTATACTATACATATTAACCTTAACCATCATAACTAAATGGAGGGCAGACTTTCTGTTGCACAGACCCTCAGTTTCCTTACACTAGCACTTGGATCAGTGACCAAGCTGACCATCTCATCCAAGTAACTCATCTTGAGCGTGCTAGCTAAGTAATGTGAATTGAATAACAATGACCTTATTTTCATAGAACAAAGCAGCACGTAGCAAGGCAGGCATTACACACTCTAGTATTAAATAATGATAAAGGCATGGTACATGCATTTATACAAGTTACAAGGCCCTTACCAACTGTAAAACCTGGAAGAGAAAGCGTACCTAGAATAATTACACTTTCCAACATGGAGTATATACAAAGTTAAATGCCTGTATTTGATTTCGTTTTTACTATTTTTGCATTTTGCTTTCATACAAATTACTTAAGCAGACTTTTATAAAACGCTACATTATTATATGAACATAACAGAAATATCAAATGTATTTCATATATATTTTACATCCAAGTTTACTATATAGAAAAAAGTAAAATCTTTACTCCAAAAGAGAGCAACAGCTCCATTTGAGAAAGGTGCATAATTAGCGGAAAAAAGCGATACTTTTTCAAAATATACACTAATTGACTAAATCATTTGAAGTTGCATAACTGTTGTAACTCATGTACAAATTTAGGAAGGGCATATCATAATTTTAATTAAGATGCATTTGGAGAAACAAAACATCCTGGACTGTGGTGTTTAATTCAGTAATTTATTCATATGACGTCATGCGTGGCGATCCGCCTAAGCTAGTCCGCCATCTTTGCCAGCACAAAGATATGGGCGTAAATGCCATGAAGAAACTGCGTGAAGGCAAACGGATAAAGGACCTATTACTTACACATTCTTAGTATACTTCAAAGCTCAGATTGTTAAGTTTATCTGGGTATAAGAATCTTCTCAGTGAATTGGTTAAATACTGAGAAAATGTCCCTTGAAAGTGTGTTTGCCAACCCTCCTCCATTGGTTAGGGAGGATAACAAAGATTCTGGGATTGAAGACAAAGAAAGGTCGAGTATCCAGCGAGGTTAACTACATAAACCTTTTCCATTTTCTCTGTAGCTTGTTCAGGAAACACAATTTGCAGTGAGGTCTCCTTTAGGTACGAGGGGAGAAGGTAAAAAGGAGAAACCCCAAGGAAAGGAAACGTGCATAATTTATGTTAATGAGCCAAAGAGCCAATTTATTTTCTTTCCCCGACTCCAGTCGACCGTCACATAAACATCTAAGTTTTTAACTAGTTTACCAGGTTATTACCCTAAATTGCATGTCCTGTACTGAATATGGGAGGGTAATCGAAACAAATAGAAGGTAGGTAAAGGAAGAAGTTTGATGAAGGTCAAGGGGTCAAATTGAAACAAAATGGCCACCCAGCATTAGGTCATGTGACGGGAGAGTTCAAGGAAAGTAGGTTATAGGGAGGAAGGGTTGATCAATATATTTATTTTTCATGAGAAAGTTACTGTTAGTGCTTGATCTTTTTTGTGAGCACCCTCTTGTTTTTACAAAGGAGATATCTGTAAACATATCAAATCTGGTAAAATAAGGGCTATAATTAGTTGTTGACCCATTTTTCCTTGCTAATATATTTTACTGGCTCCTTAATGCGATTTTGCATTATGTAACTGTGAAGTCACATTCATTAATTTATATGTAAACACATTTAGCTTAGTTTTTCTATAAGATTGTTTTTTTTTTTTTTTTTTTTAATTTTTTGATTAATTTATTTATGGACCTTTGTTAATGTATCTATTGCAGGAATTGAACCGAATTCTTTAAAATCTCATTGGGAATAAGTTCTGCAGCATTTCTGTAGTTTTTTTTTTTTAATTTTTTCCATACTAGTTTACATTTGTAAATTTTTGGGGAAAATAAAGCAGGAGAGCAAATATTGAGTCCTCGCCCAATTAAGGGACCTCACTGCAGTCTGTGTATCTTAAGCGTATCTTTGGATCAATGTGTTAGACTAGCATATTCTAATTTCTGCATCTAGCTATTCTGTGTTGTATGCATGCATTTAATGTGCAAACGCTCCTGTCCTTGTCCAACATACTGCACCACTTCCCGGAATGTATGTTCCCTCACTTGTTGAAAAAATGTCTCCCAAGACTGAATGAAACAAAGTGCATAAAATAAACAACACCAACACATTTGAGATGTACCCTAAAAAGTAGTTACAGAATTAGCAAAGATGAAACTGATGCATAACAGAATGGTGAGAAAAATTACAATAAAAAGAGAGAAAGATGAAGCAAGAATATATACTGTTTAATGGCTTTAGATGTAGACATTTGAAAATGTTTATAAGACAAAATTTTAACTACTACTGCTTAGGTAAAATTACCATAAACTCCAATCTAATCAATTTTAGAACAACATAACCAAAGTTTTGTGCCTCATATACCTTAAATTTATTAATTTTTTTACAAAACAAATATATATATATATGTTCTAACTCATTATAATGTGAACAAAAGAAGAAAGTGGTTAATGCTGTCATATTAATTGGATTTGTATGTGCAATATTTATCTCCACCCAACAAAGTGACAAAGTTTTAGATATTGGTATTGTCTTCTACAAATTAACTGCCTACTAGGCTGCAAGACCTGTTCAAATGTCTTTAAAAAAAAAAGGTCTTGAAAAGTTGAGAAAAATACAAATTTGATAATTTTTATAGCCTTATTTTGCATTTGATTTGCAGTCCTTTTTATGGTTGTTTTTTTTTTATGTAATTTTCCAAACAATTTTATGAAATTTCAAACAAGTTTTAATTCTTTATCCAGAATGAGATTGACTGTGGAAGAAGTCCACATTTTATTCTTTGTTTTGTTTTGGAATATTCAATATTACAAGCTGAAAAAACTCAAGATGTATTTATTTGGGTGGTGTGGGGGAGTAGTGGAAGGGAAGAGAAATTGTATCCATTTTCAATTTTTCAAGTTCTAGAACACTTAGTATTTGAAGTCTGTCATTAGGTGATTTGATGATGTAAAAGTAGCCCTCTCTGCCCCCAACAAAAGTAAACAAATGAACAATGAAAAAATTGGAATGAAAAAGATAAAATAAGAATTAAAACAAAATAAAGAATGGTGATAATGTATACCACATTGTCGTAATTTAAAGATTGAACCAATCGATATTAAACCAAAAATCCTTTTTAGGTATAGAAAATTCCCCATTTTACTAAAATCAGTTCTTATAGCTTGCTTGCCATAATGATCATAATATTGATGTTATATCATTACATTGCAATATTACCTTCATTGTTCAACACCACATGATTTACATGACCTTAGGACTCGGTAAATTCTCACATTAGGATTCAGTACTGCAAAAATAGTAGAATGATATATTGCCTACCTTAAATTTTGATTGTAGGAAAGGTTACATTTGTAAACTGATAATTATCTTCAAATATGCACCATAGTTTGAATCTTGTAGATATCTCAAATTGAAACTCTGGCATACTTGCAATTTGATGGTTTTCATCCAAAAAGACAAAACTTTGAAAGAAGCACTGACCATATTTATAAGGACTTAACTGTCTCTGAATGTGATAAAGAGCTCATACATGTATATTCAAATAAAACCTGAACTTCAATTTTAGCTAATGGAACTTTTGCAATTGTGAAATACCTGTACAGAAAGCTTGGCGACAATACTTTTTTATATGTTTAAAAAGAATCATTTACCTAACTAGTACCTTAAAATTTACAAACTCCTATGGAATATGTGGTAAAATGTTTTATTATAATGATAAAAGGATGCACATAAAAAAAAACTGCTATGCCCCATATTTTCTGTAATTAATGAAACTAGAATTTTTCACTCAGTTCTTTGTGCATTTGGAGCCCAAGATAGAAGTATGTTCCAGCAAACTAGGCCCAAACAACTTGTGAAGGGGTTGCCCAGATCAATTTATGTAATGTGGGAAATTTTCAGAGGAAACGTCCATAGTCTCTGCCTGAATCTAGCTACAACTGTGAAAGAAAATGATGCAAAATTATTTTGTTTTCAGTTAAACAATATTGTGTGATTGATAAGAGGCTGCCTGATCTGCAAATATTATGTTGATGCCACATAAATGATTGTCAAAATATTTTTCCTCGCAGTGAACAGTAAGAGGATATAAGATTCAAAATTAATTTATACATAATCAAAAATGTAATCTAAATTTTAGGAGTGAAATGATACCTTGTTTTCAGTACTTTTGTTGTAAATGTTTCTGTGTAATTTTGATTTCAGTGGGAAAATTTTGGAACAGTCAGTAAGAGAGCATGGCAATAAAAGGACAGATATAGTGGAAGGATATGGAACATTGGATAATGGAGACAACAAAGGGTCAGAACTTTTGCAAAGAAATCAAGCTGATGGCAATCACATAGAAGGTGAACAGGAGTGCATTCCTGGTGATCTTAAACCTGAAGGGGCAGATCCAGAGGATATGGAGGAAGGGGAAATCCTAGAAGATGGTGAATTAGACAATGATGATGGTGCAGACAGTGAGGAAGCAGAAATGGTGAAACCAGAAGAGGAAGAGGTGCAACATCATGATGAGCAAGGTAAGGACTACATGTAGCTGATGTCTTGTCATTATAGATTCCCTCATCATCTATACCTAAAGCCCTCTTTACACTGGACAATGTCTTTCTGCATCCCACAGTACGGTCCTGTTTGAGAGGAAAAAAAAAACTTAAATGCCTACAGCTGGCCGATCATTGAGTATTCATTCTGCAACCAAAGGGATGCTTGTGCCTCCTTTCTATGACCACACCAATGCCAGTTTCATGGTCACATAAAGGACGCAGAAAAGATGCCAGTCCAGTGTAAAGGGGGTTTAACTGTACAAATCATTTGTGTATAAATTTCAGGTCATCCATCCAAGTGATAAAATTAAAAAGGAAACTGATGCAATTACACTTGAATGTTGAAGGTTAAAAAGTGGAAATAATGTTCTTGATTTTGCAGATGATGAAAGCAGTGAGGAGGAAGACGAAGAGGATAGTTTGGAAGAAAAGAAGAGGAAGAAAAAAGAAAGACGTAAGAAAAGAAAAGAACGAAGAAAAGAAAGGGACAGACTGAAAAAGTTGAAGGTATGAAGAACTCAAGCAGAATAAAATGTGTAACAGAATTAGATATGTATATTTGTGAGATGATTTGAAAATCTCACTTTTATCTAATCTCACCTCAACAAACTGATTTCAAATGTGTCATTGTGGTTATTTAAAGCCATGCAGGTAATATTTTGTTCAGCACAATAATTGTAATTTGTACTAGACATATTTTCGAATCTATATGATATAGTTGCATATCACACAGATGTGTTATTAAGTATTGAAAAAAGTGCCTTGAGCTTGGTTTCCCTCCTAAACATTCCAAGTTTCAGGTAACTGAAAGAAAACCAATTTGTAGTAGGAACGGTAACATTGAATTTATTATAACTATCAAGAAATTCATTTGGCAGATGTTAAGTCGGCTTTATGTAGTGCTAGGTAATGAATTAAATAAGTAGATAAACCATTGATGTTAGTTATTTTTCCCAATCCATAAACTTTAAGTTAATTGTTCCAAGAGGCAAAGCCTTTAAATAGCTGACTTTCATTGGACTGAATGTCTTCCAACCTTACACTTGGACAAACCAGCATGCATGCAACCCCTGGGGGTATTTTTTTTACAGCTAAGGAAATTTGAGACATATCAGTCATGTTTGTTGCTCTGATTTTCATCTCAGAAGTGTTCAGCATCAATTTTGCTTGTTATGAAAAGTCCTACAGTAACCATGGCTCTTCTGCCAGAAAGGTTTACTAAAATACATTGCTGATTATCTTCAAAGAATACATTTGATACTATCAGAGTGTCCACATTTATTTTTAGAAAAAGTCCAAGAAGCGTAAGCGATACATCGACCATGATAATGTCAACGATGCTGACCTAGCACAATCCTGGCCTCCTGTGTCTGCCAGGAAACAGCCTGAACCATACAGTAGTCCACAGGGCCCATATGACAGCCCATACCGCAGTCCCCCAGGTCCATACGGCAGCCCCTACAGAAGTCCACCAGGGCCCTATGACAGCCCATACATGAGTCCTCCAGGACCCTATGACAGCCCAGATTATTCAGAGTAAGTGTGCAGTCAACAGCATCCAAAATTTAATAGCAACTAATTTTGTGCTTTCTGAAATAATATGATATTAACATTGAGACAAAACCTATATTATGTGTATGATACAATCTGAACACATAATGTAAGTTGATTTTCCCATCTTCGGCATGTTTTGTATCATTTTCATTTGTACAAGATTATCACTGTGCTGTAAGTATTGACTTATTCCTATATTTCTTGAAATTTCTTTTTAAGTGATGATGAGTATGGGCCTCCACCATCCAAAAAAAGTCTGTTGAGTATGGTGGACGAAGATTACATGGATGTTAACATTGCAGCAGATGAGAAACAGGTAAGTTTTAATATTATGATGTTGGCCTATTGCACCAGGGAGATGATTGAACACCAGGTTATTGTTTAGGTTCTTTGTGGTAGATGACTGATCAGAGAGCCAAGACTTGCCTCCCACATGTTGGGCTTGTGCTGCTGCTTAGACTCCCCTCTCTTATTTCCCCTTACGTTGTGCCAGGCTCTCAGCAGATTTGGTTTTTCAAGGAAAGTCTGGGAATATATGTTTCTATGGCTTATCCTTTGTCTACACCCCAGCAGAATATGAAAAACATGTTTATATTATCTGCTGTTATTCTTTTAAAGTGCCAGTACTTGAGAAAGTTGAGTGGAATTCATTCTCAGTAACTATACAGGGTCTTTTACGACCAGCAGATATCAGTGGTGGTCTTTTTGTACTCGGTAATGAAACTGTTAAACCCATTGGACATCAATCTGATGGGAAAGGAGCATTAAGTCATCTTTTTCAACTTATTTGACTGTCTGTTCTCTCCTGTAGGACATGTTTCAACTGGGAGGACAAAAGAAGGGTGGCATGTCTGCTGCTGCCAGGCAGAAGAAGCTGGAGAAAAAGAAGATGTATTTTGCAAAGCAACAACAGATGCAAATGAAAAGAGAGATGCAGATGCAGCAGCGGCAACTGAACAGGCCACAGTGCAAGTTTTATAAGGAAGGGAAATGTGCCAAGGTACAGAAATCATGCCAAAAAATAATGTATTTGGAAGCTCTGTGAAATCAGCATGTGCATGTTTTTATAAGGTTCGCATTGTTATCTTTTTCTATCAGCTCCAACTATATGTCGATTTTACTTTTGTAAATTTATTGAGTGATCTTTTGTAGGGTGAAGGCTGTCAGTTTAACCATGACTTCACACCACCTAGGAAGCTGGAGGTTTGCAAGTTTTACATTCAAGGCTACTGTGCCAAGGGAGAGAACTGCATTTACCTTCACAGTATCCTTTGCATTCAAGTATTGTTGGTTGTAAGGAGAAATGTATTTGGATAAATATCAATCTGTATAGCTTATATATAAAGTCTAAAACATTAAAAAAAATTATAGTTTTTTTGTCAGACAGGATCGTTTCCTTAACTTTTCTCAGAAGACTGGCCATGCAAGTATTATCACACTGGACAACAATGTCATGAGGGGGAAAATTGTAAATTCTCTCATGAACGGCTGACAGAAGACACCAGACCTTTGCTTCAGAAGGTGAAAGATACCATCAGTTGAAGTTTTTTTTAACTTACTTTGACTTCAACCTCCTTCATTGTGTGGTTTTGTAACAGTTTGTTTTCAGCAAAGAAAATGAATGTTTTTATATGTGCCATCTCTGATATGTTCTTTATGTATAAAAAATTGCACTATAAATTATTAAATTGTAATTTTGCATGTCCTTGTGCTTGCAGGCAATAGACTTGTCAGAGGAAGATCTATTTGATATTCAAGGTCCACCTGGTGCCAAAGTTAAGAAACCAAGTCTGTTAGGTAAGCTGCATTATCTTATTATGCTGGAAATTGAATTTCTAATAGATTTATAAATAAAGATAAAAATATTGAAAGATATAAAGAGTGATATCCAACTTTACCATATTTGAAAATTAAGTTAAATTTGTTTTGTTTCTATAAGGTTCCCCTCCTCGTCATATCAAAGAACAGGTGGAGAGATTGAAGGAGCAACAGAAAAAGATTCCATCCCTTTTTGACATTAAAGTCACACCAACAGCATCACTGCTACAGAATACACAGTCCCCACAATCAGGACAGCAGCAGCAGCTGAGTCCCAGTAAACTACAATCAACACCACAACATCAACAGCAACAACAGCCTCAAGAACAGCAGCAACAACAATCACAGCTGCAGCCACCACCCAAGACTGCAGTTTCTCAGCAGCAACCACAACAACAACAACAGATACCACAGCTACAGCAAGCCTCTCCAGTGCCACGACCTGTCAGGTAAAGTGGTCAAGTTGGTGGTGCAGTTTTATTTGGTTCAAACATTGTAATTCAGTGGCAACAGCATGTTTGAAAAAGTAACTTGTTAAAGGTAAAGGTAAAAATAAGTTGGGCTTATCTTCTAACTACTAAACGGCTTTCTTTTTTCAGGCCTGGTTTCTACAAGGATATGACTTCTCCTTCCCCTTCTAGACCTGGGCTCCTTGGGGATGCCCCTATTGGACCTCCCCGCATGCCCCCTCCAGGCCCCCCGCCCAGAATGGCAGGAGTGATGCCTCCCAGGCCTCCCATGGGTCCCCTTGGTCCCATGAGCATGCCACCCCCAGGGATGACCCCACTTCCCCCTGCAGCTGCAGCAGTAGTTGCTGCTGCACAACAGGCTGTTGGGTTCTTTGATGCTTTCTTTGGTCAGCCACCACCACCTATAGGACTGGACCAGCCACCACCACCTCTGCTTCAACAACAACAACAACAGCAGCAACAGCAGCAAATGCCTCAACAGCAGCCACAGCAAGGTAAACACTAGAGAATATCACATGTTCTTGAAACAAATTTTTGAAAATGCATTATTGGTATATTGTACAAGGTGCAAGTTAAGGCAATGAGTTCAAATTGATGCTATGAGTTTTCTTTTAAAAATGGGTGAATAGATACCAATTGATTTTAAAGTGATGCTATAAAGGCATTTGGTCATTGCTACACGAAGAAATTGAACCAAAATTTGAACAATACTAAAAACTATGTTTTCAGGCTCTGGGGATGAAAAACAGCAAGGTGAAATGGAGGGTGATGCAGAAAACAAACCTTTTGTCATCCCACCCAACTTGCCACCAAAACAGCGTGAACTTTTTCTGCGCATACAGCAGCAGCAAAAGGAAAACTTGGCAGAAGCTGAACAAGGTGCTGACCAAACCAAAGGTAAATTTTTTGACCTAAGGTAGCTGATACACACTCACATGCAAGATAGTTGTCACATTCATTAAATAATTTCTTCATTGCATAATTTTTCACATGATACACTTAATCCTTCATTTTAGAAGCAGAAGATGATAATTGGTATTCAAGTGATGAAGAAGAATCTTCTGGGTCATCCAAGAATCAATTAACAGACATTTTGAAAAGTATTAATCAACAGGTAATTTTTAACCTCAACTAGATGCTAGTTACAAGAGGTGTCGCCCATCATCTGCAATGCACAAGTATTATTATTAAGGTGTAGCTTATCCCATGACTAGTGCTGTGAACAGTATAATAATCGCACTTATATTTTGCTCACAAGAGGTGGTGCTTGCTTGTATTATGTGCATGGAATTATGGAATGTAGTGAAGCATTTTAAAAAAGGAGGCAAGTGTAGACCTCTTCAACGAAATAAAGTGAAATTATTGTTTTGCAAAGCACCAGATGTGGGATATTTGAATAAGCAACCTAGCTATCAAGTTTTACTTATCATATTTAATATACAAGTTAATATATGAATGCAGCACTTTGTTTCCACTGGTCACGTGGAATAAAATGTCTAAATATGTTTATAATAAAACATTCTCTCATCCAGCCTGCCAAGTCAGCACCCCAGCAACAGCAGCAGCAGCAGCTGCCACCTGCTGTACCATTAGTGGCATCAGGGCCAGCACCCCCTGTGTTTGATATTGCCAAAATGCTAAGTGTCATTAAACAGGGCCCTCCACCACCTCTCCTGCCTGCTGCAGCTCCTGTCAGGTAAGTTTCGTGATCTCATCAAATAGCATTTTTTCTTTTTATTTATTGACTTATTGATTTGTTCTTGTTTTGCTTTATTGAAATCACTGAAAATCACATCTGTTTTATCAGTTCAGAACATTGACCCATCACACAGATTCTTTATGTACATTATGTACTTTATGTGCACTGGACAGTTTGTATATATAAAAGACCCATTACAATGCGCAGTACTTGAAAGCCACATACAAAAAGTGTCACAAACACCTGTATACACAAGAGAAAGAAGAAATTAAGCACGTCATAATTTAATAGTTTTTAAAAGAGCAAACTTAAATATTACATCAAAGTGTGTAGTGGTATTATTGGTATGGTTTACAAGTTCAACTCTACAAAAAACATCCCGTCATGTTGGTTAATCATTATTTGTAAGTTTCTTCTTATGATCCTGAAAATAATTGTCGAATTCCTTGATTTCAGACTGCAGTACTGGAGAGCTTACTTTCCATGCATTAAAAAGAATGAAAAAGGATATGAAGAGAAGACAATGTGCACACCCTTTATACTAATGTTTTGTATGTATGTTTGTATTTTTTAGACCTCTCCTGAGTACACCAGTCACCAGACCAGATCCAAGGCAACAAGGGAGACAAGATCCAAGAAATCAACAACAGCATCAAGATCCTAGAATGCAACTGCAACAACAACAACAACAACAACAGCAACAGACCCAAGACCCAAGAGGGGCAAGAAGTGATCCAAGGAGGCAAAATGTATTGAATACAATAAACCAGAACCAATCCTCTTACAACAAAGAACCAGAAAAACTTGAAGTTATTACGCTAGACATGAAGTGTCTTGTGCCATATCAACTGAAAATAGTGACTACTGACACAAAAAAAGTGGGCTTACCCCCAGGTATGGACCCAGCAGACCCTAAGATTCAAAATGATCCAAGGTTAAAAAAATTACTCAGTCAAATGGACCCGAGAATGTTGAGGGTAAATGGACAATCCCCATCAAGGTCTCCCACGGACTCTAACAGAGGTTCAAGGGATCCAAGGGCAGCCGCAGCAGCTGCTCAAGCTCTCACTCCACCCCACAAGCCACAGGACCCAAGGTCACGCCCTGCAGACCCCAGGGTGCCTGCTGCCAGTCAGCTTGGTGCTACAGAAGAAAAAGCTGAAGAAATCCCCGAGATGCCTTTAGCATTACGGCAGCCCCCACCTCTGTCAATGGCCAAACCATTACATTTACAGGGACAGCAATTGCAGAGGCAGAGAAGCCAACCAGACAACAGTAGTAGTAGTAGTAGTAACAGTAACAAAGTGGATTACAGAAATGATCCAAGATTTAAGAGGAAAACTTCAAATGTTCAGCCACTAATGGGCAGCACACCAGCCTATTCAAAGGCAGATCATTTGGTTTCTAACCAGGAGCAATCACAACCTGTGCACGAAAATGGTAATCAAAGTTTTAAGTTTGACAAGGAGTCTGTTGAGTACACATCGCCACTTAGTATGCCAGAATCCTCTCAAAATGAATCTGGATATTCAGCTTACAGTCGGCAAGTTAACATCTACAGTCGACCTCCCAAGAAAATGCTTGGTTTAAGTAGAACTAATCAGAGTTCGAGCTACAGTGGTCAATCTCCACAGCAGCAGGCCAATGGGCCACCAAATAACAGTCTTGGAGACCAAGCTGTTGTGGCTGACCAAGATCAAATTATCACTGGCTCTACTGGTCAAGAATCAGAAGTGACTTTAAGGGATGTGTTTAAAACAATAGATCCAACAGCTTCACCATTTTGCTGACATACGGAATATCCTCTTCTAACAGCAAGATGATTCCTTTACTCCACATTTTTCATATCATTCTTTCCATAATTGTATATTTCTGCATGGATATCTCCAGTCTAAATGTTGTGTAGAAGTGAAGATAAGATCTGACAGTGACGTAACATCGTGACCTTTTGTGTCTGTGTGAAAGGAGGTGCAATTGTGCAATTTTATATGCAGGGTTGAAATTGCAATGTCATTTAATAAGGTTGATTTGAAAGAAAGGTCTCATCCTCAATAATGTGTGTCTATATATAAAAGTTTCCTGTAAAATTGACTGGCAACCTCTTTACTCTTGTTTGTTACTTAATACGATTACTTAAGATTATATCCAGTGGAGGTCCTTTCCCTGTATGTTGTGCATTAGTGTTGTTGTCAAAATATTTAATGCAAACGATGTTCGTCAACTTAAATTTGTGCATTCACCGGAGCCCTTTCATTCAATACTTAAATAATTGCAATTTTAATATTCACTAGTTGTACAAATAACTTTCTCCATGGAAACTTGCCACCTATTCAGCTGCCATTATGATAATGATGGAAGTGGTTGAATTTGCAATTTGCAAGTCATGGCCCAATTTTGTTTCAGCATTTTGGCGGATGTTGCTTTCAAGAAATGGCCTTTCCCCTCAATTTAAAATGTGTACTGACCTAAGTATGTCGGGGATTTTGTGTGAAATGCAAATTAACCCAATAAGTTCAAGAGAAGTTGCTAAGGTACAAATTATTGACACCAGATTCCAGATTTTCCATTTTTTATCAACAGCTGAAGCAATATCCAGTCATGACCTATTTTTCAGTATTTAACAAGGGCTGGTATAAGTACTTTGTTTTCTATATTGATACATTTTTGGTAAATGCTAAATACAATTTACACTTTTTGAATAGGTCATTTTCAAGAGCATTTTCTAAATATGCTGCATTAAGAATCAGTTGCAACATATCCTTGCTAATTAATGAGGTTTTGCTCATTTGTTACATACAGAATGTGTATCAGTTATGATTTCACTTAAAAGTGTAGAAACAGATCACCGTTGATTACATTTAATTGCATCCATCTGTTACAGCATGGATGCATTTTCTTAGCATTTTCTCTTTGAATGAAGATACTTGAAAGCCATTTCCTGCATGTTTACTTTTATTGGTTAAATGAGAATGAAGAACAACAAATTTGATTATAATACTGGATGTAAAAGCTGTTCCATAGAAATGTATTTATTTTTTGCATTGCTTGTGTTTAAATTGTTGTTGAGATATTTATTAAAAGGATCATGGACATTTCTAAATGAAAAGATTTATCTACTTTTGACTTCATCAATTGTAAATTTGTTAATATGTATTTTTACCAGAAATAGTGATGTACATATTTTTGGAATCCCATGCATTTTGAACAAACCATTGACCTGTGTGACCAGTGACAAATGTGGTGTATTCCATGAGGTTTTATGTGCTTTCTGATCCTACATCTAGTTTTTTTCTGGATGGTCAGATTAAATGAGCTGGTTTGAGACTGACCCCTCTGAAGCTTTGGCTAGCTTTGCCAGGATAATGTCAATAAATAATTGTAATATTCATAATGATTTTGTTGCTTAATCCAACTGATGTTGAAAATTGTACTTTTGGGTCGAATGTGCCTCCAATTGCTGTGGATATTGAAAGGTTTCCTTGACCTTGGAAGTTTTTGTCATCCTGTTCTTATTTCCAACATGTGACCAGGCTCATGCAATACAATTTCAGTAAACTTTTGTATTTTTCTAAATTATTTCTGAGGACATGGACCATTTAGAAAAAAAATGAGACATTTAGTCTGAGGAAACATAATGCAGAGAAAACAGCACAGAAAATGATACTTTCTCATCCTTTACTTTACCTGCACATTATATCAAATGATTACAATCTAAAGTTCTGTATGAACAGAGATAATATTTCAGTCGGAATATGTCCATGTACGAACAGTACAACCTACAGTGCAGAAATATGTAGAAATCACTTTAATGGATGGTATATAGAATTATCAGTGTTCAGTAATAAATCATCCCATTTTCTTTTTACAGAGTTTGAACATTAGTCCAAAATTATTTAACTCAGTTTAAACTTATACAATTATGAAATATAACCCCCTGGTTACTTTAAATAAAGCACAAGGAATACTTGCGAAAAATTCACTTGACCTTGAGAATAAATGTGATCTTAAAAACGTCCATAGGATATGTTTGGATGTGGTACTCTATGGAGTGCTGGTTGATAAAGACTAGAAAATAAACTGAAGATTCCAGGAGATAACATGTTAAAAAACAACTATTTTCCGTCACAATCCCGTATACAATCCCATAAAAGTGATATATATATACACATGCATGCACATCAAAATGCATCAAGCATTGCACTTCAATAACTGAGCTGTATGATAAACTCAACCACAGAAAGACTGGCAAAATAGAATACCTTACCAATCTTGCACATGGGGATGAGACTAGTATACAGTTTTGACTTGCTCTTTACTCTTAATACATTACATTAACTATGACCACAGACTGTAGACATTAATCGGTTTTAAAACACTTCTAGTGAAGCTTTGCACACAAAGTAATGGAATGTCTAATCACCAAACAATACATTCTGTAATAACAAGCAGTGACCTGAGTCTTTTCTTGCAAATGTGTTCCAAAGTCATTCTATTATATTTCTGACCTTGTGTTTATAACAACTGCCTTGATCACCCATTCTATATAAAGCAATAGCCTGCAAGGACCACCACCTCAACACGCACACCACAAGTTATATAGCTGCAATTGATTCAAGTGACTGTAGCGCTGTACTATCTCAGTAGTGAACTCCATGGGGACTCTTGCTGAATGCAATCAAATGAACATATCTCTTGTTCTCAATGTCCTGGTATAATCACTAGCTCTACTGTACTCTGCTCTACACCAGAAGGCTTGTTAATCTCTTAATCTGGTTGCATTCAGTGAGAGTCCCTGCAGAGTTGAAGCTACGTATCTACATAGAACAATAGTTTCATTGGGAATGAGCCCTTATTCCTCAGTAGTCCTATGTAACTACCATCATAGTAAGTTGCAGAATTACATGGCAGAAAGTACGGTTATAACTCAATCTTTTCAATTGGGGAAAATTGTGAATTTTACAGATACTGAAATTTCTCATTATTTCTTAAAATTAGAACATTTCCAATAAGTGGTAGCAACAACATTAACAAAGCAGGCTACTCTATTCTATGCAGTCAAAGCACCATAAATGCTACATTGACATAATTTTAGTGATTATATAATTATGTATCTGAATATTAATAATTTTTGGCCATTGAAAAGATCAAGTCATTACCATATCCATTACACTGAGATAATGCAGTGCTACTGTAAATTAAGCTGTCAAAACTGGACCATACATAAACTTGTACTTTGCTGTCATGTCTCTGTCATGGTACCACAGTGTACCACCCAACTCTTGGCCTCTAATTTTCTGTACTTTCTGCATGCATGCTTCAATTATAACCATTATTGTCTACACATTCTATCTAGCTAGATGCCCCTATTTAATAAAAAAGCTTTTTTTCGCATAATATTCTCACTTCTAGACACATATCATAGCCCATTTAAATACACAATACAATAAAAAAAACAGTTTGTAGTGCATGTCCTTAATCCAGTATATATAATGATTAACTCTAACACTAATGATCTACATTTATGTCTATATATCTTTTTAAAGTTACATTCTTTTCAAATATTCATGTTTAGAAACTTTCTAACAGAAGAAAAAATAATAAAAAGATGAAGAAAAACTAAGATCTGAAACAAAACAGTTTCTGGCATTATATTCCTAAACTACAACATCAGAGCTCTATATATATCCTTTTGGAAATTTTGTAATTTCCAAGTGATACCTTAATTGCTGGCAAAGATAGGGTATACTGGTATTTCTCAGAGACTACTCTTTGGATTCTCTATATTTGTTGGCAATGTTACAATTACAGGGAGATTTATGAGACACGACTGCTTTAGCTGCAATTGGTCTTTCTTTACAGCACACTAGATTTTACTAAACTGGAATATCCTTTGTGATGTATGGGAATATATGCCATATCAAATCTAAATCTATTTTGCAATAAGTTTTTAGTATGTAACTATAGTTTACAGCAACAACCTCTTTATTTTGATAAGCCTACAGTGCCATAAGTAGATAAGGAAATACTAGTAAATGTGCTTAACTAATACTTAATGCATTAAGTTTAAGATTGTGTATTCCCAGAAAGCCTACCTATGGTACATTGTGGAAATAAGCCCATGGTAAAATATATTTAAACTGAATACACCCGAGAATATTATTGGGCACAATTACGTAATTGAAATAAAAAAAATTATCACAAAATCTCGAACAACTAATACCCAGTGTTGTTTGCCTATTTGGTATTGATGATGTTGTGAATGTTTGTCTTAATTTTGGATGAAAGGGACTCAAGGTAAGTTGTTCATTTATATAGCCAGACCAGAACTTGCCAACACTTCTATGAGTGTTGGCTGCATATTGTTATCCTGGTTTTAGCCACAGCAGTATGTCTAACAAACACAACCATCATCAAAGAAACTGAAATATTTCCTCTACAATAAAGTACCACTGACGGCAGCTTCATATCTGTTGTTATCACATAAAAAGAATGTGACATATTTCATCACATTATACAGCCAAGACATGTATTGCACCCAATTTTTCAACTGTTTATGAATACTGTCTTGTATTTTCATGAACCAGATCTCCGTCTTTCTCCATCTATTGTACAATCTATGAAGAATGTCCTACATCTACCCCATACGTGGGTACATCATCTGATCTTAAACCTGTCTTTTCATTGGCCATGTTCTGGCTATGATCTGGTGGAGGAGGCATAGGAATTGGCCCCATTTGTGATGTTGCATTCTGGTCTCCTGCTGGGGGCATTGCAAATGCAGAGGACTTTGGTTGTGATGTCACAGGGCCGTCTTCACCTTCTCCTTCCTCATCACTGCTGAATTCCTCCTTGAAAATAAATTATGAATAGCGTCAACCATGAAATTAATAAGCTCATCTTATCCAACATCCCTTCCTTACTGGATAATTAAAGAAAAGTCACTGTGAAATACAGGTGTATGTGAGAAAAAGCTTAAGATATAAAATATATCATGCACATAAATATATTAATTTCAAAATAAATAAAAGGTGAAAAATTAATAAGCGTTTTGCAATACCATGATAAAATAACTGCTACTCCAACCCCTGAAAACATCCGATTCAAAATTTCTTACACTTATTTTTTCAAACCCTAACAGTGACTTACTTTAAAAATCAAGGCAGTGGGGGACTCCATGCTTATAAACAGTAACTTATCACTAAAATGTTCTTTTCAAATATTTTTAAATGCTATAAATCAGACTCTAAATATCTTGGAGTTCCTGAAACTTAGTAAACACATTAAAAAAATTACCAAAGTTACTGTAGTACTTGTACATGTACTACATGTACATTTTTATATTCATCGAGCAAAGATTATTATCTAGTTAGTTATTTGCAACTGTATCACCTACTGCATCCACTAAGAAAGAAAGAAACTAAAAAGCAATTAGAAATGCCATCTTGTTTGAAGGCAGTGTTTGGAGAAACCCTCCCAGTACATCACCTACAGTAAACCTTACTACAAGGGGAAAACCATGGGTTATTGCAACTTTGACTAGACCTTTAGATATACAGTAGTTTATTTTGCACATGCATAGTGTGCACCATTCATATCACCATGATAATGGAAAAAATTGTGCAAGAAGGGTAGCAGTGTTAGTTTATAATGAATGAAAACAAGAAGCAAAGAAGGCAAGATGGTTATAACTCAAGTGAAGCAAGAAAAAATATCAAACTAACACAAAAAAAGCCGGAGATTAATTTTCAGTTTTATTTTCTCCACACAAAATCTGGCACTAAATTACGTGAAGATTCAAATGTTTCTTTATCTTTGCTGACATTCACCTTCTTCCCTTCTCTCCTAGCCGCCTCTTCTTCTGCTTTCATCATGGCTTCTATATCATCCGGCTGAGTTACAACAAATAAATAATACAGACAAAAACAAATGAAAGGAGTGTGTATATAAATGAAGCTACATACTAGTGCTACATAATGTGTACACAAAACCATTTCTAACTATCATATTCAGAACTGCAAAGCATAGATATACATGTAAATGTGTGTGTTTGTTTGTGTGTGTTTGCAAGCTCGTGTTACAAATTTACTTATTTGAGACTTATTTGCAAACAGTAAACAACTAATCAAGCAGTGAATGCACACTCCCCCCCCCCCAAAAAAAAAAAAAAAAAAAACCTATGGATGTCAAACAATATCCTTTTTGATATATCATTATAATATTGACTCACATATTACCTTATACTGGACCACCCAAGTCATTTATTTAATATACAGCATACTTATGACAGTACATGATAAAGGTACACTCTACACATAATGGTCTGCCTACTTTTATAATAGCAAAAGATACACTGTCTTTATTTGAAGTTTAAAACAAAATAAATAATTAAAAATAAAATGAAGATGGTAGAAAAAAGAAAAGGATATCAAAGATCTGTTAAATTTCTGCATTCTAATGCACCGATTATCAAATAACTGTATAAATGCATGCAAAGCTGACCAAGAACAGCATGAATGGTTTTATAAGAATTCTGCAACAAGCTGTCATTAATTCAAAAACATTGAAATGTCTCAAAAGAAAGTCACCCAGAGAAATATAAAGACCAATCTGTAAAGGTAAAAAACATTCTTAACAGAAATCAATTTTTTTAAGACTTGTTAAAACAATGAGATGCTTGATGCCATAACTCTACAACAGTTATTGACAGGATGGCACCATCACGTGTTTTCTTTCATAAACAGAAGTTCAACATAGAATTCTCCCTCCCAGAAAATAATGAGGACTTAATATTTGCTTTCTATATTCAAAACAGACGACCTTTAATTTTATTGTCACTTGAAATTTATAAAGGGGTAGAGGCAAATAAAAAAATACAAACTGCTCTTTTGGACAGATGCAAATTAGCCAAGCCAGAATGCACTCATTCATGTTTGGTATCAGCCTTCATTTTTCCAATATAAAGACAAGGACTGAATGATTAATTGCTCTTTAGCTTCCTATAGTAGATTTTAGGCAATTATTAGGACAAAAAGTATGAAATATTTTCAACAATATCCGATATATCACAACACATTTATCTGATTTATCTTTGCTTTACTTCAACTTTTTGATCAGGCAAAAATCATTTTATTAAAGACTAGACTAGAGAAAGCTATGTTCTTATCATAATTGTGAGAGCTAATCTAAACAGTGCACCCCTATTCCTAATACCCATGGTGGTTAGGACTCCATTTCATATACTCACATGTAGATTAGCATATTTGCCTTCGTCCTCAGGGTGCGCAGGCTTGCATTTGCCACAGCAAAAGTTGCAGCAACAACAACAGCAACAGCAGAGGTAACACCCAGTGATAACTCCACAGAATATGAAAAGAGCCTGAAATTAAGGAAAAAAAGTAATATAACTAAACTTTGTATTCTTTTGATTAATCTACAGCATCCACAATAACAGTGAAGAGAGTGTACAAGAGATTAGAAGAAAAATAGCAATGTGCTCTTTAAAACAGAACCTCTCTGAATATAACACTTGCTAAATGCAGATGCACATATTTCAAAAATGTTTTAAAACAAGGGTCCACACATACACAAATTCTCGTTTTTGAAAAAAAAAAAGCCTTAAAACTGTGTAGTTTCCATAAGTTTGATTCCACTATGCCATGGTTGCATACAAAATGTATGTGATCAAAACTGTTCACTATTTCATTTTGTCATTGCTCAGATTTACTGAATATCTTAACTCACACCAGATACTCCACTCATATAGCTGACCCTTGGCCACAACAGTGTTGTCATCTCAGTTCCTCACAGACATTATTTTCCTAATAATCAATGTTTTTCTGTTGAAACCCCTTTCTAGTTTGCAACATGTACTAGTACTTATCTGTGCTGTAAAAAACCTCAACTACACATGAAAGTCTTTCTCTAATAATCTAAACCAAAGTCGTGACTGTGAGCAAAACCACAGGTTCAATATCCATGATCTGGCCATACAAGCAGCATATACATGTACTGGTATATGTCATAATGTGTGCAAGATCATGGCAACATGGCAACCATGGCCCTAAACTTAACAACAACAGCAATGAAGCCCACAAATGATGAACACAGAAGAATCATGGTACATGTGCAGCATTCATCAGGAATGTATAGCACTAGTACATGTGGGTGATGTGAGTTTTTATTAATGCCTGATTTAAAATTGGGTCACTTATAGTAATTACCATAAAAGTGCATGATACTTGCTACGTCAATTCATGGTTATGATACTTTAGAGATACTGAAGACAAACAGCATGAAAAAAATTCGAGGTAAAGTACGGGTTTAATTTTAAAAAGTTTGCAACATCGGAATGAAAATATCTCAATACTGTAGCTTCCTTTTTGTATTCTTTTTTAAAAAGTGTTTTGAAGAACTGACAATATGGCTGGTAAAAACACTTTGGAGAGCCAATAAGTTTTCAGGTACTGGTACTTTTAAACATATGTGCATTTTGTGAATGGTTCTTAAAACTGGCCAAGGAATTTGTTAATTATATACAGAAACATATCTTGGACAAAATATAACATGATGGCATGTATAATCCTAGAAAACAAACTGGTTGCAGACAAGATGGCATGAAGATGTTTCCCCCCCCCCCCCCCCTTCCTCCAGTCAGCGATATTAATTTTCAAAACATTGTGCACAATTGTTTTTTTGCAGTAATAGCTCTACATATTTTTTCATCTTTTGCAATCAAATGCAAACATGCATGACCTAGCTTGCAATTAAATATTTTATTTACTCCAATCCAGTTTACTGTTATTAACCAAGCGTGTCATTACTTCAATAGTTGGCATTCTATGTTTTCATTTCTAAAACTCACTTTATTTTGACACAGAATGAATTCCTTACCTTGCACCAGCCACTTGTGAGCACAAAGTAAGCATTGACATTTTCCTCTCCAAACTGCTCCCCTATGTAAATACCCAGAGAACCATATCTGTCATAAATGCCTCGGCGGGTTGTGTCACTAAGAACTGTATGGGCATGGTTTATGTCTTTAAACTGGAAAAAGGAAAAAAAAAAAATTCAAATATATATATTTACAATGAAAAATCCTATTGTAAACTTTAATACATTCAGTACGGTACCCTGTATATGCAGGCATGAAAGGACAATCATACATACATATACATATACAAAACAAGCTAGCAACCAAGCACACACGTGCACATGCACGCACACACACACACAAACACATCAACATGAAAAAGCACAAACACACTTCTAAAAAACTATTAAACCAACATATAACAAGTGGTATTATAAAATAACAGTACTACGAAAGAATGATCAGTGTTGACATGAGATGGCATTATGGTATACTCACATGTTCTGCAGCAGCAGGGTTATCCAAATTCTTATCAGGGTGATACTTCAGTGCAAGCTGAAAATCAAAACACAGGTCTTAGGTACTAGTATACAAATTTGAAATGATAGCTATGCAATATAAGCTATTACAAATCTGAAAAGAATATATTGGTATTAAAATGCATTTTTGGAATTAAATCTATTGTTGGGTAACTAATGGGATCTGCTGTTTAGTGAAGGCAAGAGAATGATAAAAGAAACAGCCAGCTGTATTAAATTCTTGTATTAACTGCTTTTGAAACTTACACGTGCTGAAAATTCAATTGGCTTACAAAGCTTAGTTTCATATGTAGACTTAAAGTCCCAAAAGCAGACAGATGAGAAAAGTAATTTAATCATCTTTATCTTATCAGTCTTTCTACAAGAATTGTATCTCTCTGATCACAACTTATTGGTAGTTTGTTCCCTTGTAATAATGTACATCAAGACCCATAGATATTTTACTCCTCCTAATAGTGAAATATTAGAATAAAGATGATCAAATTTTGACTTGTATAATATTAATTTCACATCCCAACACCAACTTTAAATATGGAAATTGCAATCAAATTAAGAAAGATGTTGCAGGCAGCCCACTTCCACAGCACAGTACTACACAGGGTTATTGATTCTTAAACCCTACACAATCCACTCCATACATACTGATAAACTATACTGACCCTGCCTACCTGGATCAATACTATTTCATCATTATATTGATAACTCCTTTGTCCTGCAGCCTCTCTGTCAAGTAATACTGTATACTAATGTGCTACATAGATATTATATCATATGTACTCCTATATTATATGACAAATATATGCATTTGTGGACTCTACTATTTTTTTAAAGGCTGGGTGAATTCTTTATCAGGGGGTGGTTTCTCAAAGCTTTTGTTATAAGAATATGAAGGAAATATGTCAAGAAGTTATCTGATACTTGTGAGAGTTCAAGCAAGCAGAGTAATGTAGACATATCAGCTTATGGTCAATCCGTGATATTATCATGTTCCAGTAAACACAATTTTTTTAGTGAAAAAGTTGCCTCCTTCTTGGCAGGTGATTGAAAAAACTTTGTAGTGCAGCACATGTAATCGGTCACTATACATTAACTTAAATATCTGACATTATGAGTCGACAATTAAGAATTCAAGATTGTACCGTTTTAAAATAGAAACCATGGAATGATAATAATTAATAGATTCGTTCCATAATAATGCAAAAAATCATATATGCATCATGCAGGTTCACTAATTCCTAGGATCCAAGATAGATATCTTGGCTTCTAGCTAATTGTAAGTTTACGTATATCCATTATATGTATTTAGCTACTGTTCACAGTTATATGATTTGTACAGAGGGGAAAATGTTGCACCCTTTGCAGTTTTCGAACACTGTACTGAAATAAACCTTTGGCCCTGCAAGTATGATGGGTCTAAAAAAGGAACAAAGTTTTATTGATAACAAACTGGAATTTGCCTTCACCAGTAACTAGGTCAATAAAATCTAATCAAGTATGTGTTGGTTTAATGATAGCCAACAATTCAGCAAAACAGGGGGAACCAATAAGATTTCATTGATAAGTGTTCAATTAGAAAACATGTGAATTAAAAACCTTTGACATCCTTATTAAATTCATATACTCTTATATTTACCTGGCTTTCAAAATATAAAAGCAACCAATATTCATGGTATCATACAATTGAATAAAAGGATTTTCAGGAATGTAAGTGGTGTAATGGAGGGAAGTTACATTGTGAAAAGCTTTGTCAGTGACCTTAATTTGAAAAGATATATCTTAACAACATTAGTGAAGATCTTTCAAACACACATTATGTCTTAATGGTTATTACAACATTATCTTGTAATTAAATTGGGGAAGATCTCTCTGGTTTTCTAAACAATATTACTAGTAATTAGATGGTTGGTAGAAAACATTTTAAAAACAAATTTCCTACATGTAAAAATTAAAGAGAGAAAAAAGGCCTCGGGAACTTATTTTTCAATATGCACAATTTTGGAATAAAGAAGAAATTCAGTACCCAGAATACTGCAGAGAATTAACAAAGTTAGGTATCAGAAAGAATTTCTTTACCTGAAACCTTTTTTATTACTAGTATTTTGTTTATCCCAAATACTGTAGAATGTGACATTGACATCATTCATATTTTATCAAACAACGAACCAAGAATACAATTATGGATATTCTGGTATCCAAGTATTGATTTCACTGACCAATGTCTCAGTATTCATTACCTTTCTATAAGATTTTTTGATTTCTTCATGTGTTGCACCCTTCTGTAGACCCAGCACTCTGTAGAGGCTCTGGCCTGAGGTTCTGCAAGATAAGAAGAAATAATATAAATAAATGAATAAAAAAATAACCACAAGGACAAATAACAGATTCAATTCAAAAGATTCTTTTTACTAACAGAGAAAAGGCATATAAAATACAATGTATCATCAATGAATGACACCATATACTAGTAGTACTGCTGAAATGTAATATGAAATGTTCCAAACACCTTCCATATACTCCATGTGTAACAAAAAAAAAAAAAAAAAAAAAAGGTATGCAATTTCATTAAAAAAAGAATGAAAGAAAATAATAACAATACCTAGAAATGATAAATTGTCTGCAGTTATGTGAATTAGGTTAAGCCAAAACTAATCATGTATTCAAATTAATTGACTTCAAAATTATTCTTAGCATATCTTACTAGTACAGTATAATACATGTATTTTTTTCATATAAATAACAGAACAAACAGGCACAGAGCCAGCAATTTCAAAGGGTTTCTTTAAAAAAAATTAACTTTTAACATACAACCTACCAGTACATGTACCAGGATAAAATTTCATTGACAGCACGCCTTTTCCTGACAATTAGGGCAGATTGTTCAACCCCCCCCCCCCCCAACCCCCTGGCTCCGGGCCCGATAAATCAATAATTAAGCTGAATGTAGCCAATGCAAACTACATGTAAGTGTACATTGCTGTCATCTATAAACACACAGTTACTGGGATAATAATATATAGTGTCCAAAGAATATCCACTAATGTACCACAAGGTACATACAGTAAATGTATCTACATATGTGCAAAAAATTCCTGAGTAGCTGTAGTGCAATAGTTTTGGTTGTCCAACTTGTCCTTTCTGCTTCGAGGCAAGCTGCTTAGATCTCAATGTGAATAAATCCATTTTCTACGCTTCTCTCACCCTTTTCTTGCTGAATCATATGACCAAGAAAACTTTCTTTTTCAACTGTGAATTCTTGGCATGGCTCAAGTCCGATAAATCTTACAATAGTTATACAGAGCACACTACAAAGGCATTATGCAGTTGCTTATGTTTCATTATAGGTCTATACCGGAGGTTTTTTCGTCAATGGAAATTTAGAACGACATCTGTCATCAATAGCTACTGGTACTGCGGTAAGATATAAATATCGCAAGGGGTCACTACAATGAAAGTCATACTTACGACAATCTCCTTGTGTGTCCATCCATGGTAAACGGAAATTGTTAAGTTAAGCAAAGTTTCTTTTCAATTTTGATTATTTTCTACCGGCAAAGGTGCATCACCTTCCCTCCATATTGGATTTATTGACCCGATATATCGTCACATGACATGACGTCATGAAGGAATTCCCATCTCGGGGAATTCCCAGCAGATGGAAAAAAAGAAGGGAAAATACAAGTGGTTGTGCACCAAATTGAATGCCTCAAACAGAACATTAATCATCCTAATTCTAACACTAACTATTATCTTAAATTCATGAACGACTAGAACCTGCTCGACCGGATCATTTGAGATAGGCCCGATTTGTTTCTGTGCACGATTTTGGGCAGAATTGTTTAGATTGATATCTAAGTGGTGGAAATGCACTTTCAGAAAAAAATATTAATACCGCCATGGCGAAACTTACAAAGAGCAATTCGTTTGTATTACTTACAAAGAGCAATTTATTCTTAGTATATCTTACTAGTATACTACATAATTTTTTCATTTAAATAACATAACAAACTGGCACAGAGCAATTCCAAATGGTTTCTGAAAAAGAAAAAAGGACCTTTTAACATGAAACCTACATGTACCAGGATAAAATTTTATCAACAGCAGACCCTTTCCCAAAATTTAGGGTGGATTGTTCGAACCCCCTGAATTTAGTGTCCATCAGTAGAATGTTAATTTTCCTTTTTTACCCACTAGAAAATTATGTCATTAACAGCCATAAAACATACTTTTGATTTTACTTTTACTTGCTCCGTTTTGTACCCCAAAAACATGTCTCACACTCTAAATAGTGTGTCCTTAAAGGAGCAGTTTGCAGAATTTTTGCAGTTTTACATATACAAGGAAAACTACTTTATAGTTATCTGAAAAATTTATTTAAAAAAATTTAGTTTTCACATTTTACTTCTGCTTTATACATTTTGTTTTCTGGCACACATGAATATTAGTCTTGTTAACTTCATTTTGAACCAGAAACTTTTCTCAAGTGTACATAAGGCAGATATCAGTTTTCAAAAACATTGCTTCCTCTTCATGTGAAACTAAAATGCAGCCATAGTTAACTCCAAGCTGCCCAAGAATATGGTGCTATTTTAAAAGTCTTTATTCAGATGCATTACTAATAGACTTTTCCTCCTCATTGACTAATGTTCATTAGGAACCACAGCCAAGCTCTCTTGAAGCCATAGGAAATCCATTTCCCCAAACTTGAATCATATCAAATTTGTAAAATCCTGACTCCCGGTTGGAACACACTGCAGTTCCATCCAAAATTAAATCCAGCTCCCACCATGATTACCATCAATATGATGCAAATGCCTGCTTCTACAGACACACATGGTGTTCACAGATGTGGAGCAGTCCCTCCAGTATTTCCATCAGTCTTTCCAGAGCTATCCTACATTGTATGCATCATCTTCTCTTCTTTGCAGAGGGTCTGTCAAACACCTCTTTCATGCCACCCCCTTTCGTGGTGTGAAATTTTAAGTTAGCTGCAGTGTCTGAGATCCATGGTGAATTGAATTCTGTAGTGTCCTGATCCACCAAGTGGGTATATTTTGTACGACCTGAGCGACCAAAGTTTTTCACCTGAAGTA
Source organism: Lingula anatina (assembly GCF_051362555.1). Classification (NCBI taxonomy): domain Eukaryota; kingdom Metazoa; phylum Brachiopoda; class Lingulata; order Lingulida; family Lingulidae; genus Lingula; species Lingula anatina. The sequence continues at coordinate 25,343,781 of NC_141767.1, forward strand.
AGATACGTAAGAAAATTGTTCTTTAAATTTCAAGTTTCATCCTTGATGATAGTTATCATATGACAGAGAAAATATTATCAGCAAATAACAGTATGGTAGAAAGCTGAAAGAAATAAGAGGTGTTTGTCAAACACAGTTGCCAGACAAAGATGCCACAGTAGACCAAATAGTTACTATGTGGTCAGACAAGGGATGGTTTCAGCCCGATTAACATTTTTCAATGAAGACTACACAGGCTGCTCAATTCATCAAAATAATGATCCAAGTAAACATCCTAAAGTATTTAGAAAAAAAAATCAAATTATTTTCACCCATCATTCTTTCACATCATTTATGTCCTGAGACTCCCAACCCCTTTGAATATGAAAAAACCCTGACACCCCCCCAACCTTTAACCAATAATTCATTCTCACATATCTTGACATTGTACAAACCTGCATGACTTTAGGCAGCACTGTCTTATCAAAGTGATCTTCCAGTGTAGGAGCAGAGTAGTCCCTTTTGTACACAGCATCCTCCTTGTCATGCTAGAAATGAAAAGTGAAAACAGAATAAGAGGCAGTCAGATGGGCAAATGATGAATCCATTTTCCATGTTTACAAGACTTAAAATGAAAACTTTAATGAACTGCCTTTTGAACTACACAACATAATATTACTGAAAGCACATACGAATTTTAAATCCTGTCATTTTCCTCGATCATTTCATTATAATACAAGAACATAAAGATGACAGATTTAGCCACTATCTCATTTGTTTTGTGACTTCATAAAAATTAAGTTTATAACACAAGTTTTGTTTGAAACTGCAGTACTGACCAAAAAGAATGCTCCTCTGTGATAGTACTTCTGTAAGAACTTGTATTTTCCTTTGGAAGCTTTGTTTGTGATAACCTTAGGGTTGGCCTTTAGCTCTGCTTTCCTCTCCTCTTCTGTCATGTTTCGGATTCTATCAATCTCCACTTTTTCTTTCTCCAGTCTAAATCCATGAAAATATTGACAAAGTTATTAATCAATTCTTTTATTGTCTTTCTTTCATTATAATAAATTCAACACTCACTGTGGAGTAATAATGCTTATATTGGATTCATGCAAATTACAATGAAACAGAGAAAAGTTGAAAATGTGACTAAAAAAAAAATTCGACATGCTGTACACACAATAATTCACAATCAAGTAGGAAAACTTACGCTTCTCTCTCATCCCTGTCTCTCTTTATCCTCTTGAGTTCTCGCACCTTCCAAGCTTCATACTCTTCTTCATCATTTTCTTCCTCTGAGTTCACAGCATCGCAGGCCTCAGCTATATCTCTCTGTTCCTCCATCTCTTGTTTTGTGAGCTCCTCCACAAGCTATTATATAACAATAATGCATAAGTTTATATTCTATTTCATAAAATGTTATGCTTCTATACATGAAATTTCATGAATTCTAATACAGTCTTGGAGATTTTAACTTTATTACAATACTCATATCCTTTTAATACATCTTTTGCATCTGATGTACTCACAGATCACTTTTATTCTAAAAGGTTGAAATGCTGATCTATGTATTAAAAATTATTGAAATGCTGATCTATGTATTAAAAATTATCTTACCTTTCTAGCCTCTTTCTTACGTTCATCAGCCAATTTCTTGGCTTGTGCTTCTAACTCTCTGGACTTTATATCCTCCTTCTCCTTCTCTTGTATTGTAACTCTGTCTTTTCTGAAATTTTCAGTTTCTGTATTTAATTGAAATTCTATACATTGATTAAAAGCTCATATTTACTCCAGATATCTGCTAACATAATCCTTTTAGCATAAGTCTAATAAGAAATATTTAGCACCAACACAAATCTCTGCCAATTCTCAACACAAGACTCTTTGCCAACCCTCCAAAGTCTTCACTATTCACAACCAAAGATGCAGTAAGATCTTCTTTATTTACTTTCTAACAAAGACTGGTTTCAGTCTTGGCCCAGTCTCCTCATCTTCTGAGTCTGTGAATTCTTCATATTCTGATGATTCTTCCTCACTTTCACCTTCTTTGTTTTCATCTTCAACTTCCATTACTTCCTGTAGGATAAAAAAAAATCATTGTGTACAGCCCAATAGGCTCCATCTACAAAATTTTTAATCATATTACCAAAGATTTTATAATAAGATTAATGAAAAATATTCTCTTTCAGGGACATGGCTGCACAATTCTCAGCAAAAAAGACTTAATTATTAAAATATCATACATAGTTTACTTTGTTTGTACAAAGATATCTTTTTCTTTTTGGTGGGGGTTTCTATTCAAGATTAAAGTCTTTTTTTTTGTACAGACTGTTTATTCAAATATATATATTTTCATATATAAACATGGAATTTAACTCAAATTTGTATTTCTAAGCACCAAAGTTTCTATTGCAGAAGCTTTTAAATAACTTACATCTTCTTCTTGTCTCTGTCTAGCTTTTTGTCGCAATAATGCTCTTCTTCTCTCTATTTCCTGCAAAAAATTATTTCTTCACTGTATATACTACAGAAAATGCAAATTCATAACAGTTCATTTAAGAAATTTGAAAACATTTAACAAGAAAAAAAATATTTACCGACATCTAATGACAAAAACACCCAACATCTTCAAAAGGATATAAGTTGCAACACACCATTGAAGTAGATTACAAATAACATTAATCATGCTACTTACTACTACTTAATACATAAATAAATAACAGAATTTAATAATATAGTCAATATCACACCTCCTCATCTAATTCTTCTTCATCTTCTTCTTCACTCTCCTCCATTGGTTCTACACGCCTTCGCCTTTCCTCCTCTTGGCGTTCCTCCTCTTCTTCCTCCTCCTCATCATCAGAGTCCTCAGCTATAACTTCAGGCTCATGGACGCGACGCCTGCGGGCAACTCTGAATCAGCCAGTAAAAATTGTTCATAATCAAAATCAATTACATTAGTGAGAGATTTTCATTAGCTCTGTATGTATCAATTTAAATTATTGTTTTTCTTTTTAAAATCAATTACATTAGGTTAATAGAGGTGGAACTGGTATAAATCCAAGGATCTTGTCAAAATGTATCAAGATCTTTTCAATGTTATCTTCAAATTGGAAAAGACATTGGAGTCTAACCAGACTCTCTGCCCTCTTTATTACCCACCTTAAACATGGTGACTTCAGTTACTTTCTTTCAAACAAAAGAAATCAGGAATTTATTGTATATATGTGGTAACAATGATATCTTTGTATGACCTTAAGAATCTTTATATTACATCTGTTTTACTGTACCTTTCTTCAACAGCATCATCATCATCATCATCTTCCTCTTCTTCATCCCTCTTCATTTCCATCAGCCTCCGGAGTCTAGGGTCTTCCTTCTCAGCTTCTGTGATTTCTTCTGTGTCTGCCTCCATCCTCTGCTGGGCTTTCTTAGCCATACTGATTTCAATTTCATCTTCTTCATCACTGAAGTCTTGTGGTGCATATTCGGGGCTGCAAGTAAAAAAAACAACAATACATCACTGTAATAGAATTTACAGATTGTTTTTTTTTCATCTATTTTCTAATTTATCTGATTACTTATGTCCATCACTGTAGCTGCAATGCACCATATCTTTGATAATGAATGGCTGCTTAAACCAACACTGAAAAACACTTGCAAGTTGCAGGTTTCACAGCTTTACTTGTAAAGATAAGGTTCATCACAAAAAAATTACATTGGGAAAAGCGAAAGCAATATTTCTGGTGAAAAGTGTAACATAGCTGTATTTTTATTTTAAATTTAGTTTTATTTAATAGATATGGCAGTTTCAGTTTCAATGAAAAGTTTGTGATGGCTTGCAGCAAAACATAAGTATTGTGTATTTGATATTTCAGAATCTATGTTTTGTCTGCAATTAATTTCCATCCATAGTGGCAAACTGTTTTCTAACCAGTTAGCACAGAACTTACTGCTTAGAAAACAATTTTCCATGATTTGATTTCTCTGCTAGACTGAGGACTTTTTACCATTTTTATTTTGTGCCTCAAGTTTTTTTTTATCAAATCTTAGTAAAATTGGTTCTATTAAATGGTAACATGATTTAGTAAAAAAGACAGTGTTAAAAGAAGGGCCGGAGGAGTCTGTACACAGGCACTGGCATGTTCACCTGGAAGACACAGTTATGCCAGTTGGCTGTGCATGCTTACCGTTTGCCTGCTACATATCTGCTGACTTTTACTTTCTGCATAGATACCTCACCTAAAAGTCAAGGAGATAGATCTATATCTTCTTCTTATATTCATCATCATCAACATACACACAATTTGAGATCAACAAACCTCTAGTCGGTTTCTCATCTACATTTCCAAAACCCTATCACAGCATTATAAAGGAAAATATGACCATCTTGGTGCTCAAGTAAGTTGCATTTCCCTGTGCAACAGGGATAAGATTCATTGAAAGGCAAGATCATCCCATTCCAAGGGTATTCATGGATAACTGGTAGAAAGGAGGAAGTAATGGAAATCATAACACTGACTTCAAGTAACACAAGAATACCCTAAACACTTTAAAACAGATGATTTATAATTAAAGTTATAAAAACTAAACAGAAGTCATAACTGGAGTATTATAATGTACCCAAACAAAATCCTAATGGAATCAACTAGTTGAGAAAAGTTACATACGTATCCTTCAAGGATTAGTTCATTTCGTTTACATGTTGAAATAATAATATACATAACCACATGTTATTTGTTAAATTTCGACGCACAATTTCAACAATGCACTGCCATCAACTCCAAAATTTCACTAACCTTTATCATTCATAATGGGTATAGCACCCGCAGTTGATTGGATCGGCGCCTTGCTTGGTCGCCCCGCCATTTTTGTGAATTTTAAAAGCCTACAAGATCTAGACTACGTATTTTCTGGAAAAGTGAATATATAAAACCTTTACAACATTCACGGCTGCAAGTACTTGCGTTAGTATTTGATATAGACTAACACGCGTAGCTTGATCACACTGTCGCAATGCTGATCTATATCAACCCCTAACATAGCTCACCTGTCGCATTATTTCGCAGCGAAATGTGCCCAAGCACAAATCTTTGACCCATGAGATATATGGACAAACTAAAATATAATATCTCGCCAAAAGAGTTCTACCATTTTTAGCAATAGCAACGTCATACCTGTAGGCCTATCTGTCTAATTTACGCTGAACTGACTAAAACAACCACGAGGTTTTCGGGTACTGTTTAAAAAATATTTAAACGTGACTTTTAAACACACGCACAGTTAATGTTTCAGAAGAACCATGTTTTTAAAAAGGAAGGAGGATTAAAGAGAAACAAAAGTCTTCTAATTATCTGTCATCAAACTTTTTTGAAACACACATAGGCACGCACAGATAACAATTACAATGTTAGCGTAAGGTATTTTCTCAATCTGTTTCTATGCCCCCTAAACAATTCCTAATCATCACTTGTGTGCATTCTTTCATGTCGAGAGCAACCGCGACATACTTTGTATAATTCCCATGTCCTGTTTCATTTTATTTGACTTCATATGATAATTGACAAAATATGAAATTAAACATGTTTATCGCTACTCTATTATAAATGAAAAACGCGGCCCGAGAACGCGAGACAGACAGATAACTAGGGCAAAAGATGTAAAATGAAGACCATAATGACGGATCTATAACCCATTATTGGTGGGAGAAAAGTGACTGAGCCCTGTCTCCCAAATTTTAACAGTGATCAAAACGTGTTTTTACGCTCTCGTAGATATGACAGGAAATTTATTTCTACAGTACCTTTACTTGATTACATCATAAATTCTGCAAATAAACATTAATCAACCAACTGCTTTGATTCTATCCTCTTGCCCTAGTAAATACAGTCGAAGTCAACGGGTTATTCCCTTGACACAGGCTGGCCTCGCCTTGACTTGAGTACATTGATCTCATTAGCCTATGTGGGTTTAATTGCTGTTGTTTTTCCGGAAAACACTCCGTAGAATCAGTGGAGTGCATAGCATGGCAATCACTTTTGGGCTCTTTATCATAAGTAACAAAAGATAACAAAAGAACATGATCAATCACCGTGGGTAAGGGTGGGGTGGAGGGTAATGTTTTAAAGGCCGCGTACACAATAAATAGAATTTTAAAAACGTGAAAAGTTCTACGATAATAAAGTGAGCAAATTAACAAATTGAAACAAATTTACAAATGAGCACGTTTTAGGGCAGTATTTCGTTTCTCATAGAAGATTAAGGCAATGGTAGGTTAGAAACAGATTCGAAAAGTACAAATGTTTTTGTTTGAACGTCAGGGTAAAAATATGAACGTGTAAAATGCGTATTTGGGTACCACATTGAGACCATTTTTGGGAATGTTAACCCCAGCCTTGATTTCATGTATAAACGTATATTATAACGTATATAGATTTCTTGCCACGTCTTGTTCACGTGTGTCATGTGTGCCTGAGTGACTTTTTCAAGACCATACAGCACTGATGTTTTTCTAAATAAACAAAGGAAACAGCTGGGTGCGGCTGGGTGTGTTGAAGAAAAACCATAGACCTCCGTTGATCAGGCGGGTCTTGAAAATATATACATTTTAATTTATTTTACATAAAATAATGTTTTTGATTTTTTTTTTTTTTTTTTTTTTTTTTTGATCCAAAATTTGTGGCTTTACCGATATCTCCTGAATTTACCGATCATACAGTGAACATTCATTGAACACTTACGTTTATTACGTTTATTTGGTAAAATTCACTGTTATCTTAATTTATGCATATTGTTATTATGCTCAATAAGGACCCTTGAAAAAGAAAAATAACAGTCACATCACATCACATCAACAAATCTCACGAATAGCAATTAACAGGGCGCAAATGCATATCGATCGCCAAGCGAGGTATTTACAAATCTATCTACATCTGTACAGATTCATCGTGCCACGGAAAGCAAAAACTGCCTGGACGGAATAATGAGCATCAAGCCCGGGTTGTTTTTCACCAGAGACCATATGGTTTTTATGGACAGTATGATAATGAAGAGTTGGTAAATATTAAGAGCATACACGATATATTTCAACCCTAGAGCCTGTCAACATTCAGCGACACGAAGCTGACTCACGCATTCAAACTCAGCGTGGGATTCAACGTGGAATTTTTATCCAGCCCGAAGAGCCGTGATACGCTAGCTTTATTGGCTAGTTGGGCGATCTGTTATTCGATGTGGTTGTGGCTAGAAACACGACGCGAAAAAGACATTTCCTTTTAAACAGCCTTCAATCCTACTCAGCGTGAAGCTACAGGTAACATATGAGGAGAAACACTATCCGTCAAGTCATTCGAGCATAATCTCAGCCCCTCAGATCTGTGAGAGCCACTGTAATAAGGGAGTTTGATTGACTGGTAAATACAGTGACGCGATTTAATGGTGGATCAAGTGCTGATATTACAGCAACAGTTGAAGGTAGGTGAATTTTATCTGTGTGGTTTTTAAGACAGATCAATGCTATTTGGCTGCTTAATTTGTAAAATTTGTGACTGGAATATTTTGCTTAGATATTTTCAAGTAGACTATATGTACCATAGATAACCTGAGTTAATATGACTAACAAAGCTAGCAGGTAAAAGCTATCCAGAGCTAAACTCATTTTGAAATCCATGGCATTAGCACCGTACTATCTCCATGAAATTTACACTGAAATGGAACTCGTGGCTATGGGTGGATTTTTTGGATTATGTGAAATATAACCCAGTGCCATTCGCATTCAGATAATTGCATTTGACCACAATCTATTACATAGTGTTGATTTTAGGTCGCTTTTTCGAAAACGGCATCAATATTTTCAAATGTGCCCAACTGACAGTTAGCGAACTGTCAGTCGAGACAAATAGCAAAAATTAGAGCACATTTAGCTTTAGTAAGCAATAATGTTCTGTTATGCATATTTTTACCCTTTCAACCCGATATTACAAAACTAAAACCTTTCACAGCGATATTGTGACACGTATGACATATTAAACATTGGTTATATTCGTTTTCATCTTTATTAATGATTCCAACAACAAATGATACATATTTGCTAAGTAGTCTATCCATGTGTACAAAACATGTCCCAGAAATGTTTCGTATTTCCTCCTAATATAAAACAAAACAAAATGACAAATTACGGAAATTATTCTCATGCACGCCAACATTGAACTATTACGGTTTCTGAGCAGCAGCAATTTACATTTCACTTGCATTAAATTTCTAAACAACTTTAGACTAATGTGCATTTCAGACGGACGGTTTCCATAGCTGGTTTCCAAATTACATTGCTCAGATCACCGGTGCAGATGCTGTGTTGACCTTCCTACTGTGACAAGCACTGAGAGGGCAGCATTCCATGAAGAGTGGACTTCACGATCGAATATTACGGAAATCGTTAAGAGACTGTACCAAGGTAACATTGTGTAGGCTGGGCATAGCACAGTAAAGTATGCATTTCTAACGCTTTTGGTATTTTTTCGAATATGGAGTCAACAAACGCAGCGTTTTCAAAAGAACCAATCGAACGACCTGAATCATGGGACCTTGCTTCTGACAGTGATGGTTCTATATCAGATACCAGTTCCCAGTCAGCACCAGAGCAAAGTGGGGATCCCAAAAGGCCCAGGAAAACAGTGCGCATTTCTCGGCATCCGACCCTGGAAAAAGTGATCGAATCAACCAACGATCAAGAGGATAAAAGAACCGGCTGCTCTGACTATTTTGGGGTTAAATCATACTTGCATTATTTCTACGAATCCGGGTTTAAAGATCCAAAAGTGTACGAAGAAGACGACAGTGCATATCTTTTACGTCCAAACAACCGTAGAAAGTGGTGCCGTTCCGTATGGTGGAAGGTCTTTTCGTGGATCGGTGTTTCTCTTCTTGTAATCGGCCTAGTGGGGATACTGGTAGGTTATGTGACCCCAAAAAAGCCCATGATTATCGAAAAGGACGGCGAGACGGCTGTGATCGACAAGGATGCCATTTATTATAACTACAATTTCGATGCCGTGAAGCTTGTAGGTTTGGTGGTATTTTGTATAGGCGGGGCTACAATAGCTATATCGCTACTGGTGCCGAGTTTCCTCAAAAACTACTACGACGAAGGCCAGGACGAGTCCTTCAAGGTCTACCTCAACAATGACGACGACCGCCAGGTTTCAAGCCCTTTGGAACGCCTCATTCCAACGTCAGCCCGCTGGCGCAGCATTCAGCCAGATAGGCAGGTCGGGGAGGCCATAGTCTGCCAAGAAGGAATCGTTAAAGTCCACTAAGTAGAGCTATTTGCAGCATCCAGCTCTAACATTTTACCATAGCAATGTAATCGCGTGATCAATTCGTCAATTATTTTTCATGTTTTGGAAGAACAACATACTGTTTCATTGATTTTTTTTTTTACATTTTTGAAAAAGTCCCACTTGTGCGTCATTTAGAGCACAAGATCTATACAAACTGTTTATTTAGACACTATTTAGCTTATGACGCGATGACAAAACTGGAGGGTCATAGTGATGACTGTGTAATTAGAAAAATGAAGAATTTGTTTATCAACGCACGCACAGTCGTAAATCAAATGGCTTAGATGTTATCAGCAGATATTGCCATATATAAAGATATAAGCCATCATCTACCGGATACACGGAGAGTATTATGAAAGGAAAGCAATAAATTACTGATACATAATGAAGAAATCCAATATAGCACCAGTTGCTATGGCAGCACATCTCTATCAAAAAAGAAAAAGAGAAACATTGCCTGCTTTATGATTGCCATGTTTATTGTGCTGTAAATGCATTATATCCGGTATCCTAAGAGATGCTTTTCTGAAAATATAATATAAAAAGTACAACAAACAAATCTTAAGAAATTGGTTGTGATAAAAAAACTACTTTACGCTTCACGTGTCTTCATCATTTGAAGCTTCGTAAAAAAACATGATGATGGACAAAAATGCATACACTATAAATGCAGTGTATACGCATATGAAATTGGTTGTTGAAATTATTTTATGTCGGTGGCCTCGCGCATCATTAAGAATGCGGTCAAGGAGAAAACATTGTTTTATCGACAATAATGTTATAGAAACAGGAGCACGCACAGTGCAAAGGACTTTTTGATCTTGATAGGCCATTAGTATCAGACCACACGTATACAATGTACTAGCTAGTAGGCCCGCTACACATTTCACGAAGTTATTAATATTGGTACAGCACTATATATTTTATGATAGAATTTACCCACTGCGTATAGATATTATTATACAATTAATGGAATTAAGGGTGTATATTTTTGTTTCGAAAATAAATAGTCTGTGTAAACACATGTATAATGTATTGTTAGATGCATTTTAATTTTTCCAATTTCGTAAACTGATTGTCCCTTTATAAGGCCTGACGTCCTAATTCAGGGTTCATCTCAAATATTAATTATAAAACAGTTGAGTTGACTTTTTAACCTTTTTAACCAAAATCGATTAAGTTTTCAGGGAACAAAACTACCACATTATTATGCAGTCTAAGTTCTCTCATTTAAATTCAACATCCCCTTCTTAACTCACGTGCACATTTTGAAGATCAAAAACATGGTTCATTGACTTAAGCAGTTAGGATAGGTTCCTTAGGTGTGCCGCAGGACCCAGGAGGACAACCAATGGGAAAATCGATGTAAAACAATCTCCATGGGACTCAACATTACATCATATCTGACCATTTAAGGTTTGACTTAACCAAGTTATTACGTTTGATCTAAAATAAATGTGATTGACCAGGGGAAATTTCATTACCACGAAATTGACACCCAAAAGGGTTGAAGTTCCATGCCGAGAGGTAATCCTAACATTTTGTCATTTTTATATACTGTACACTCAAAATAACATGTGCCTGAATTAAGTATACGTAGAGACATCCGAAGCCCCAAATATTGCCATAAAATAAAGTCCAGGTCCTGAGCACATAGTGACCCTTCCACATACGAAAAAAAGCAAATATTAAGTCTAACCTACCAGTACATACTCCAACGTAGTCCCGGTTTGGGAGCCCAACCCTCTTGGTGTAATAAATTTCATTCTGCTTTGTTTACATTTGAGAACTGTGGGCTAATTTCGCTACAACAAGTGGTGTGTTACTAACACTAATTCATGATGAATATTTTTCATACAATATGAATAAACATAACATCTAAAAGTCAAAAACTACTCTAGGTTCACAATTTAATATTTCGGGCGTTTGGTTAAAGTTAACATGAATGTGTTGTACAATAAGAAGGCCAAATAAAAAACACAATATGCACAATAAAATGAAAATGTTCGGATGTAGCGGCTCTAAATTTGATTTTTTAAAATATCATTGAGTGTTTTGATTAGCCCACGTTTCCTGAAATACTTGTGTAAGAGCAACGTGTCAAGCACCTTAAGGTAAATCATTATCAACTTGTGAACCTTCAGCGTTAGAAAAGCTCATTTGGGCAACACCTTCGCTAATCATTCGTGCAAAACAGGTAGGATTGGCAATGGTAATTGTTCAGGGAGTGATAATTATGTTTCACGATTCTATTGACGTCTGTCTCCGCTTCTTACATTGTAAGAAAATGGTCAATATAGTCCAATCCATCAAAGAGTTCGTTTGCCCACGTACATACTGCACAAGACGCATTTAATCCGCTTATCACGTGTCCTATGCATAAAAACTGTCACATATGCTTGTTGCATTATTGTTGTATTTTTTTATCACACAAAAACATATGCGCGTGCTAACAAAAGCTCATAGCGGTTTTATTAAGCGAGGGATTCATTTACCTGCCTTAATATACTGTCAATAACTGCGTTCCCACCTACAACGCATGTCAAACACAGGACCCAAGCGTATGCATTGTAGGCCCATAATCACAAATCTAGTCTATGCCTGAGGTCGATTGCCATCGACTGACAATTCCAGCATTGCATTCAATCAGTTGTCAGTGAAACAATTGACTACCGCTCGCAGCGCCATATTCTAACCCGCTGGAGGTAAAAATTTTTAATCCCGTCGTTTTTATGTTGCTTCTTCTTGCGGATGTGATCTTGAATTCATATAATCAATCATAAGCGTTGATCGATTTCTTAGTGAGAACATTTACCAAAGATATACCAGTAGAACCTTGCTGCAAATTCGAAGTGGCTCGTGTTCCAATAGATTTAAATTGCATTTACGGAGTAATCTCCCCTCCAAATAACATATTCTTGCAGCGCACGTCCTCGTACTCAATACTTATCGTGCTAGAACCAAGTAAGTGCCACATTGTTAAAAGCGCGTATGTTGCATTTACATGACACAAATGGCGCCAACAAGGATTTTTTTCTAAGCTTTATGTTCTGAGGTCTCTTGATAATTTGACTATTTCGTAATGATTCAAATAGGACCAGTGAAAATCAGATGTAGTATTCGAAACCGAACCATAAGTAATTTCTGGTGAATTTTGACGTGCTTTGAGTTGAACCAAGTAAAAGGCAACCGCTTGCTAGAACCGTTAGCTGGAAAATATAAATCACATCCCTCCATTCCTCTAAGGTTTTATGTTTCTCGGTTGTCTCTGATAACCACTTCAAAAGAAAATGCACTTAATAAGCACTTCACGAAATTTTGAAATTCAAATTGCTTTTAATCAACACAACTTGTGCATCAGAGCAACTGCAGTGATTTTATCATTTAGTACTGCTTGATATATTGGCGTAAGATGTCGTTTCAATGAAGTTCTATAATGAATGCAGTTGGCCGTATCGATTTTTGCATCTAGTGAACAATTCAAATGCCGTGAGGATATCTATATAGAATATCTGAAAGTCTAGGAAAACAGAGAACTAGAATAACACTTTTATATTCTGTAAAATGCAAATATCATACTCTACTGTAAATTTTCCATTTCATGTTACCCTTTCCTATCGAGTTTGATGCTAGTATAATTGCGATTAATGATCAGGACTCAAAAGCTCCATAATTGCGCAACATAACATTGGCGCTAGCTCTACTTATAGAACAGACCTTAAATTAAGTTCCAGCTCCTGGGAGGTAAATTATCGGAATTAGTGCTCCCCGTGCTGTGGGAGATAATATTTTATCATATAAGTAGAGGCGAGGAAGTGAGCAGGGAGTAGTTACATGAAGCGAGTAAAATTTAATAATACTAAATGAAAAAATATTTCACAAATATAAACGGATTACTTAACTTTTTTTTTGACAACCGACTAGCATTAAGGCAATATTTTGAGCAATATTTTGATAAGACCTGCAGCGTCCTCCATTCAGCAGAACATTGCATTTCTGGTGTAGGCCTACTTTTCAAAGTGCTGGCTGTACATGGAGCAACTCCTTTCTTTCCAATCAGCGTTTCAATAAACACCACGAAGGCTTTTGGATGGAAATTCATTCATCTACTATTATAACAGGTAGTTTTCATAAAATAAGAAAAGGGCATGTAGAGAAAGGAGGGCGACCCGGAAGATGGAACCAAGAGCTAAAAGGCTAAAGCTGTGTTTTCGAAAATTCCACTTTTCCTTGCTCTGTTCGCCTTTCCTATCAGTCAAAATCGACCTTAAAAACTACGCTCAGAAAACAATATGCAAATGCTATACAGGCATTTGATGTTACATTCCCATTGAGATTTTGAAAAAAATTAGGAGCATGTAAGTTCTCACCATATCAGTTCGTATGCAAGTTTTTATGGGATCTGAGCGACATTTGAAAAATTCCCAACGTTGTTTGCCAAAAAACCCTTTATTTACTCTTCTGATGACATTTAAATGGCACAAAGTTGCAGTGTACTCAGATTTAATCAATACAAAGTGTGGGCATTTCTTTCTATATTAAGGGTAGCTAAATTAAATAATTGATGACTATTTGCAGAATGTCTTTCAGCACGTCTTCCACGAAGATGGCTTCTGGACGCCTACAGGTAAAACAGAAGAAAGAAGAAAAACACTATTTTTCAACTTTTATTTTTACTTTAAGGTGTAAGATATTAATTATTTCTTAATACCTTTTCATTTTCTTATCACCTGCATTTATATACAAAATTACAAATTTACATTTATACATCTTAAATACAAGTTTGTTCATTATACATGTACCCACTCAATTTACAGCAGGACTCTTCAGACAATGGGAATAAGCACAAACTTAGTACTTTGAAGTCAGTAATTTAATCTTTATGAATTTTAATTAAAAAGTAGTCAAAGAACTACTCGTTCATCAACAATAAAAAGAGGTCTTCAGGAAAGCCTTGCTCAATCCTTAAAATCTAAATGTGGAATAAAAGCAAGCTTCGGTCAGATTTAACATGCTTACAAGAAATTCAAAAACAGAAATTGGTATATCTAGTCAGTGATAATTTTGTTTACAGATAACATTGTGCCAAATCTATGTTTAACAGCAATATAAACCTAAAATGAAATAAACACATGTTGTTGGAACAAATATCTGATAACTGAAAAATCTCCGTATCACAGTTTTTTTCTGAGTATATCACAGATAAATTAAAGTAATAAATGTCCAATATTATTTATCAATGTTTGGTGTCCTCTGTCCCTTCTAAACAAAATGTACCTCTTCATTCATCTTGCATCCAAATAACTTAAATCCACCTGCCAACTGAATTATAGATGAAGCTCTGTTTGCCTGTACTATCTGGATGGTAATGTGCTGAAAAAAAAGACAAAATATCTTTGAAAATTGAAAGTGTGATTTCTAAGTCTTTAGACAGAAAGAAAAAGAGCTTACAGGAAAAGGCATTCATACTGGTCATTTTCATGGCTGCCTCCTAAAATAATCTTATAGGAATCCATGACAATAGCAGATTCACCACTCCACCACTTGAGTAAGAAATCCAATTCATGAACTGATCTATTCAGGGTAACTTAGATTAATGCACATTGTAGAAGCCTAGCCAGACCAAGCTTGTAAGATAACCTTGGGTGGCCTGACAATGATGTTTAGAAATGGATTGAACGTTTTCAACTGCACATAGAGATCTAAAGGAATATAACATGTACATCTGTATCTACAGCCAAACACACTTAAATATAGCAGCATGTGCATGTACATTACACACACAAGCACACACTACAAAAAAAATTACTCACCTGGTCCAGGTAGATCTGTGCCTCTGATGTCCCCAGTCCACCGACTACTAGATGAGACAAACATGGAGCTAGACATGAAGTGTTTGGGAGCACCATCAAAGTCCACCAACTCATAGCTGCCAGGTCCAGGCTGGGGCTGTGCTGGAGGCAGGGGCATGGCTGGGGCTGAGATACACAAGTAATGTTTGCGTCTGTAATACAGAAAATAATAGATCTGATTATATAAGTTAAAGTAAACTTGAAAGAAAAAATAAGATAATGAGGAATACGAGATAAATGCATGATGATAAAGGTCCCATTTGGGCAGGTTAATTCATACTGTTGGTGAAAGTTGTTTCAGATGTTTTAGGTGCATGACTGAACACTGACAACTGTATTTACTCAGGGAATTATATCCGATATAATTCCCTGATTTGCTGAATCACATATTTCCTTGAATCTCATGTCAATGGCTGTCACTTACAATCAACAGTACCCTCATATATCTCTTCCTCTCTGTATATATTTATATACACATCTATGCTGTACACATCATAAACATGTGTAGTGAACTAAAATGTAACTACAAGTGTAGCAGCACAAAACACTGTTATCTTTGTAGTGTCTTTTCCTTTTTTTATTTTATCAATCATTGCAGAAGTACAATGGCTCTTTTCAAGTCATAATCCGCGTTCCTCGCCTCAACACCACACTGATTGTTTACAAGATGCTCAACTGGATCGATCGTTCTGAGTAAAGCACTTATATTAATGTTTAAGTTAACTCCACCTTAAAGCAATCCTGGACTGAATATCAAAACCTCATGTTTTTCAACATCCGATCTAGCTTACATTACTGACTTTAACTGGCCACCAATTGATCAGATGTAGTTTCCTGCCAATTAGAATACTAATCAATAGTTTTCTTTTAGAATTTCTTCATATCCAGGTGGATTGCAAAGCTATACCTTGGACACAGAATGAAAATACACATGTATTTTGTGTCCAAGGCTATACATACCATGGGGCTCTTTGATTTCATCCTTTGACGGTGATATCAAAGTATTCTATTCAAAATTTGGGGTTCAGGGTGGGAAACATGTACGATTTCTTTTTGTATGTATGACAAATAATGCACTGCTACCCCCTAGCCCAATATTAATACTGTACATGTTGTTGCGTATATCAGGCTTGTGGACAGTGCATTGTTTAGTACCATAACCATGCTTTGGAAGGATTGAAATTAAGTCCAATCTAGCTATGTCATTACACTAATTGCAGTTATCTAACTCTAACACAATTATTATGCAACTTATTTTGTGTTGATATTGATAATTAATGAAGCTAAATAAGCCAGTTATAATTTAGTCTAACTCATATGCAGATTGATTTACTCATCTTTTCTTGGACAATTCGATACACAATTGTGTCTGCAGATAATAAAGGTCATCCTATTGCCCTCAACTCTTCTTTGTCACTCTTTTATCTCTTCAAAGTCACTATTATCTCAGCTAATAATTCACCTGCTATTCAATACTGTGTTATACAAGTACAGCTGCCACCAGCAGCTTGTGTAAGCATGGAGTGATACATCAAGCAAGAACATGACTGACATCAGGCATTAAACCCCTTTCCTTTCCCTTTCTCACTGGCATGATGACATGCAAATATTTAATATCACTTTAAAAATCAGTGCACTATATATCTGTATCATATTCCAAGTAGTGTTTGTAAACTGTATTTCCTCTCACTCAGTTAAGTAGAATGTGGTACTTAGCTGATCTGAGAAATAATATGGATGCATAAAAAACAATGACACTAATAAGACATGTCCTTGTTCTTGCACATTTTGAACATAATATAGGTCCAAGGACACACGTAAAGTAAAGCTTAAACAGACAAAGATGCTGTACAGAGAAATAATCTGATATTAAACACAGGCCAACGAGACAACACATTCCCTGTAGAGAGTACCACTGAACTTGACAAGATATAATTAGTATAATTGGTTTAGGATGCCCCTTAACATATTCTGGTGAGTGTTATAAGTGTTCATGGTATGTTTATCTTGTGGCTTAAAATATGGTTTGTCTAAAATGCATTTCAATGCTTGACAATAACCAAGATGCAATATACAATTGTCACACTTCTTCACATGATCCCTTTAAATTTACATCAATCTCTGCTAATGTCACTGCATTTTTTTATGATAACATAATTATTTTAAAAGCTTCTGGATAATTACCACTTGGAAGCACTCTAAATAAGAAAATCATAGCCAAAGAATATGTTCAGCACACATATATGTACATGTAAGCTCAATATCTGATTTTCACTCAAGTAAATACTAGTACAGTATGTGGTCTTAGTTAACAAATATAAAACTGCAACTTTACTATCTATATACTACGTCCAAACACACATCATGCATATATGTTTGTTCCTACATGTATATGTTTGTGGATAGGAAGAAAATAATTAAAATAGATCTGGGCATTTTCTGAAGGAAAAGATGGAAAATTTTTTACTAAAAAGGACCTTATAAACTGATAAGGCATTTGTTAACTCAAGCCTCATATTTGTGAGCACAAATGCACAAATTAATGACTCCAGCCACGAGTTAAGTACCCTAACGTAAAATCTAGTCTAAGACTCATGTTAGCAAATGCTAATTATCGTTTATGAGGCCTTTAACACAAAAAAGAGGAAACACTACACACATTGTACAAAACCAAAATTGTACAATATCCAGTCTCTTTTGAACAGCTGGAAAAGCAAAAATAACATTTCACTTTGATGTATAAAAGTCCAAGGCATGCTCATCCAACAATCAATAAATGCCAAGCGTGATGCTTATGAAAACTCAAATTAGGTCCTTTGAGTCTGCTACTTTCAACTTCCTGTTTGTCAGATATTTTCTATCAAGAAGGATATACTGTTTCACGGCTTTCCCTTCTTAACACCTGATATAGCACTGTAAATTACCAACCCTTTCATATGCCAACTTTATCGATTGAGTGAATGATTACTGGGAAGAAAATAAGTTCCCAATTCACCTGCGAATAACATATGGGGAACATATCTATAAAATGTTCAATTCTAATTTTATTTAAGCCAATCTGAATATCATCAACATCTAATTTAACCTGGTTTAAAAACAATTGAACCCTAAAATAATAATTATAATAACAACTGGTAACAAGATCTTGTAAAGTGCCAGTTTACATTACCAGAATAAATTGTACACTGCACTGTATAAGAAATACTAAGAAATGTATGAAATTGGCACCATATATAATTATCATTTTGAAAGTATACCAATGGCCAAGGACTTCTTTTAAGCTTTTCATCCTTGTTTTTGTAATAAAATCGTTAACAGTGATGTCTATTCAGAAATGTATAACCATCACAGCTTCTTATGAAAATTCATATACAGAAGACAGTTTACTTACGGTAAAATGAGTTTGTTTGCACTCTCCTCTACTGCCTCATGTGGTTTGTATGTCCCAGGTCCAGGATACTGTGATATAAGAAAAAAATTAAGTTTTGTCCATATATCATTAAAAACATGTAATCTATTTTGTAAAATGTCACACAACACTGGTTACCACAAAACGGTCTACACACGCAGCAATTTATAACATCATAACAAAATATATTATAAATATATAATTCTAAGAAAATTTAGCAAATTTATCATACCATTAGATGTTTCATTTTCATAATTATTTGATATACTTACAGGAGGCGGATCTGGTGCCATTTGTCGTTTTGATGTTGACTTGAAACTTGAAAAAGGAACTTTGATACTGTCACGAAGGAGTTTGTCATCTACATGATATTGCCCTGAAAGATTACAGATAAAAGTTAATAAAATGGTATTATTTGGAGTTTTCCTCTTTTTTTCTTATCATAAATACCCCTTTATACAACATGCAAAAAATGCTGATTTTTCTTATCTTAAAATCCATTTTATAAGCAGTTATTGGAGCTTATTAGTTTTAAACATCAAGTCTGTCAACAAACCTGCACATATACCATGCAATAACACTTCTGTTTAAAAAAACTTAAATATATACTAATACATTTAAAAAAGAATAGTTATAAAGGGGGGAAAATCATACTGAATTAATAAAAAACCTTAAATGAAGGTTTTAAAATTATCAAGAAATAAAACAAACTTATTTACATGGAGCAGGTTTCTTTGCAGATTCCTTTGTATCCATAACTTCCCGTTTTGATTGTGACTTGAAAGCTGCTTGAGCAGATACATTGTTAGCCTTGCCTGGCTTGTACCTGAGGACCTACAAAGAAAATAAGGCACATATTGAAATCAAATATACAAAGTCCGATCTAGTATTGGTATCAAATTTTAAAAAATCCTAACAAAATGGTGTGTAAAATGCATTCTTTAAGCTGAAGTTCCATTAAATAAAATGCTTCTTATATAGACTTGTATCTCATTATAAAGTTAGCAGTTTTCATAAAATTCAGATTTAAACTCTTTGAATAGAAAACATTGGAAAGAAATGCATTTTCTAAGATTTAATTAAACCTTACCTCATATTCATTTGGTGCTGGTACAGCTGACAGTTTTGCAACAGGCTGCGCTATAGGTTTGTGGAATACTCTTGTATATGCATTGTTAAAATCTTTCTTTGACTGTAACAAACTTGGCAACTGATAAGCAGCAGAGCCAGGACCTGGTGTTGGCCCCACTTTTTGTTCTCTTTTACTCTGCAATAATAAGAAAGTATAACAACATGGTTTATTCTCATTAAGTGACAAATCGAATATTGCAAATCCTGTCTGATAAGAAAAAGTGATATTATAAAATATAATTCATTATTAAAGTCAATTAATTCTAGATGTCTTGTTTTAATCTTACCAGAGTCAGCAATTGGTGGTTAATACAATAGCTCTGGGAGGGGAAGTTAATACTAAAAGTATCTGATAAAATATATGTACAAACCTTTGATGCAAATCCTCCTGTTCCTCTTTTAGAGAATGATGTGCTGACAGTTTCTGTTTTTGTTTGATTTACATATGTTCCTGGACCAGGGTTATCATCCTTGATAAAGGAAAAATAAAAATTTACCATGCTGTTAGGGTTCAAGGTAAAAACAAATTCTTCATGAAGATATATATTAGAAATCAAATATAATCCAAATTAATACAATTATATAATACAGAAAGCTTGAATATTATAAAACAATTTTATAGTTTAGCAATTTTATAGTTTTTCTTTAAGTGATTTTGTTTCTAACCAATACCATAATTTTACCAATATTATTAATGAACAACAGCCTAAGTTTACATTCTCTGTTGGTTATTCTTAAGTAAAATGAGACATTTGATGAACTTACTATAATTGCTTCATGGTTAAATCTTTTGGCTTTTGATAAGAATCCTTTCCTGTCTGAATTGTCTGTGATTATAGTTTGGTACCTGCTGGGTATGGAAGCATTTGGTGCTGCTATGCTATTACCTGAAACAAAAATAAAAGGTTTCAAATAATATTTATCTATCTTGAGGGAGTATTATACTCCATTATGTATCACAACAAGAGATAAAAGCCATGCTACTGGGTTTTGTACAGTAGTAAATAACAACACAGGGGCTCTGGCATGCATACATGTACATGTACTTTTAGCTGATTTATACCAATTGATGCTACTGCCAATAAAACTACTATTGTTGCCTGGCATGTATGGCTCGGTGTTATTCGTAACCTCTGCTTCAATGTACTCACTTGGCATACATGAAATAAACATTTGACACCTGACACGTCCCCTGTCACTCTGTCACTCTCAGGTTATACACTGGAGTGTGAACTACATGTACGTGTACTGTACGACTCATGAGTATTGCATTACTCAAGTTACATTAATTCAGTTAATAATGACAGCAATGTATGACTATTCTAACAATCAAATTATAGGCGACACTCCTATCTTAGCTGTACATATGATTATACCTTTATGAAGTTTTCCTGATGTCCTCCTACTGTGAATTCTGCTAACATAAGAATTGTCCACATCTCTCAGGCTGTCCAGCGCCATGTTGTTTATGTTGTTTCACTGCCTTTACTGTGATGTTTGGAAATATGTGCGCGTTGTGAAATAGATCCAATAAAAAAACATAAATCTTACATCACACGAAGATTTGCTGAAAATATACCATGTGAAAGTCGCTAATCTTAAGCTAATGATACTATAAATGCAAAAAAGAACTTAAATGCAACCATTTTAAACGCAATATCCGTTTTTAATTCATTTGAGTGCAGTAATTTTGTTGTCATGACCACGACCTACTCCATGACCGGGGTACTACTTACTAAAGGATTCGATGTGAAGAGTCAATTTTAAGATGCCGCGTTATAAAGTTGGTATATTTTCCTGTCATGGCATCATACATTTTACAGATACGAATAATGGAGGTATTTTTTTTTGGGGGGGGGGGGATCACACAAACTGATGATACTTTTCAGCCAAATTTATTTTTGACGAGAAACATCCTATTCCCCTATAACTGGACGATACTAAGTTAAGCCAATCATATCAATCCAATTTCGATACCGCAAACATATCACCGTTTTTCATTGGCTAACCTGAACAGGCCGCGAGAATTTAACTCTAAAACTCGCGGAAAAAATTTGTACTCCGCTTGCAGCCTGGTAGAACCTGGACGTAGTCACTTCACATTAGTATTTTACATAATTTTCTTTTACCACGCTTTTTAACCATGCTGTCTGCTCATTCACCAAAGACTACCAGCAGGATAGAGTCTGAGCTCGTCTCAAAGATGGGGAAATCCACAGTCAACGACGAGAATCAAGTGAGTGAATAATGCATGTTACAGTATTATTGGCGCCAAAGTTTCAACATTGCTTTTTTTAATCAGAAAAATAACAATGGGCGAGGAAAGTTCATAAAATGATAAAATTGCAGAAATAAGTGTGTGGGGCATTGTCATTCCTTGTCTTGCCTGAGAGACATTTAATCACACTGAAATATTTCTTGTTTTGTTGCCTAATGCATTGGATGCAGTGCCAGTGGTGATATAACCACCTCATTTAACCAATGATTACTAAGAAACAATAGACAGTGTTAAAATCCAATATTATAAAACTAAACTGCAATTTAAGGTTATCATTTTATGTTGTGTTGACGAGCTGGTAGGCAGCGCTTCAACTGATAACTTCGAAGTTATATATATCTTACATAAGTTATGTCGTCGATGCCAAGTAATCTAAATACGATTAATTTCAGCTCCCTTCCGTTTTTTTAAAGAAGACAAAGGTTCTTGGCGAAAATCGATCTCAGGTAAGTCCTGCGGACTACCAAGAATTTCTGTTAAATTCAAAAATTTTTTTATATAACATTACGCGCCATTGACGTCACTGGCGGGAAATCTGTAAACACAATGGGCTTGGTTGTGTAAGTTTTCCGTTTGGTACCTCAGCGGGGAATGGCTTTTGAGCAAGGGATAATAAGGGTGGGTTGATCATTATATTCAAGTTTATCACTAAGTTATAATAATTTCACAGATTGGGCCAAATAAAATTTTCATTTTAAAAGGAATATTGTATTCATTGAAACTTCTTATTTTCAGAATATTCAAAAAGAAACCAGCATTACCTTATCATTGAAGCAAGAGGAGAATGTGAAACAGGTACATATTTTACTGCCATTTCTTTTAAATTTAAAGGCACTTTATTCATTGGCATTTTTTTAACATCAATAGTTTCTGCAAACATCTTTAACTTACATATTTATTTATTTATTCAATTTTTTATTCAAAGACTGGGTACTCATTATAGAAAAATAAATGCACTGAAATATTTTGTTTTTAAGTATATGGTTTAATTTTTTTTTAGACAAAAGCAACTGTAGATGATGAACCACTTCTTCGTGACAACCCAAATCGTTTTGTCATTTTTCCTATAAAATATCAAGACATCTGGAAAATGTACAAAAAAGCAGAGGCATCTTTTTGGACTGCTGAAGAAGTAGATCTTTCTAAAGACTTAGGACACTGGGAGAAGCTGAAGCCAGAGGAAAAACATTTTATTTCTCATGTATTGGCCTTCTTTGCTGCTAGTGATGGCATTGTCAATGAAAATTTGGTAAGGGAAATCTTAATTTCTTTAAAAAAAAATGATTCACCATTCATTTAACGAAAACAACCAGTAAATACGTAAATGTCATAATTTTCTCTAAGAAATTTTTAATCAATTTGTCACAAAATGGACAAATATTATTTCTTGTTCTTGTATTATTTTTAGGTAGAGCGTTTTGCCCAGGAGGTCCAGATCACAGAGGCTAGGTGCTTCTATGGATTCCAAATTGCAATTGAAAACATTCACTCTGAAATGTACAGCTTGCTTATAGACACTTATATCAGGGATCCAAAAGAAAGGTAAAGTTCAAGCATGGGAGCTACAATTTGATTCTCCTATTATTAGTACCACCAGCGTATACGCTGGCGGTACTCATGGTTTTAGTCCCGACCCGTCTCGTACAGCTCCGCCGGCTCCTGCGGCTCCGCAGTCGGGCGCCGGAAACAAGTCACCGTTACCGCTTCTCCTCCTAGACCGCCAGGACCTGTGTCCCCATGTCTTGGATTTAGGTCACATATAATCTCAACTTGAACACCCTGGTTTTTTTGTCTCTGTCGGTGCATTGGCCTGGGCGTGACACTTGTTGAAACGCACCCTTGTCAAAATTTTTGAAAATTCAAGGCTAAATATCTCCCAAACCAAAGGAATTATGGGAAAAATTACTACAGAAGTCTGACCAAAAGTCATATGTGGAGATTCCAAATATGCCCTTTGATATGACTTTTGACCTTTTTTTCAAGGTCAAACAAGCCAAAATTTTCTAAAAATGGGAATTTTCTGCAAAAAAATATTTGTTTGTGCTATTTTTTGGAAACTACACAGATCTAAGCTCTCCTGTTACAGTGAGGGGTTACAATTGGGGACTCCTTTCATCTTTGGGAGTTTGGGGTCAATCGGTGCATTTCCATGGGAGAAGCAGCCATTAGATATCGAAACTGAAAACTTGCCTTTATTCTGGAATGGTAAATGCCAGAGACCTTTTGTTCATCGCACTTTGTAGAACTTGTCAAGTGCAATACTGGAGGTGGTGTCCATTTTTTTGTTTTCGATATGGTTTAGGCATTGCGCTATATATCAAAAATTACAACATCGCAATATTCAGTGGGGAAAATGTTAAACATTCCAAAACTGGCAGAGATACGCCCATAGTTACTATTGAACTTGAATAGGAAGTTATATACAAGTAATCTAACTGTGACCTTTAAATTGACCTTTGACCTACTTTTCACCATGAACTGAACTTTGCAAATTTTCTAGCCCTTATATCTCCAAAACTGGCAGAGATACACCCATAGTTACTATTGAACTTTAATAGGAAGTTATATACTGGTAATCTAACTGTGACCTTTAAATTGACCTTTGACCTACTTTTCACCATGAACTGAACTTTGCAAATTTTCTAGCCCTTATATCTCCAAAACTGGCAGAGATACACCCATAGTTACTGTTGAACTTGAATAGGAAGTCATATACTGGCATTCTTATTGTGACCTTGAAATTGACCTTTGACCTACTTTTCAACATGAACTGAACTTTGTAAATTTTCTATCCCTTATATCTCGAAAACTGGCAGAGATAGGTCCAAAGTTACTATTGAACTTGAATAGGAAGTCATATACTGGCAATCTTACTGTGACCTTGAAATTGACCTTTGACCTATTATTTATGATGAACTGCACTTTGCATGTTTCCTGGCCTTCATATCTCCAACATTGGCAAAGAAATGCCCATAGCTACTATTAAACTTTTATAGGAAGTCATATACTGTGACCTTGAAATTGACCTATGACCTACTTTTTACCTCAAACTGAACTCTGCATATTTTCTTGCCCTTCATATCTTCAAAACTAGCAGAGATCTGCCCAGTGTTGTCCCTAGGTTTTCTCTTTTGTCAGCATTCCGGTATATGCATTACTGATAATGCATTTCAAGGAAAACCAATAGGCCTTTTGTCTAGAAAATCACAGGAGTGATCAGTGTTAGGAAAATACAGGTTAATTAGGACATCTCCTTGATTGGACCATTTTAACTGTTATGTTTTTTTGATTTTTTTTTTTTTTTTTTCATATTTTGAGAACTCTTGTTTATTGCATTTTATAGAGCTTGTCAAGCACAAGACTGGTGGTGGTGTCCATTTTTTTTTTTTTTTTTTTTTTTTTTTTTTTTTTTTTTTTTTTAGGGGGGGGGGGGGGGGTCCATACGAATGCGCTTACTCCAGCTGGTGGTACAATATCCAGAGGCGGTATCGCCTCTCTGATCCTCTAGTTTCTTTTTTTAGGTCTGTAGTACACAAATAGTTTAACTGAAGTGATGGTGTAAACATTCATAAAAGTTATTGTTTCTTAGTAAACATTGTTTAAATGAGGTGAATGCATCACCACTGGCACTGTATCTAATTACGCAACAAACTAAGAAACGAATTAAGCTTTTTTTTTTTCAATCCACCTTTGGATGACGGAATTATTTGCTTTAAAATGAACAAATGTTTTTGTTCTTCCAGGGAATTTCTCTTCAATGCAATTGAAACTATGCCTTGTGTAAAGAAAAAGGCTGACTGGGCTATACGCTGGATCAATGCCAAAAATGCCAGCTTTGCAGAGAGAGTTATTGCTTTTGCTGCAGTGGAAGGGATCTTCTTCTCTGGTTCTTTTGCTTC
This sequence comes from Lingula anatina, assembly GCF_051362555.1. NCBI lineage: Eukaryota > Metazoa > Brachiopoda > Lingulata > Lingulida > Lingulidae > Lingula > Lingula anatina. The sequence goes on from NC_141767.1 coordinate 25,369,667, forward strand.
CATCTTTTGGCTCAAGAAAAGAGGTATCATGCCAGGCCTGACATTCAGCAATGAACTTATCAGCAGGGATGAGGCAAGTTATTTTTATTTTATATATCTATTTGATGAATTCACAGTATTTTTTACGTTTAACTTTTAAAATGTGGGGCATAAGTTTTAAAGTTATTCATAAATAACAGGCGAATTGCACTATTTCTTCCTTTTGACACCCTTTCTCACATTAAAGTGTATCTCTGTTATTTGACACCGGTTTACAACATTGTTCACACAAAAACAGTTTGGAAACTACACCATACAAAACTGAGTGCAAAACATGGACTAATTAATTTTTTTTCCCCACAGGGTTTACATTGTGACTTCGCCTGTTTGATGTTCAAACACCTCAAAAACAAACCCACACAGGCAAGAATTCATGAAATAATTCAAGATGCCGTCAACATTGAGATAGAGTTCCTGACAGAAGCTCTGCCTTGTGCTCTCATAGGCATGAACAACACCCTAATGGCACAGTACATAAAGTTTGTGGCAGACAGGCTGCTAGTGGAGCTTCAGTGTGAAAAGGTAAGAAGCAGTGAAAATGCCCATTTAAGACCAACTTGGCATTGTACTATTTGGCCTTTTCTGCTTTCAGCTCTGCAATATTTTGTTCCGATTTCTGGAAAATTCCCCATTGTACTATTTGTTTGAAGAACTACAGGAATATCTGATTATTATGGAAAGTATTGTTATTCTGTTTTTCAGATTTGGAATGTAGAAAACCCATTTGACTTCATGGAGCACATATCTTTGGAAGGAAAAACCAACTTTTTTGAAAAGCGAGTTGGTGAATATCAGAAAATGGGAGTGATGTCATCCACAAAAGGAGAAAGTAATCACCAATTTACCCTTGATGCAGACTTTTAATAATCCTTCTTTAGAGGATTTGAAACTTTAATGCATATATATTTAAAATTCAGAATTCTTCGCAAGGAAGTATAGTTTTACATTGTTTTTAAAGATGACCGAATTTTGCAGGGAAGCTTTTTCTATCATTTTATAGTTTTTAGCATTAATTTATTATTTTATGGGTTGTACTTGATCTTGGTTAGATAAAACATTCATTTTAAGGTCTGATTTGAACTTGGCATGTTTGTTTGATCTACATGCATATAGATACATTTAAGTTTTATAACAATTTTAACCTTTTAAACATATAATAAGGTTGCAGGAAGGTACCAACTGTATAAATTGTAAGTTCTGTAAGATACTTGACCAAGCAAAGGATACTGCCGTATTATTTTATTCATAAATGGTGTGAAGTATTAGATGTACATTTGTTTTATAGTCTTAAAAGTTCTGTACTTGTAATATTAAATAATAAACTTGTATAGTTGTCATTAACCTGGGTTTATAGAGTTGTGTGGATCAAGTGTACATCACGTTTCTGAAAATGCACCTGGTCTTTGTTTAAAAATAAAAGGTTATCACTGTTACAAGGTGGCTGGGAGGAGGAAAGAGATGAGAGCATAGAAGCCATTTTAACTGAACATTTTTGGGGGACTTGGCCCTCGGTGTTTAACATGCATAAAAGGAAAGCCGTTTTGAGTGACTTCTGTTTGACATATAACTGAACATAAAATTTCATGATGTTTAAGTGCTATAGTTTGCTTTGAAATATAAGTTGTTAAAATGCATGACAAGACCTTAAGCAATAAAACAGTGAAGACTCCAACAATATTGAAACAAGGACAGTAGTTTTAATGTAAGATCTTTCATGATGCATCTACCAAGAGCAACAGATAAGAAAATTGGTGACAAGATGCAATTCCTATCACGTATACTCCATTGCTCAAATAATTCATTTGATACAAAAGTTCTATCATGATGATATGTGATGTCCTGGCATCATTAGTAAGGTGTTTACAACTAGAAAGAAAAAAGCATTGCGACCATGACAACTTGGATAAAAATTGGACAAGATCCTGATTTTGGCTCATAATAATACAAGGTTTAACAGATTAAGTGGTATATGCCCATCTTACAACAACTTGGGCAGTTGACAATAAATGACAAGACAGCAAAGCTGACTAAAATACAGACACTTTACAAAAAAAAGTAATTTCTCTTGCTCCATTTTGTGTATCAAAACGTTTTCGAAGTATCAGACACGACACCGCTCTTGCCTAGTACATGATGTGATAGTGGCGTTTCTCAGCGGGGTTGGGCAGTAGTGCATCTCGTCTCAAAATTCATCCCGAGGTATGTTACTGTGAAATGCGTACTGACGGGTAGTGTGGTTCAATCTACTGGTGAATTTGGGATCATTTGGTACAGAGTCTGGTAGTATGGTAGGCCTGCATAGGTCAAGGTCCTTAAGGGAGACACTCAAAAGGTGAACTGTACTTGTTTCAAGATACGTGACATTTTATATAAGGGAGAAAGTTCTCAGAAATTGAAGAAAAGGGGATTGCCATAAGTCTTATTCAAATTCAGATGGTATCTCCAGCTGCCCATAGTGCTAATTAGTAATATAAAATTGTAATACCAACTATAGAGTGACATCCACCGGCAGCTAAATTTAATAACAATACAGTGCTTAAAGTTGTGATCTGATGGACCCTAATGTTGGTCACATTTAGCTTATGATGACAAATGCAGTCTTACTTTAGGCTGTATCTACTTTTTTAGATGCACTACTTTTCCAGACAGTGCTGATGTCTGGAAAATATCACGTAACTCTACAAAAACATCATACTTCTGTTTTTGGCATAGGTGACTATTTTCTGCACATGCTGAAGGACATATAAGGTTACTGCACCATTCTTTTTGATAAAATACCAAACAAAAGAAATCAGAGAAAACGCAATCAAACTCTTTCTGAAGGAAACTGTTAGAAATAAATAAGATAATCAAGTTGAAAAATAAACCAGATCATTTGAAGATAATATTGAAGAATGTGAGGACACAATAATGGTTAGTTTAAAACAGCTGAAAACCCTTCTTTTGATTGTTGCCATTTTATTATCAACTGAAGTATGTGCAAATTGTTAATATTAAGGGTAATGCTGATTAACATTTATTATATATATGGTTTGATTCAGTGTCAGAATGAATTGGCATTAGAAGAAACTACTATGCAATTGGTAAAAAAGAGTAACTAGAAAAATTATTTTGGAATGGGAGAAGACTTGAAAATGACAATAAGTTGCCCTTGTTTACACTCATGTTCTTGAATATGCTCTTTACCTTGCTGTATGAACCCTGAAGTAATAATACTGTTTGGCAGTTAAAGGGTGGACGACAGATGTGCAATGAGTGATCACACAGTCAGACACAGTGATCAGAATATATACAGACACATGCAGTGTCTGCACACAAAAATTACAGCATTTATCACACATCTTGTCACTGTTTAACTTATCTTTCATCTTCAACAAATCTTGAGGAATGGATTTTTTTGTATTGGCCTTAGTTGAAAATTATGAAAATACTGCAACATAAATACATTTTTCAGTCCAAAAGTGTCACAGTTATGCTAAATTTACTGTAAATAAAATTCCTTTAAAAAGTTTAAAGTGGTTATTGTGACAATAGAACACATACATGGAATACTTATGAGAGAGCCATTTGTCAAATTAATATACTTTTTTTGATACAAATATTTGTGTGTGCACCTTTACAATTTAAAAAATCTGACATCATATTCAGTGAGACAGGGTGGATGAGAAACCACCCACAAGTTCTGGGTTACACTTACCATGCTACTCTACCTCTCAGAGGTTTGCACTTTGCCAGCTGTCCTTTTTTTCATGTGTTTTCTTGTACAGATGTTTTTCACTGACCCTGTGACAATTCCACTCTACCAAAACCCCAATCAAGCACCAGCTTTTCATGCTTAAAATCAAAATCAAACCTAAACCTTACCATTTCTTGCTTCATCACTGATGTTCATTATTACAGTTGGTACGTTTTCTTGTGCACTGTCAATCAAAATCTCACACATCCACACGCCAAAAAAGAATGAGTCAATAAAGTTAAAATACTGGTTTACAGTCAGATCATTTGCACATTTTCTTTGACATATGGGCATGAGTAATTGACAAATACATTTTTGGTTCACCTTAGAGCAGGCCATGCTAGTAATATAAGTCTTTTTTTTTTCAAAGACTCAATGTGAATACATGACTGAATAAATAAATAAAATAACAAATAAATGCCGGCTGTTACTGGTACTATAGAGATCACCAGTTTGATCTCATTCACAATGATCAACAATTAAACTGGGACCTAGCAGGTGAGTATCAGATTTCTCTTTTGCAGTCAAACGTCTTCTTCTTCAGCACATGCCTTGCAGGCATTACATTTACAGCACAGCAAACAAGGAGCTGCCAGGAGCAGAAATGGTGAAGCTATCAGAAGAAGCAGGCCAAATCCAGCAAATATGCCAACAACCTGAAACGTAAAGAATACCTGCAGAATGTCAAAGTTACAAGGTCATTGCTATTGATAAATTAAAACACAAGGGGGGGAAAAACCCAGGAAACTTGATGTAAAGAGACCATTTAGCTAGGTTTATCTCATGGTATAAACCTAGCTTTAAACCCTATTTTTAACCAAACTTAAACCAACGAAGATGAGATATACCTGTGTTCTATGCCACATCACGGAGGCTCTGGAGTGACCTAACTTGTTCTTGCAGGGACCTTTATCATAATGGCGGAGGAGAAAATCATCCTATAGGAGATGAAAACAATTTTGAATGTACGGCAAAACAATAATCCATGAAAACCACTTAAAATGTTTAAATAAGCATATATTTCATAATATACACGTAAGCAGCATTCAACAAACTTTCTTTAGACAAAACATGTATGAATTATTAGAAACGTAGACATTGCTGATTATACACTGTGAAAGAAGACAGAAAATCCCCTTACTCATGGGGAAAACTGTTTGTCAATCATCTGAGGAAAGTGTGCTTTGATGATGTCAAAAAGATGTAGTGTTTACCTGTAATGACTGTAAACAGTACCAACAAAAGACATGTTTACACTGACGGCACATCATCTGTGCACAGCCATCGGCACGTTCTATTGGAATGTGGCACATGGGGCAACGCTTGATCTTGGATTCTTCCTCACTGCTGATGGGTATGCTGAAACATTTTTTTATAAAACATGTTATAACAGAAATATTATGAAAAGAAAATGTCAGAGCAGGGGTAGAGTTCATAGTTTTCTTCATATCTAATAGGCTGGTGCATGGTTGTGAATTGCATTAATCATTTGAGGTGAATATTTTTAATAATAATTTAAATAAAAACAACAACAACAAAAAATACAACAACAGCATCAATACAAATACTCCAAACACACCTTTTAAGAATAGGGTTGCCATTATTACAGCACACAAATGTGTGGATCTATTGTTCAGCTTGTCATTAAGAAGAAATCATCAGATGCAAACAATGAAAAGTGGAGAGTAAACAGAAGCAATCTGTGAAGTAAAACACTTGTCTTTACCAACTCACCCAGCATCATGACCTTTGACCTTGCTGTTGTAAGCATCACATGGCTCATCAGCATGCCAGTTGGACTTGCAGATTGAGCAAAACTCTAGGTAGCACTAAAAAAAGAGGTATATTTTTTGCCTAAACATCGAATTTTTGGATGTACACTTAGGCTTCATTCACATGGAAAGTCTATTTTCTAAAAATCTATTTTCTATTCGCGGTATATCTTGTGATCACGGTCTGTGCCCTGAATATCCCGCGGCGTAATTACTGGCAGCGCGAGCAAGTTACTTCCAAAGCTGTAATTAATTCTCGGCTGTGCTCGGAGGAGATTCTGATACCTTGACGCATGCGCAGTAGGAAGTTAGAAAGTTAATGGCGGTCGCGGTTGCTTTGAAAAATGTTTTTGTCGATTTTGTGCAACAACAAGATGAAGAAGATGAAGAAGCTATACACACGACAGATACAAGTGCAACCGTCATGATCCGATGGCAAGCGATGCGGCAACGGAGGATGAGATTTTATAGAATGCGAGCACAGCCGAGAATAAATTACAGCTTTGTATAAGTTACTGGCTCACACTGCCAGTAATTACGCCGCGGTACATTCAGGGCACAGACCGTGATCATAAGATACCGCGAATAGAAAAAAGATTTTTAGAAAATAGACCTTCCATGTGAACGAAGCCTTAAACTTCCATAATTCTCATCCTAAAAACACTATGATTTTTCTTTCAATTATTGCCAAGGAGCTCTTAAGGCTGGACATGACTTTTTGCCCCATGTACACATTTTTAAAATGCATTTCAAATAGTGCTTCACTACCTTAGGACACTTCACAGGTATACCCTGTACATTCTTCTTGTCACTGAGGGGGCACACATGGCACACAGTTTCACAGCCAATTTCTGGGCACCACATGCGACTAGGATCTAGATCTACTTCTGGAATGACAAACAAAAGACCGGGTTTATCATTAATTGGTAATTATTGTTAGTTAATGGCAAACAAAAAACAAAAATTGCTTTCATACCTGTAATATTAAGAATAATCTTATGGGGGATAAGAAAGGTAGGACTATTCTCTATTATAATTCTAGTCACATACAAATTGTTGGTAATGAGACCCTTCAGTAAGTGAAACATTGAAAATTTTGGCACTGAGCATATAAAAACAACCATCTACAGCTTACCTAAAGAATCAATTTATAAATGTTTGGTTTTTAAAAACAATTGCTGTTTCAAATGTTTGTCATTAAAAGAACATGACCCAATCTTCTTTATGTAACTGTTGGAAATGTCAACTAACCTTTGGAGAATTTCAATCTCTGATATCTCTTGAAGGTCATGGTATCAACTAACTGCTCAATCTGAAGTCAACCAGGGGATTAAAGTGGCAGGTATGTCTTAACTCAAGTACAAGACAAAGGCATATATAGAAACTATAAAAATAACCAGTTTATGGAGTATTTCTTTAATTTGCTGATCCAAGATGCGACTCAGGCTCCGTTAAAATGAGAGGCATTTCAGTTTTGAACTCATCTTTAACAAGAATAATGTTGTTCTTATAACTGCATAGCAAAAATATCAATATCCTTTTAACATTAGGGTAACGACCCGTGTAATAGATATCACTACAATAAATTGACACTGACTAATCCCTCATTATGTGGTTATCAGAACATCACACATGTAGTTTAGAACACCAATATATAGAACCAAAAAATTTTGTGTCATAAAATTCATGAGTACTATCTCCAAACTATACAATGTAAGTTCTATGTTAATCAAACTGTACATACAGCACAGTTACTGTAAGCTTCCTAAATGTATGACAACAGTAAAGATACCTCTGATGGTAAAAATTTTCCTCCCTGCCTACATCTTGCATCTGGGCAAGTGATGACCAACACATTCCCATCTGAGATCATCACAGTCAGGTACTGGATTACACACTAGGAAGACAATATTACTACAAATAACATGTCAAGTATAAAAACAAAAAAAAAAAAAAAAAAAAAAATTCCATTTCTAAATATCGATTCCTACATGTATGACAATAATATAATACATTTTTTTCAAATACTACATCAGACTCTTTAAAATAAATCAATTGTCACTTCATACAAATTCATTCTCTTTAAAGAAATAACATGTTCCTTAAAATCAAATATTAATCATGTCTATTAAGATAAAATTAAACATTAAACTGACATAAAAGGAAAAGGGCAATTTTTTCATAATCATAATTTTGCCATATTGAGGAATGCACCATAAGAAAAAAAGATGTGACATCCACTCCTGCTTTACACCAATGTGTGTCATACCTAAATCATGGTGTACAAGTACGTATCTAAATACAAGGATTGATAGACAAAAATTATAATGATCCAGATGACACCTGTGTGCATATTGTAAACAGTCTTTCTTTAAGTGCTTTTAATTTTTACCTTTAACTTACCATTTGACAATAGAGACATTGGCAATCCTGCATTTCATACATTTCCCTGGCAGGCAACTCCATTAAACAGAGCCTGCATGTGACCAGAGGCTCAATGGCCATGTCCATTGTATTGTGTGTTCCTGGAGAGTAGAACACATGAGCACCCATAGGTGTGAACACTGACACTGTCACCATGTTTTTATCATCTTTATTTGATAACGATGATTCTGCTTGTTCTCTTGTATCTTTTTCCTGGCTCTCCGAGGTTTCAGAGCTGGCCATCATCTGGACGGGTTTCACCTTGCTTTCCATTCTCTAAGACTACAAATTTACTACTGGTGGTTATGGTATTACGAACTGGATAATGCCAGCTAAGACGTAGACTATGTCATCTTGGTCCACAGGTAAACCAATCTCTTGAAAAGCACGATGCTTTACCTGGAAGGAATAATTATCTCTGACTATAGATACATTCACCTATAGATACCTTCACAGCATGTATTTCAATCAATTATCACATTCAGTTCTCATAACATTCAACAGATTTTAGCACTCGCAAGATGATTATATAATTAGTAACTATTGTTTTAGTGGTGTGCAATATCAGGACAACTTTTCCCTTTAACATAAAGTGTTAATCATCTTTCGCCTGTCTCAATTTATGAGTCTTAAATTAGCAGAGCATTTGGATATTTCAACAAAGAAACAAATAACTAGTATTTGTTTATGGATAATCTTGTGTTTGTTAAAGTATACATAAGAAGCACGAGTACTGCTCTGTAACAAATATAAATTATTAGGACCACTTTCTTACACAAAACAAATAAATATATCAAAAAAAAAAAAAAAAAAAAAAAAATCTGAAATCTCTCAAGCACCAGAAAAAAAGGCTTTGAAATGGTACCTTCTTCAAATTTCTGGTAGTAATTTTAACTTACTTTTTCCTCATCCAGTCCATAAAGCACAGAAAGTAAGCAGAAAATGTCTGTACAAATACCATTTTTCAGGAAATGTCATAAAACCCTGAAGTATTTCATTAATTGATATTATTTGACAGTATATGGTGGCATATGGTTAGCAGTCTGGAAATAATTTGACATAAGTCCTTACTTATAGGTGCCCAGTGGAAGATTTCCCTGCCAAAAAGTTGTTGTTAACTAATTTTCCTGAGATAAACGCTATTTTTCTCTGGCGAACCAAGGAGTTATAACAGAAGGTCTGTTATAACTCCTTGGGCGAACCAACCTCTGAAACACATTTTAATGGTGCTCAGAAAAAATTAAAAAAGTCCTTCATCCACAAATAAGTGTTTTTTCTTTTTTATTCCACCATCACTTTCAGATCATGCTCACACTGACTTCCTGGTTACATGCAATTCAAAACCGTGTCAAGATGATTGACATATGGTGAAGTTCTTCTGGAGGTGATGAATTAGATCAATAAGTATTACTTGTACTTGGATAAGTTAAACAAGTAGTGGATTATGTACCAAACATGTAAAATCTAAATAATAATAGAAAAAAATGCTGTAGGAACTCCATGTTGCTTACTACATGTAGTACAATTCTTTTCAAGGTGACATGGATCCAGGACAGACCACTTACACTGCTTCAAACTTATTCCAAATCATTAAGCTGTTGGTTAAATATTGGCCATTAAAATTGATTAATGAAAATTTATATTGATAAATGGTTCTTGAGGCTGGCATTGATGTAATTAGTGACAGAAGGGACTATCTCTGGAAGCTGGTAATCAGTGTCAGAACTAAAAGTATTTCTCAACTCATTTTTTATTTCAAAAAGAAGTGGGTCATAAAAAAATCCATCAAATTATGGCCAAATAACTGCAAGTAATTAAATCTAGTTCAGTCTTTCTTTCCTCTACCAAGCTGAACTTAATATCATATTGGGCTTACATTCACTGTCCTAATGTTAGCACAACCATATCACAGGCAATAGGCTATGTACATGTAACATATTATGTTACATGTAGCCTATTGCCGATATGATATATATATATATATATATATATATATATATATATATATATATATATATATATATATATATATATAACAATCCTAGTTAATTTTTAATCACAAAATATCTAAGTGCAGTACAGCATTTTTTACCCATTTGGCATAATGATGCATAATTTTACAATATAGGGAAGTCTACTCTATAATCACATTACGTAAAGAGAAAAGCTCCCGGATCAATGCAACTAAATGAATAATCTAATTATCAGGAATGCCATCTATGTACAGCAAATCAATCCATACATCAAGAATGCATACACTTCCAGGATCCAACATTGTGTTATACATCTGTAACTCAGATAATAGTTTAAAATATATTAAATCCCTATATAAAAAATTAATAAAGACAGTTATTGCACCAATAAATGTTAAACTCACTTTCTTTCATAAGGATAAAATGTATTGCCTACATCCACCATTCCCAGTCCATAAAACAAGACTGATATTTTATAAAACTTTTAATTAAAACATTTAGTCCTCAATGTTTCTTATGATATTTACACCATCATGCATTCCTTTACATTTCAGAAGGAAATCCACCCTAATTATATCAGTAAAAGGCAAGTTTCATTTGCTATACTAATATATTAGAGCAAATATATACAATGGGAGTATTTATCTGTTATAACAGAGAATCTCTATAATACTAATATAAAGGGTAAAGAAAATGTCGGAATCAAGTTCTTTTACCAGTATTTGATGGACTATATAAAATTAAAGACCTGGATTTGGGGTAAAAAAATACCTTTAGAGGAATGATTTGCATAATTTGCATCTTTAGCATCTAATAACTTATATTTGCCTTTTCAGTCTGTTTAAGCACAGAAGTGAGCCTCCTGAATTTTGTAATGAATAGCCAACACATCATTATCTGTCTTCGTTCTTTCTTTTATTCAGTATAATATTTGCCGTGCAGCAATCTAAATCCCCAGAGAACATCCAGAAAAGAGCTCTTCGCATTATATACCCTGTACTTACAATGCAGCAATAAACAAATTATACTAAATTGGCCATCTTGAAATCTTGCCGTACTAACTTGTGCAAAAAAAGTTAAATATGATCAAATTAGATACTTATAGACTGAACCATCTTTTACCTAACACCAGTGTCATTGAAAAGGACCTCAGGAATCATTATAGTTATGTTTTACAAAAATGTTGAACCAAACGACATAGAAAGACTTTTATACCATATTGCTTATATTATACTGAGTACACATGCTAATGAATTGTGATCATGAACTTTTAAATAATGGGGAACAACATATTTTATTGTTAGTGTTTTCATTTTCCCTTAAAATCTATTTGAAAGGTATATAATAAACCCTTATTATTATTATTAGTAGTAGTAGTATATTCAAGAAATGCGTAAATGCCTCAGATAAATCATTCAAAGACTAAAGAGTATTTTCTTCTCTGGGAAGGGGTTATCTTGGGGGGGGGGGGTTGCCTGGGGGGAATTGTCCTAGAATCATATTTTAAATATACATATAATATACAGTACATGTACATGCACGCTCGGCTGTCACCTTTATTGGATAGTAAACGATTGTCGTAAAATCGCTAAATGATATTAAAACCGGGTGCATAAACTTGAAAACCACCTACAACAACCTTGGACTACCACATTAATCCAATACAATGCAAAAATAAACTATAACAAGTGGTTAAAGCCTTCAAACCGAATGTCGTTAAGTCCCCATATACCTCCATAGAGACAATAAAATAGAATGAGCTTCTGAAACAAACCTGATCCAGTTCCAACAGAATAATCGAAATAAAATACTGCCGGGCATCGGAGCGGCCTAAAACTTGGCACGCTTACCGCTAATACTGCAGGCTACATCATCCAGTCGCTCGTTTGTAAATTCCGTGCATGGCATACGCACAATCAAACCGTAAAAAACAAATTCTCGGGGTGTCGTTGGCTAGGTCCACTCAACAATCCAATTCAGGAAATGACGTAACCGCAGAGGTCGCATTGTCCAATGGCATGGCTTCTTTTTCGTAATGGTAGGTTAGAGTGGACCTGGCCAACGACACCCCGAGAATTTGTTTTTTACGGTTTGATTGTGCGTATGCCATGCACGGAATTTACAAACGAGCGACGGGATGATGTAGCCTGCAGTATTAGCGGTAAGCGTGCCAAGTTTTAGGCCGCTCCGATGCCCGGCAGTATTTTATTTCGATTATTCTGTTGGAACTGGATCAGGTTTGTTTCAGAAGCTCATTCTATTTTATTGTCTCTATGGAGGTATATGGGGACTTTACGACATTCGGTTTAAAGGCTTTAACCACTTGTTATAGTTTATTTTTGCATTGTATTGGATTAATGTGGTAGTCCAAGGTTGTTGTAGGTGGTTTTCAAGTTTATGCACCCGGTTTTAATATCATTTAGCGATTTTACGACAATCGTTTACTATCCAATCAAGGTGACAGCCGAGCGTGTGTACATGTATAATAATTTAGTAAAATCATACCAGTAAAAAAGCCTGCAGTTTTTAGAGGACCTCATCTACACAGCCCTAACTACAAGAAAGAAAACGTTACTCCTTGCTTTAACCATATATTTTACTCAGTTCTAAAGAGAAGCTTCTCAATTTCAAATAATTATAAACAACTACTGATGTAGTACTGTAATAATTCTAATAATATATAAAATTATTGACTGATTGTACATCTATGACTAACTCCTAAATGAAGCTGCCAGTGCAAATGTCCCGCCTATAGAATATGGTTAAAAACATAAACAACGTACCTTTGAAAACATCAACACATCATGAATTTGAGCTATCGATTTAACCTGAAACAACCCAAGTAGAAACGATAACCAAATTTTGCATGCGGAGAATTTTTCCCGAGATTTTGTTATTATTATATCCTCGATAGATGGCGCTATGCATTTTTTAAATATTGTGATGTGATGACAATCACAGATTTAACTAAGTGGATTTCGAACAATTTGTGTTTTTAGTCTTATCATAGTACATTATGTATTTCAATTTATACACATTACTTAAAAATGTATACAATCTGGTTAAATCTTGACTATGATTGGCTGATTTGCTTCCCGCGACTTTGTGCCGCCATTTTGCTTTGGTAGCGTTAAACCATGTCGGACACCGAATTAGGAGCCTCATCAACTTTGGGAGCGGTAAGTGAAAAGAAAATAGAGTATACAGGATGAATCTCAGCATAGTACTTAATGCCTCTTGGCAAGTTTAGCTTATATGGGCAATTCGATCATGAAAATTTGACTCGTAAATATGCCCTTCCGTGCAAGCTTCTAGAGTTTCGTTTGAATGAATAGATGTCATGGGAAGTTAGTTCTTATTTTGCTATGAAGTACTGTTCTAACAGTACACTTACGTAACGTGGCATGTTAAACAGAAAAAAATCTCTGAGAAAACAGGGATATTGGTCTTTATTACTTCCTTGATGTGTGTATATAAGTCTTTAAATATCGGCTCAAGCATCAAGTTCACTCGTACGGCCTGAAAAACTAGGTCAAGCATGCGGGTCACCGGTAAAATTAATGAGAAGCTGCAAACGTGGACGAAATGTCCTCAAGCTGAAGTTACTTTCGAGTTGATACTCTGAAATTTGACAGTCATCAAATTGTTTTTCTGGCAGTGCTCTCACTTCCGATATCCCGCGTGATCGTATAAATACGTTGTTGTTTATGATCTATTTTTAGACACGCTAGAAATAGGTCATAACCGTCCCATGTGGCACTGCCCAGTCGGTTTGTGGTGGCTCACATTGAAACAATTCAGCTTTTCTTCTTTTTGGAATTGTATTTCATACAGTTTTTGAATTAATCAGCCTTAATTGCTGCCATAGAAATGATGAAATTGAACACTTGCTAAACTAGCAGTATCTTGGAACTTGTAATAGGTGGTGCTACCAAACCATTAATTGATTATCAAATACCAGGTAGTGAACCCTCTTTCTAAAATAAAGGATATGTTATCATTCAGTATATTCTTGTCCTTTCTCTGTGTTTTACCAATGGGTTTGTATAGATCACTTAATACTCTTTATTTCTGACTGTATTGTGAATTTGTAAACTTATCACAGCACAGTTTGATGTTTTTCTTAGTATTTATTGTATGATCTGGTGTTGGAAATTGGAATATATCGAAAGTGATGAAGGGAAAGAGTCGTTATTTATATTAACTAAATATTATTCAGCTAATTTTTTATATGGAAACAAAAAACAGTACAAAATTCAGTAGTGTTATCCTATTTGAAATACTAGATGGAAAATGGCATTTAGCTATAGTTGTCTTTATTTTTTTTTTTTCAGGGGGATCAACCTGTCCAAAACCAGAAAGACCGCATTGATAAAGAAAAAAATGAAGAGGAAAGAGTTGATGGTGAACAGAAGGAAGAAAAGCAAACGCCAAAGAAAAGTGCAAAGAAATCTCCAAAAAAAGTAGAGAAGAAAGAACAAAATGATGAGTCAGACGAGGGAGATGAGGAAGAGTGTAAGAACTTTGAGTACTCTTGCTTGAGGTTTATTTGTGTAATCCTGGCTGTGGTGCTGCAACAAAGATATATCTGAAAAAAAAAACAGTAGTAAAAATGGCAGTATTTTATCTACTGAAGTTGCTGACTAGAAAAATCAAACAAAATGACTTCATAGTGAAAAATACTTTATGAATGGCTTCATATGTGTCATTTCAGTGGGCTTGCTTGAACGTCCAGTCATCATAGAATCAGGCAAGAGAGAAAGAAAGAAAACAGAAAGACTGGAGGCCACATTATCAGTAACTCCAAAAGACAAGAAAGTGGAAATTAAAGAAGGAGTTGGAATCAAGCTAGGGGCATGTGTAAGAAGTAAGTACTTACAAGCTGTGAAAAAGATCTTGTTTATAAGTGAAGTAATATAAACATATTCAAACTGGTCAAATTGTCTGCATTTAATGACATTTATTTATTTATTTATTTATTTGTTTGTTTGTTTGTTTGTTTCGTGTTGTAGCTTGCATTGTCAAAAACTTAATATATTAAACTATTTCTTCCCTTTCATTGTATTTTTTTTTTTCAAATCACTTGTTCCTCTCTTTCCAGTTGAACATTTTTTGAATAAAACGAAATCAGAAGAATTAAAACCTTTGCATCGGATTCTGTACAACAGAGTTGGATCCGTGAGTATAAACTTACTGCATTGTTTCTCAGTTTTGTTTTTTTGTTTGATAGTATTATTTAACATAGTATGCTTATGATTTTTATAATGTCCTTGAACTCATATTTGATTGTGCATTAAATATAGCCAGTAACATGTTTTTTTATTATTAACTAACTTAATGAGGTTTTGTTGGCGCTAAGAAATATTGAATTATGTGAACATAATTTGCATATCTTTGTACGAGTTTGATAACATAATTTACATAGTTTTAGTGTTATATTTTTTTTACTGCTAATACTATTTATATCAGTTTAGTCTTATTTTCATTTAGGCATCAGAGATCAAGAAAAATATCCGCCAGTTTTCTGGTTTTCCATTTGAAAGTGACTCAACAGAGTTTGAGAAAAAAGTTGCATCTTTAAACAAGTAAGTTTTCTTTCACTTAAAGCCAATAAAATCAAATGATTATTCACAAAATAACAAAAGACAATAATTGCTTGTGAGTTTGTTCACAGTTGGTATTTAAATACTAGAAGTTGTTAACTAAGTAATTTGTTCTGACTTGATGAAATATACCATTTTGGTCTGCACGTTATCTTATGGTTTATATTGGTCTATACAGATACCACATACCAGTTTTAAAGCTTATTTGTGAGGTGTTGGATTTGGAGAAGTCTGGGGCAAAAGATACCATTGTTACACGTATAATGGACTTCCTAATGAATCCCAAGGATTCTGGCAGAGCTCCTCCAGCACCTAAGAAAAGTGAGTGGGTGTTATTACTTAAAGGTTATTAATTTTGAAATATTTGTGGTGAATCATTGTGTTTGCTAGCCAAACACATTGAAGGTGCCTTTCACTTGACTCCACTTCACAAAGTTTTTTAAGTATGTAGATATTCTTTTTGTAGCTATCTAAGAAACTTATGGATCTTTAGGTAGCTAACATATCTCATTGTGTCTCTCTCTCCATTTCTCTCTCTCATCTGTAAACTAGATACAGGTCATAATATTTTTGGCACCCCACTTTGCACTTAAAGTTTTTACTGTAGCCAATATATGTTTACTGTATAAAGCTGTTAAATATAGTTAGTGAAATGCGCTAAGGCTCATTGCTCAATTAACTTTACTAAGTTTAGATAATGGGCTATCATATTTTAGTAGCATAGGCCAAGTGTCCTCTCTCTCCCCCTCTCTCTCTCTCTCTCTCTCTTGGGACTTTTGGTGACATTCCCATCCTGTTATGTACATTATCTACAGTTCTTCATTGCATCAAAACTTCTGGATAGAGAGAGGCAACACCTAATGAAAAAAGTAACTGATCCTTATACAACAGAGAATTAACTTTTAAACATTGAATCAGACCTTTCCACTTATTACAGGGAAATCTTCGGGTAAAAAAGAAGGCAAGGGAAAGAGAAAAAGGAAATCAGGAGAGAAGAAAAAAGAGAACAATGAAGATGCAGATGATGAAGACGATGATGATGATGAGATAAGTGATGAGGAAGAGGATGAAGAAGAGGAGGAGGAGGAAAAGGTGATTGTTTTTTTATTTTTTTGTATAATGGAGTTTTCTACATTTATAGGTTTGCTACATGTTACAAATGTTCAGTAAGTTACAGAATCCTACAGGGCTCTTTTGTAACCTTTCTTTGCGGCCATTATATTTTTTTATGGCAAATTAAATTTCTGATTTTCCTTTGAAAGCCTAAAAAGAAACAGAAAGTGGAAAAAACGCCGAAGAAGACTCCACAAAAGAAACCAAAAAAAGAACCAGCAAAGCCTAAAAAGTCCCCTCTTAAGAAAGCAACCCCGAAGAAAAAGAAAGGTAGGATAATTTAAGCATTAGCATATTTACAATGTCACTATATCTCAGATATTAAAACTGCTTATGGTGATCACTCTTCTGGTAGTATGGAATAATTCTAATATCTTCCTGGAAATTTCCTATTTAGCGCCAGTGTCCACAGATTCAGATGAAGACAGTTCAGATGATGAACCATTGATGAAGAAGCCAAAGGGACCACCAGTGGTGAGATCTTTTTGCTCTCTTACATGAATTATGAATGTATTGTGATATCGTCATTGCTTGTGTTTGCTGAGTATTAGTGTCCAGTGCCAACATAACAAATGATATCATTCAAGCTCTTAACTTGACTAGCCACTCAGCACAGAAACCATATTTTACACATTTCTTCAACTGATTATTTCAAAAGTGGTCAGTAACCATGTTTATTACAGCTTCTTGATATGGTGGGTACTAATATACACTAAGGCCATGTTTGTCATCAATTTATTCAAATGCTGGTAACCAATGGGCAGTCATCAAAGATGGTCAAAATTTTATTCATCAAGAGATTGTCATCAGGGTAACGTTAGATGACTTAAATGCTGAAATTGGGGATATATGACACTGTGTTTATAATATATCCGTACAAAAGGAAGGGTAGAATGCACGATTCTGTGTGTATTAAGGGGAAAGGCTGTTCTAAATTTTGGTCTTTACTGACAGTATTTCTAGAATATTTTAATATCCTTTTCATATAGGATGAAGAGCTTAAAGATGTTATAAAGAAAATCTTAGATGGTGCCAACTTGGAAGAAGTTACCATGAAAACTGTATGTAAACAGGTAGGGATATGTTTTCAATTATTGTTATTATTATTATTATTATTATTATTATTATTATTATTATTATTAGCAAGCAGGTCGATAGGTAGTAGAATTAATCTTAATTTTGATTTCCTGATATTTTGCAAGGAAGTCCAAATTTTGCTGCAGGTTCTATTAGATGTGAATCTTGGAACAGATAGGATATAAGATAACAGATGATCTTATCTGAATTTTCAGGTTTATGCAAAATACCCAGAGTTTGATCTTACAGACAGGAAAGATTTCATTAAAGCAACAGTACGGCAGGTAATTTATTGCATTTAATAAGGGACGCTAAATTACAATTTAATTGCTGAGAACCTGTTTATGCTTCCACTTCAGTGTTATTCTGATAACTAGAATATTTCAAAGTGGCTCATACCATCAATAAAAAAAGCCAACATTCTTCTGAATACTTTTTCGCTTGAATTTGAGCAAACAAATCCTTGACTGTCTGTCTTTAAACCTTGTATGAACAGAAAATTCATAGTTTTAGACCTTTTTTTAAATTCTTTTGAAATTTGAGTGAATTTTTGTTATTTTCTTTTTTAGATCATTTCATGAGACTACAACATTACAACTTACATCAATTTAGAGGAAGTGACCCAAGGTGTACAAAGTCTGCAGCCCAGTGCCTGTAGTGGTACTGCTATAAAAACATCGGAAAAGTGGATGCTTGAATCAGAATGACAGCAGCAAAAACATTCAATGGATGAAGAAAGCATCTCATTCGAGTTGGCTTTTGCCGTTTAGTAGAAAGTGGCAAGGACCAGTGGCTGCTCTTTTATATTTATCGCTAAAAATAGGCAGCATTTGCCAGACATTGGTTAGGAGGATTAAAAAGCTGATAGTTATCTAGACTTTTGTCCCAGACTCCATCCTAGAACCAAGAAGAATGTTCTGTATATGTAGTTGTAATGCAAATGTCCAGCATTGAAATGTACAGAGTTCTGTAACTCTTTTGTTAAGTTTCCAATGAAGTATGTGATCTACCAGGGTGCACATGGTAGTAAATCCAAGTTTCCTATAGTATATATCCTGGCTTGTCAACTTGGCAATTATTGTAGTTCATATACATTACTGAAAATTTCTCATCTATTTTTTCATCAGTTGTGGCTTTGCTTTTAACTGCGTCTTACATATGGCAATGGGAAGGCACATTGGGTACTTTATTCCAGATCGTCAGTGGCACTGTGAGTTAATCAACATTTTTTGTCGGGATTTTATTGGGTGCCAAATTACCATGAAAAATGTGGCAGTCCATTTTTGTTATTTAAAGTGAATTTTAGTATAATACGTAAATCCCAAAGAATTGTCAAGACAACTGAAATTTGTGGCAGATATTATTTTGCCTGTGCTGATAATGTTGGATGTTGTGATGTTTCAGATGAATGTGATCAGTTTTGTAAAATAATCTTCAGCTAGAAAATCTGTAGGTGTATTTTGTGTTATGACCTGAGAGGTCTCAAAGGTTGATAAAAACCTGCTCTAGCAAGGTCACTCGTTAAGTGATCTAGAAAATTAAAACAAAGTTCTTAATTTTAATCTGCACAGCAGAAGCCTGTTCTGAAAAATACCATTAGGAAGCCAGAGGACAAACATTTAAAGATGTTTATTCCTCTGTGAAATTTACCAGTTAAGCTTTGTGCTGTCTAAAAAATTTTATTTTTATATAATGGTGAAAAAAATTTTGACCAGGGTTACAATACTGGTGTTTTAAGTGAGTTGGGCAGTATACAGGAAGCAATTCATTTCTTTTAGTTTTTACCTGTAAACTGGTTTTCCATAGCCAACAGCATAACTAGGTGGCACTTGCAGATGTAAATATAGTTGTAGATTTTTTTATTCAATGTTTTTATCATCCAGTGCTGTACTGTTTAGCCCAGCTTAGCGTGGAGCAGGATTTATTGTAAAAAATAAAAGTACCAGTTCTCCATTTTTGCATTTTATTGACTCCGCCCCTATAGCTTTCCTGATAATAACAGTTATGCAGGTGGTATAGTAGTAGATGCACTACCTTATAACTGAGTTAAACTGACTGTTGCTATATTATGTAAATACACCTATAACAACCACAGTGGAAAAATAGCATTTCTAATGTTTCACAAAATGATGCCAAATTGTTGAAATGGAAAATCAAATCAGAAAAAATGTTAATGCCCCCTCTTCTGTTCAGTAACATTGCTGTTCTATAAATAAAAACGTGGACATAGCAAATAATGTCCAATCCTCTTTAACATTTGCGAGTAACTTATCTTTTGATGCCCTCCGAAACGAGAGAATATTTCATATCTGACTGTTACTACGGGGCGATTTATATACATCTATGTTTCCCTGCATTACCAGTACGCTTGTCTACATCATAATACCGCAGACAACCCTTCCCACATACTTGTCTGTACTTCTCTTTATTTTCCAAACATATGATATCCAGACGGCCGAAGTATTGTATCTCTTCCTTTTTTCGTACCTAGAACAACCCTGGAGTCGGTGGTAGGTATTGGTTCTGGTGTTGTGAGCTCCTGGGTGGTGGTAGGTAGAGGTGTGGTCGTGGTTGAGGTAGTTGTCGCGGTGGTGGTGGTTGTCGTTGGTGTCGTCGTCGTTGTGGGCAGTTCAGTGGTAGGCGTCGTCGTTGTGAGAACAAAAAGCGGCTTACCTAAACAAACAGTGTTAATATTTATTTATTTATTTATTATTATTGGAAAAATCTTCATCTTGCAGACGAAAGACTGCTTTTTGAGGAAGCTAAGTTTTAAAAGTGAGACAGTGAATTCAAAATTTATCAGCATCATTTCATTCCGTACTCATGGACAACGCTGTTTTCAGGCACCTTACTTAAATTTAGTGCATGTTCTTTCATAAACTAAAAATATAAAAAAGGATAGGTTGCGGATAAAGTCCGACATTTGAGATAAAAAACAACTAAGACTAACGTGTATGACTACGTGTATGAAAGGAAATTGATACATCTAAGTCAAATGAATAACATCTTCGACAAATATATTTTAAGTACATGAACAGAAAACGTGACAGAGACAGTGCAAAAATAACAACAAGGATGTCTATAAAAAGAAAGTAATAAAGTTAGGACATGAAGTTATGATCTGCATTACCGCCGTCCAATTTCCTGCAGAGATAGGGCTGCTCATCCTCTCCCGTGATACAGTCATGTGTATGGTCACAGAGCCAGGAGAGCGGGATGCACTTGCCGCTGTGACACTGAAACTGTTGCCGCGTACATGCCGGACCCCAAGATAGGGTGAGTGGGGCGGGGGTGGCTGGAGTGAAAAACAGGGTGATATGCATTGTCTTTAAGATATTATGAGCTGAGAACAATTTCAATTGATGTGAAAGTAAATTTTGGGCTTTTAGACTTTATCACATACGAAATAGGGTTTGACGAAATTTATTTAAAAGAGAAAATAATGAAAATACAACTAGTGTCATGTTTATTTTAGTATAAGGTAGTTATATTTTGCCAAGAATGTAGAAAAGAGACAGATTTACTCGTTGTTATCATAGCACACGTTCTTTCATCTGCTTCCAGCGCATACATCTCTGGACATGAGCAGTGAACCAGGTCTGAGAACACGTTCCAGCTACAGTAGTCGGAGCATCCCCCATTGTTCAGTCTGCACTTGTCTGCAATAGCTGAAATAAAGACGTCAGAATGTTTGAAAAAAAGCCAATCTACATGTGCCTCGGTTGGAGCACCTGAGGCAGTCACCATGGTGACCAACCTTGTAGGGCTAACCAGCACCGCCTAGGACTGGCAGGGGAAGTATCCCCCATAATCTTAGTTGGTCACAATCTTCGTTCCTGTTCTTACGTTATTGATCGATCGACATTCTATAAAAGATAAAACTTGAAAGGACGATTACATGTTGCCAAAAATGATATTTACAAGTGCCACAAAGGAAGGCATTAGAGATTTTTACTTCCGTAAAATAAGCTTTAAGTGTGCGAATAGAAATATGGCTGCGGCAGAACATAAATACCACTAAACAAATCTGTAAAAAGAATAAACGTAAGGACAGGAAGACAGGCTTGAAACTGCTACAAGTCACATCGCGTAAGGCTCCAGAGGTACGTGCGAATATCATATGTGACATCGTTTACGAACAACTTTAAGCGTATGGAAGCACCCTGTTTCCAGCGTACCAATAGACAGTACGTTTAATCCTCAATGGTTTGCCACACAAAGATACACGAGTCGAGAGTAAAAAGGCTGTAAATAAATAAGCAAGACTACCAGTTTTGTTCTCAACTGAAATAGATTAACATCCACCTGCAAAGGAAAAAAAATTAAAATTCATTTATAATGTAACGGAACAGTGAAATCTTTAAGTTAACCCATTAGCAACTGTATGGTGGCATTGGGCCAGGTTTAGCGGCAATAATTTGACATAAGTACTCGTTTAATATGCATCTTTAATCAATGAATCAAAGATGGTAACATCTGTTGTTATTATGCAGGAGTCGTTTGAACATATAATCAATCACAAATTACTTACAGTCAAAGCTGACGGTTTTGGAAGACACAGTAAACGGTCCCAGCTTGGACTGAAATGTGATCAGATATCTTTGGAGTATTTCGGTGGTTAAATCGGTGACGTGCAGTCCCATGTCAGTCTTGAATGTGACAATGCATTGGACTTGTATCATAGCGGTCTCGTCAGGACTAGAAGTGAAAAAAAATGTACAAAACATGGCAACTTAAAAAGCAGAGACACTTTGTTCATCGAAAAAAAAAAACCTTCCAGCAATATTAGCGGAGTAATGTAGTAACATATAGAAACGCATGATATAGAAATGAAATGGCATTTAACTACAAATAGACCAGCAATAGCACAATAGCAAGGCAGTATATATGTAAAATGAAAAAGCACTGTATTCAGAAATAGTATCATTAGGATATATGTTTATTTTTTATCATTTTTCATTCGGTCGAATAAAGTGGCCGTAAATAACCTGAGAGGGGGATCCGGAGAGAGAGAGAGAGAGAGCTTATCCTACCTGAAATCATTGATCACTACTTTGTCGAAACTAGCTGTGAGAAAACTGTGATGGAAAACAATTTCTAACTGAAAAAATAACAATATGGTAATCTTATACACTGTAGGTATATTTTTCAGAAAATAAAGTTTTTAGGAAATTTTTGGTTAGGAATACAAAAGGCATACATCTACCCTTTAAAGTTACACTAGTTCAATTAATGTTTTAAAAATGTTCAATTGAACTATGAAACTATCAAAGTGGATGTTTGGTTTCAGGAATTCCAAGATTTGTCGCCCTACTCACCAATTGTTCCAACTTCTCTTTTAGCATCTGATATTTCTTAGAGAGTGGGCTCTCCAGCTCCAGGGTGTACTTTAAATTCATGATCCTGAAACTCCCAGACGCTGCATTCAGAACTGAAAAATCAGTATAATGTTTTTATTAATTAATATATTTATTCGTGATTGACTTTTTAAAATTCATTGAAATGTTGGCGTTTGCCGGACAATTTAATAAAGGTAGAGTTACGCACATTTTTAAACAAAATAGGCGTACCCAAGAAAAAAAATTAAAAACGAATGTCATATATAACATGCGTAGAGCGAATGTCTTTTTACCGAAAAATAGTGAGTAAAAATTTTAAAAAGTTGGGTTCTTATTGGCTCTTGGGCTCTTATTACATTTGAACTTGCAGCCAATGTTTGCTTACCTGTGGCGTTTGATTCTGGCTTAAGGACACGATCTGCCACCGAGTATACATTCTTTTCCGCTTGAAGTTCCTGGGGAGAATTAACCACGGCTGCTTCTTCTTCCTCACTGTCGCTTCCCATTGGAAGGTTTCCTGAAGCAATCAAGAACTATTGTATTGTAGGGGTTTCTAAAAAGATTAAAAAACAGCCGCGTTTTGAATAAAGTAGAATTTTTCTTCAATCACTTCAGCTGTTGAAGATGCTCAAGATAAACATCGAAATATTGGAGGTAAACAATTTCAATATTAGCTGTTGGTTGAAGAAAATTTTTACACTTTATTCTCATAGCATAACACAGCTGATGAAATTCTTCTTGACCTCCAATTATTGGGATACAAAACGATATCATATGGATCAGCCAAAGATAAAAAATATTTTTAATGCCATTTGCCGTATCTGAGTGGCTGGCTAAAATTACGGCAGGTAAAATCTGAAGGGTAGAAAATGTTATCAAATGTTAGAAAATTTCAAGATATGTGTAAAATGATAATAACAGTCATGAAATATGTTTTTTTAAATCCAAACAAATAATGCATTTCTCTGTCAGCTAAGTATTACGCTTTAGTGTTTTTTGGCAAATTGGAGATGCAGAATCAGTGACAAAATGTATAGCAAACGCATAAAAACGTCATCCTTAATACTTTACCTGCAAAATTTACCTGTGAAATATAAAGGTACCAATATACCCCATATAATCAACATCAGCACAATGAAGCCTAGTGTAATTTTTGCACATACTCCAAAGTGACAACTTTTGCTTCTCACAGTTCGATCAAGAAGACTGCTGGTGCTTCTGGAAATATAGACGGTAGGATACGTACCTTTTGGAATTTATGTCTTCTTTATTTTCAGAATTAATAAATTGTATTAGCACTGAATTGATATAAAAATACAGTGTGAATTTCACAAATATTTTTGCTTGAAAGAGGGACAGAATAAATATTAAGCTTCCATAAAGCTTTACTTACGTATAGTAGGACGTTTCTGATCTGGGAAACGTATACACGTTGCTGTCATTATCACTTTTTGTCACGATGTAATCCATCTGATTACCAGCGGTACCATACACCTTCTTGCTTGTCCCAGTGCCTTGTGTAAAGGAAGCCTCTGTATCCCTGGGCAGGGAAGACACTCTCATAGGTAACTCGAACTGGCCTGTAGTTCTACTCATGGTGGACTCCGAAACAGATCTTTTTGACTTATCGCTTCTGTTTGATCCATTTGTGTCATAATCCATAATGGATGTCGATAAAATTTATACTCGGTTTTTGGACGATTCTTCGAGCTGTAATTTATTTTTTAAAATGTTTGAATTGGACCATCTGGATTGAGAAGACTTAATAATGTATAGCCCTTTAAACAGATTCAGTCCCAAAAATATATATATTTCTATAAGACTTATTATAAGTCAAGTTGCAACTTATACCCTGAAGTGAATTCAGGTTAGGATGTAAGATATTCAAAGCGTAAAAAAACGACCAGAATTAACTTGCATAATAAAAAGGAAAAAAATCACACAGCAAGGTTATCTTTAAAAGGAACTTTAGAATAACTCCTGTCATCATGATAGTCAAGCAATAAGCTATGCCTATGAAATATATATTACATGCCGTTGCCTTTACCGAAAATTCAAACTAAATGTTATTATCGCATCCAATGCGACACATTAAGCTTTTTACGAAATCTTTGCAAAGAACTTTAAATCTACCCAATTTACCTTTGATCTCTTGCCAGTGACAGCTGGTATATGCCAATATTCCTAGTCAATAAATGAAGAATTTGAATGGGCACGATTACCTTTTGGAGAAGGTTTACATTTACATTTGCACTGTAATGGCAGATAAAAGCACAAACAAACCTCTTTGTATATGGAAGGCTTAACTAAAATTCAACAACCCTACCTGTGATGAATCTTGGTACCACTAGGAATTCCGATGTCAGCACTAAGAACTTGTCTTGGGTGTGGTTTGTCGCTGTGCTCTCATGACGCAGCTGTCTCCGACACCTGGACATTTATTACCTGACTGCAACTGACAGCTGTTGCACCACTGATGCTGCTTGGACTTATATACTACACACACATCTATAGCCAACACTTACCCGTGCCATTCTTTTAAATTAAAATAGATTTAAGATACGTGTAACTATTGATGAGAATTGGGGAGAAAGTGTGAAACGATTTTTCAACTTTTGGTCCTGTGAAAGATAAAAGTAGGGGATTTTAAGACACTCACGACTTCACAAAACCTGTCGAAAGGTTTTGGCCAAGATATATTCTTTCTAGGAACGGATGTTGTTGATTGGGTGAACCCTTTGGAGACCCTGAAGATACTTGCCTGTTAACAATGTTTGACCGCTTACTTTTTAGATTAATTTTGAATTCAGATGTTTTCAGTTTTTAATCAAATTCTTTAAGCAGTGACAAAGTGAATTTCCTCCGAGTAATGGGATATTAGGAAATATGGAATCAATTTAAGTTAAAGCTCCAGGGCATTCTTTCAGCGGTGATGACGAATCTAATTATAACAAATAAAAAAGGTTACTGTAACTCAAATCTATTGCAAACAAGTGGAAGAGTGAATTTTATTCAGTATTTGTTTCACAAAAAAAAAAAAATCAAAACAAATCGCATAGAAGCTAGGAGTGGCAAGAGATGGCTAGGTATGACGTTTGTCCCAAACGAAATCGAAATTGATCAAAAACAACATATGTTTGAGTTGACATTGGTGATGACGGGAAAAGTACCATGGAGTATTTTGCATCGATTTTTAGAATTAATGGGGGATTTTATCTATGGACATATCAGTTAACTTTATTATCTCAATCCTTAACAGAACTACCGTGTTGAAATGCTTTAATGTGTATCTTTTTATATGGATGATACATTTTAATGTCTCCCATTTATTAAAGTAAAATACCTTCAATTTTAAACTTTGCGCCTATAGACTCTACCCCATCCCATCCCTCTCCATGCTGTACAAAGTCCACAATGTGCATTCAGAGTAAAGTATATCTAAAATTGTATCCAAGGGTGTTTTGTGAGTACTTATTCTATCACATACCTATCACATACATATCTATTTTTCAATTCATAAATGCAGAGGAAATGTGCCTATCTTTTTGTACTTATTATTTTTTGTCCAAACAGCTAAAGCTGTTTTCCAAAGCACAGTTGCAAGTCTGTCACATCTGTATATTGCCATAGTTGAACTATTATTTTCAAGACGAGCTTCGCTGTTGCATTTATCGACTGAAATTTGTAAGATTTGTCAGGCGCATTTGAATTGTGTGTCATACAAAACATATCCAAGAAACAACTTCATAGTACTTGTTTCTTTGCAAAATGTGTGGATGAAAATTCTATATGCATTTAGTAAAATTTTACTGCATAATATAAGTCGCAAATCACACTGACTGATACAATTTAAACAATGTTACAACATGATTGTTCTAATGTCACCGAGTTTAGTAAAATAACGATAAAGGCCGGAAATGTAGACAAGCCAACGTTCATCCAACATCTCTAATGGAATTTTACATCGGCATTCAATCAAAAGCATGACACTAAAATGAATGTTATGGTAGGCCTTTCGTACAAACCCATAAGTGAAGTCACGAAACGGTCAAACCTTCATAAAGATGTATAGGAATGGGGATAAGACACCCGCTGGTATCAGGAGCCCCTAAATAGTATGCAGAATTTCATTGTGGGTTTTTCAACATGTTTGTAACAGACTACTAGGGGACCCTGTGGTCTGAGAGTGGCAAAAAGATACGAGTAGGCTTACATCAGCCGTTACATGATCACGATGCTGACGAGGAAAGCTTCGGGTAACTTTTCTTGGTTTAGTATTAAACCAAGTAATGATATTCTATCATACTGGGGTTTCTCGAGGATATTTTGACAAAAGTGTCACTGTTTTTGTCACTAAATTATTGTCCACACTCACAGCTTCCAACTCCACATCTTCTTGGCCTTGGACAAGTTCTTCTTTTACCATTAAACTAGGCTGCTCATTGGTCCCTATCTCCGTTGACGAATGGCAGGCATTTGGCATAAGACCTACACCAGGCAATAAAGTTAAAGTTTTCACCATCATCTGAGACACGAATTTTGTGTTATCATACAATGCTTTGATGGACTTTCGATTCTCGTACCGTGGCGTATGGAACTTATCCCTGCGCACGAATTCCACGAAATACCGCTCCAGCTCCATGTCCCTTTTTTCTCTGTGGACGTACTTCACCATAAGAACGACCATAGCAAATGCATAGAAGAACAGAACCACCACGATGTAGAAAAAGGCGTTTAACTCTTCGATGTCCTGTTGCTCCTGGCTTATTGTTGACGTCGCCATTGTTGTCACCGAGTCGTTGGCACAGGCCTCTTTCAACTCTTTGACGGTTTTAATTATGTCGGACAGCGTTTTGTTCAATTTTGTTACGTCCGTTTCTTTCATGATCTGTGGTCTGTTGTGAAATTCTCTAGAGTTTTCGGTGAGTTTAATTCTGCACCCCTAAAAGAAAAAAAAAGAATTAAGAATTACATGGACACAGGGTTGATACAATGTACTCTCTCCAAAGTATCTCTTACAACACTCAGATTCATCATGGCATTGTGTACATATATTGAAACAAACTAAAATAGGACAGAAATCCATTACGTGGTGTGCCGTGACGTCTGATCCAAAGACAATCCGAATTCGTACTCGATTTATTTTCAAAACAGCTGAACAAAGGGCTGTTTCCCCTTGTTAAAGACGCCATGGTATAAAAGCAAACGCAGATCGATATGAGAAGAATGAGGGTATAATTTCTTGCTCGCAGTAGGGTACTACTCTTGAGAGCGATTAACGATTTTATTTGTACTTAATGTACTAGATGAACATTTAACGTGTCCATCTATACACTGATCCCTTTTTTAATTCCATTATCTCCATAACAAAACTCGAAACCAACAAAGGACAATGTCAGAACTTTACTGCAGATATTGTTTCTTAGTTTGAGCAATTGCA
Organism: Lingula anatina; assembly: GCF_051362555.1. Lineage (NCBI taxonomy): Eukaryota > Metazoa > Brachiopoda > Lingulata > Lingulida > Lingulidae > Lingula > Lingula anatina. Next base: position 25,398,183 of record NC_141767.1, read on the forward strand.
TATCTAATGTTACCGTTTTTATTTGAAACACGATACCCATGACAAGACTGTTGGTATGCTTATTGCTTTCGTACATGAGCAATGTTGGAGTGTCCCATTGATTTTCTCTTCGTAAAGTACGTGCCATTAATTACTGTTAAAAGTATTGACCATAGGTAGTAGATACAGCCTTTTGAAACAAAAGTTCTAATTTGGATGCAAAAAGCCTGCAACAGACAAGGCCTCAGAGAGAGAGAGAGAGAGAGAGAGAGAGAGAGAGAGGGGTCAAATGCCGTTATGTAAGAAGTATTCTAAATCTAAACAAAATATTTTCAGATGACCACACGCCCCAGTCGTCAGTTTTAACTTGTATTAATATATACCAAAGGGCTGGTGTTTAATTGGCAACCTATGGAAGCTGTTAAATTGGCACAACTGTAAAGGTAGATTTTAATCGGTTTCAACTATTTTTTGCGCCAATGCGAATTATTTTCTCTCCTTTTTTTCTTTTTTTAAAAGTGAAATAAATTGATATTCTGTTTATAATGAGCTGACACATGTAAAAATACCACTGTTATTTCGAGAAGATGTGTATGATTCTATGCTGCAAACAGGTTTACGATATTGGCATTCCACCGATGTTTGGCAGATACCATCTTCATTTCATATCTAATTGCTTCACTGCCGGCATATGCTATCAAACATACTGTTCGGATTTGATCAAATATTATTCTTATGAATACCGTTCCCTGTGGGATATCCTGCTTTACTTCAATTTAATTAAAAAGTAATGTAGTCCGGACTGCTGCACAGTGCTTCATAAGTCAGGCTGCACAGGAACATGATTCAGTTAATGTAGATTTCAGTGGAAGTAATTTGTATACAAACGCCACCAAAATCCATACAGTTCGACATTACTTAGGAAACCTTGTTATTGGAAACTGCGTTAAGTGGCTATTGTAGCTCCTTTATATTCTGGCGACTACTCCATTACCAGGTATAAATGGGACTCCCTCGAGACAACGCAAATAAAGTTACCCACTGGTTAAGTCTCGCATCTGATTAGCCTTTTATATGTGTTCTTACAACTCTCCCAGCTAGCTTGGCAACAAATTGAATATATTTTACAGAGGGTTATTGCAACACCTTCTATCGTCACAGAAATATAGATATATCCCCTGGAAATACTGTCCAAATAATCGTCTTTCTTTTGTCAAGTGCATTTACATCGCTTGCCCCCCCCTCCCCCCCACTCCCCAACAAAAAAGAAAATCTTTCCACTATTCTCGCCATCGACACAACTTGGCAAGCTAATAGCTCATAATACTATTTATCGCCCCAAAGTGACTTATTGGACTGCACAGTATTCAGTTGTTTTTTTTTTAACATGAAAAGATGTTATACGCATGAAGACATCTGATTCAATAATGCCTCAATAACATTAGAACAAATTTGTAGTTCAGAGTGATGTTTGATCAGCTGACGTGTGTACACAAGAAAAGTGTAAGAGGGCTAGTGATTTGGCACCAATATGTCATTTCTCTTTTCATATTGTAATAAATACCTAAAACACCTTTAGAAGTTGTATAAATAGTTTTAGTGTGAGTCTAAATGGAGGCTTTATAGGGGACTTGTATCAGGGACCGCATACCACGTTAGTAACTGCAATAAAAGTGCTTAATAATTGCAGGACATAATTGCTAAATGTGAAATAGGATAGAATCTTGTTCAAATCGCATTACGTCCAAACGGTTAATTTTTTTTTGCTTTTACCAACAGGCGCTTTGTATTGGTATCATTATCAAAGAAACTAATAATAGATGTGACATTGCAATCAGACCATAAGAAGACACTTTTGAATAAAACCACATTAATCCTGCTCACTACCTACTTGTATTGCCTACTTGCAATGAACCATTTCGTTCCTTAGGTTTACAGCAGAACATCCACTTATTGAACCACAGCTCATTGTTCCGAAGTGATTCCATGGAAACATTAACAATAGTCGGTCGAGATCAGTGCGTCCAACGATAGCTTGCTCCGGGAGAGTTGTCAACTGCACAAAAAAAAAAAAATGACTTAAGTCACAACAATTAGGCAAAAACGTGCAGGCGTGATGGTAGTACCGTTATCCATCGATTCTCTTACTCTTGGCACCGTCGCAAGCTCCAGAGATATGATCACTGACCTCGTTGGTTAAATAATCGTTCTTTCAGAAGAGCTGGATAATACGACTATTTCTATTCCTCTCTGATATGATCAAGCACCAGCGGGCGAGGCCTTTTTGTAAAGGTGGCCGGAATTCCCACTCCACTCTTTACCAGGCAACCAAGCATAGAATCAACCAAACAAAGAGAGGGCACATCTCAGAATCAACAAATATTTTTGCATTTAATTGTGGATTTTGCAGTGTTCTCCGCTGCAGTTTTAAAGGTTGCACGTGGTTCACTTCTCAAGCTGGGGATATAAGACTTTGCAACAGTATATATATATATATATATATATATATATATATATATATATATAGCCACATATGAATGCCCAGCCCACCCCAGCCCTAGCATTTAAATTCATGAAAAGCAACTGAAAGAAAGGGTTTAATGGATCTTTTTTTAAAAAATTGTTATATAGACATAAATGCAAATTTTTTTATAAGAGGAACAGCAAGAATTCTGACATTCACATGATCCGGGGATGATTGCTCCAATACTACCCAGGGTAGCTTAAAATGGTTCTTTTGGTGTATAATACAATAATGCTTTTACTGGTATACAAATTAAAGATGTTTTTTTCTTTAAATAAGGTTAACGAAGAAAAGCTTCAAGTCTTAGATACTGCCATTATGACTTTTACAAATCTGAGCCAACTCAGCCACTTACCTAAATAATGTAAATAATGTATTAAAGAATTTGGAGAAAGCCCAAAAGCCAGTCTTACATAAACCAAACATATAGGTTCCTCTGTTTATTCAATGCCTATTTAGACGAATGATATATGAGCTAAGATGCACTCATGCCTAACCAGTAAATCTAAACTGGTTTCCTAAAAGAAAATCTAATACACATTTGACTGTCAGATCGTCATATTTCAGTTACCGTCCTTTTAGATTATTTTTTCCATGGGTATTTGTCATCATTGGTTATCATTCTCCAACTTTTTCGACGGGAAAAAATTATATTCTGTTTCAAGAATGATAAATACCGCTATATTGTAAAAATTAACCAACATGGATAGCACGCAGATCACGTATCAAACGACCATTCCGTGATGTGTTGTAAGTTCGCGCTTAAAATGAACTTTCACAGATCCCCATAGCAGAACCGCTTAAAGGGATAATAGCTCTTTTGATGAGATCTATATTTCACAATAAAAACATTGTAAACAACTCACAGGAATATAATATATTCTGTTTTACCACAAAACGGCAGTTATTCTGATATCTGAGCCTGTCATCAGACCACGTGACCTCCATATATAGATGGCTATACTCTGTAAAAATCTCTTAAGAGATAATAACATAAAACCAAACTTTTTAGAAAAAAAAGGGACTAACTTTGAATGTAGAAATGGATTCGTTAACCATTGGTAAGTATGGAAAAATTGTTGTTTACTCCGGGAATTTTTTTTTTTTTTGGCCAAAACGAACAGTTATTATCCCTTTAACAAAGAATGTTCTTGTGATATCGCCCCTTTCATCAAAGTGTCCGACTGTTTAGACACACTCCAGAGGAATCAATGAGATGTAGGGAAGTTACACAGCAATTACTTAGACGAATGTTAATTAAATTGACGGTCAGTTCACCTTGAATACATCTGTGTTGAGATTTATTTGCACAATCCATGATTCTTAATAATTTTCATAGATAATTAAAAATGTTAAAAATATGCACTTTTTGTTTGGTGTATTTTACATTCCTTACGTAATACATATAAACAGTAGTACCTCATTATTGCATGTTAAATTGTAATGTCATTTTGTTAAATTGTAATTGTAAAAGAACATACCAGAATCAATAATTGTTATCATTATTATTATAATTAGCAAAAGAAGAATCAAGCCTTTGCATGCAATTTAATATTCATTAAAAATAGAAATAAAACCTAGTATACTAAAAAAAAATGACTCGGCTGATGGCTTACTAAATTTTAAATCGAAATCTGTAGTTGTATGTACCGTACGTTGAGAGGACGGTGAAATGTAATTTTGACAGAACCTGTGTATGCTTCAAATATGTATCCATATCCTTTCGAGCATTCAATCGAATTCTGGATGGGGTGTATTTTTAAACAACATGTTGTGAAGTTGACTATATGTCTGACAGTTAAACCCAGGATCCTATTGAAGCACTTCATCGATGGAAGCATTTCCTGCAATTCGTTATTTTGTGTGCCCTTAATGCACAGCGCAGACTCGCATGATGGCACCAACATGGGGTTTGTCAGATTATGATGAAGTATTGTAACAGCAATACATCAATGTTAACCAAGGGACGACTGCAATATACGATCATACGAGTAATGCATCAGATATTCAAGTATATGACCTTGTTGCGACAATCCGTTGTATTATACATGTATCTTTGTCATGCCCGTGCAAGTGAATGCTAAAGGTTAGACAAATTAGAAAGATGGATGATTAATGGTTGTATAAAATTGATTGCAAACAGTGCTTTACATTGGGGAAATATCATTAAGGGATTAGGAGAGAGAGAGAGATAGAGAGAGAGAGAAACGGAAATTTGGCATGTATATTGACAATGTTGGACAACGCTTAACGTGAAACATTACTCTATTAATGAGATTTTGATGACATGTAAGCGGCGCCTTGAAAAACTGCAGTTGGCTTCCAAAACAAATTTTTATGGCACTCGAGTGGGAGGAAAAGTCATATGCATCAGAACAACTAAGCAGTCGAGACTTGTGTTTATAACAGATAATAGAATGTCAATGGTTTTAGAAAAACGACTATTTCATATCTCGCTAAGGGATTCAATGGTAAAGAACAGGGGCGGCAACCACGTGTATGTTGTTTGCTGAAGCAGCGCGGTTACAGCAATAGCAAATAGCAACCAAACACTGAATGTAACGTTGTGACGAGTTTTTAAGCTTTTATAGCGGTTGTAGTGTCCCTGTATACATGTTCTATAGGTGACATTATGTATGATTATTCTTTTTTATGTGTGCACCATACGGCTGAGAGGAGGGAGGATAAATGCCGTGTGCATTCATAAATTCTTGAGGCAAAATGCACAACAAGGTCATAGGAATGCTGTATAAATAATTGTGCATACATATATCCATCAACGGCCATCGCGGTTAAGACTGCAATAATCGACCTAATTTGACTAATATCTTAATTTGGATGGACGTGCACGTTGCCCATAAATAATCGTAACCCTTAATAATTTGTTACCTAATTCAACGTGATATTTGAAGGGTCAACCGCAACTTCAGTAACAATTTCAGTTTGTCACAGAGCTTTCTAATAGCTCATGTATATCTTATCCAGTACAATAATGAAAATTATAATGTAACAGATGAGCTTTGAACTTGTACCAATGTTCCTGCTTTTGTATCTGGGATTTATTTCCAATTTTGCAAAAGTTATTTCGTACCAAGTACCTTCCCCCTTCCTGAAAGACCTCTTAATCTTGAAAATACATATTTGGTACGATCCCCTAAGACCTTTCAATATTACCTTCTCGCACTGTGACTTACAGTAAACCTGTATAGTCATTAATGAAAATGGATTAAGAAGATAAAAAGACAATTACACTGGAATTGTGGCGTTGGGATGTTGAACCTATTGCCAGTCAACGTCATGAATAAAGTTACAGATATTCGGGTTAACAATCTATGAACGGGTTGCCATTGACCAGTCTTTGGATGTTTTATCTCAGATACGACAAAAACTAGAATTGTCCATTTCACTTTTCAATGCCTCTAGAATCCAAACATTTTGAATAATAATAATAATAATAATAATAATAATAATAATAATAAATGGTTTTATGAAAAACGTCTTTTATTCCATAAGGCTCATATCATTCAACTTTACACTACCATTTTCCCCACATTTCATAATATACAGAAAACCCCCATTATTATTATTATAATCTTCATCTTAAATCAACAGCTTACAAACAGATATACAAGAACAAAAAAGATAACTTAAACATATTTCAAACATACGTCATGTAACATCTGGCATTGTTAACAAGGTACTCTATATTGATATATAGCTTATCTGCTTCATAACAATAACACAAACAGAAATACTTATTTGAATATGAGGATTATGAATGCAATCATTTACAGTAAAAATTCTTAAAAATCACCTTTGGTAAACATGACAATGTGGAAGTTTGACACAGCAGAAATGACAGCAAAACAGCAAAGCTTGCCGAGCTTTTAAACCCACGCAAATACCATTCACCCTAGTTTTAGACAATAAAATGTAAGATTTTAATCTTTTACATAAAAAGGTACAGTCCAATGGGGTTTACTGTATGGGTCTGTCCATTTCACTTTTCAAATAGCCTGTGCTTTACCTTAGAGGCATGTAATTACTTCCCTGTAAAGTAACAAAATGACCATTCCTGTTTTTACAGTTAATGGAAAACAAGAAACAATAATCATACACTTGGAATAATAAACTCATTCTGTATTTGGGGTTTTCAGGTTTAACATATGGTTGGTATGTAATGGAAAATTATGGAAGATTCCAGAAAATTTAGAGATATTGTTATTTCTGTATCAAATCCCATGAGCATGTCTCTATAGATGGGTGAAAGATATCCATTTCTTTCAGTCACTAAAACTCAATACCCACTGTAAACAGTTGCATCACAACACAAACATTTCCACTAATAAACACTTCTAAAGGTAGCTCTTAATACATATATCTTAAAATATAAAAATCTTTAATTTTTAGTAAATTGATTGTTCTGCCAATGTTATTTTGCAGGCCAGTTTTACTGAAAGCATTTCTCCCAACCACATTTTTAAGGACGCCAAACAATTAAAGTTTAAAATGATATAGAGTTTTACCTCTCCTCTTCTTTTAAACATTAATTTTCAAGTCTAAGAGATGGGACCCTATTAACTACAGTTGTGTCTTTAGTGGGATGCTGAGGCACTGTGGAACAAAATGCTGCTTTTTAAAAATTAATGCTTTAAATCTGCTTTTATCATTAAATATGACTAGAAAATTTTTCTCTAGCTAATTATGCATGCATTCAAATATCAACATTCATCATCGTCTTGGGACTGAATTTTTTAAATAAACATTTCAAATTTACAGAACATATCATCACAGCTTTCCTGTTCTTAGCTTTTTGATTCATTGTGTCACATTGACCCACTTCTATAAACAGCACAGCAAAAATGGGTGAAAGCAAGTAGCTGTCCTATGCCTTCGTTATAAATTGAAAAGTTTGATTTCACTTTTATCTCAAATTAGTTGCACCTTACGCCTCTTTGCTACTTGCACTAACTAGGCCAAACCTCTGTCTTACATATTGCAAACGGGAGATTTAATATGACACTATAACAATCAGGCTGGTAGACTAAATATACATGCATATGGAATGGAAAGACATGATTGACATGTATGAGAAAAAAAAACGCTGGATTCAATGCAGTAATCACCTCTGATTATTATATTCATACATATCATGTCCCCAAACAGTTGTAAGAGAGACATCATGATTGTTCAAATTATGAATCAATATCGTTGCAAGAGCAACTATCACCGCTGTATGGTACTTGTAATGTGGAAGTTCTGTACAAACTTGAATACCAGGCCCATGATGAAGAACCAAAGGTTTCTTGCAATTTGTGAACGTGCTACCAGGAGTCGCCATAAGATCACAACTACTATCGTGTTGAAAGTATATCGGATGTTGCGCAATCTGGATGGAAGAAAACAAAATATACTAAGCAACTATCACAACAGACAATACCAGATAATAGTGGTAATCCCAAGACTACAATAAATACCTAGCTATAACAAATAAAAGGAAATAATGTTTTTCCTACTTGTACTCTTTCATTTGGCAATTTTTCCAACCTCTTTTTGTCTTTGTCTTTTTAAAATCTTTTTTTAAAAATTATTTGATTATTATCATTTGTAATATATATATATATATATATATATATATATAAATTGTTTGTAATATATTTAGTGCTCACTTTCTGATGTGCGCTCTGGCTGCTGGTAGTCCTGAGAGATCTTCCTGAAGAGTGTACATCTTAGCACCCAGACAGTAGCCCTCTATGTAAGAGGGCCAGTGGAGAGGACGTGGATCTAGGTAAAAAGTCTAGAAAACCAAACATAAACACAATTATTCACAAAGATTATAAAGAAAATTCTGTTATTGGTGCATGGGGATTTAAAGTTGTCTGGCATTTGCTTGAGGACCTCTGTCTTTCATTACAAATTTAAATACTTTCAAGAGTATATCTTCTACCTGAGTGTGTGAAATCCAGAAAAGAAAAAGTATAACGAATGAAAATAAAGAGAGATGTTTTCCACACCTTCTTGTCTTCTGCACTTAGTTTACTGAGCAGAACATCTCTGTTATGATGTGTCCACTCCCACTGGCGATGTGTAAAGTACTCAAGTGTGCCCATGATTTTGTGCACTTTTTCAAAAATTCGGACCATCCTGGAAAAAATAGGACAAGTCATTTCAAAATTGCACTGATATCCGAAATTCTACACTGAATTTGAAACAGGGGCCAGAGTCTTTTGAAAGTAACAAAATAAAAAAGAATTAACCTGTTTACAACATTTAAATGTTAAATGCAAACAGAAAAGTAAAATTAAAATTCTTCCTTGAATTTTACTTAAATAATAATGTCACTGTTTAAATATTTACACAATATACAGCAAACCTAGTGCCAAAGACTGTAATAAATAAATAAATAAATAAATAAATAAATAAATAAATATCAATTTACCTTGGCTTCTGACCAATACATCTCAATCCCAGGTCAGTCAGGTAAGCTGGAATCAAGTGGCTGACCACCACCCAGTAGTTGTGGAGCCAGCTGAAAAGTTAAAGAAATGAACAGATTTAAGTGCCAAAATATACCTTTATCCAAACGAATATGAAAGCATTTTAATCTAATAATGACAGACAAATAAAAAATACAAAATACTGTCAAATAAATCACCATCATTTAAGTGATTTTTTTTTTCAAATTAGACATCTACACACAATCTCCTAGCAAAATTCAACATTATGGGAAATATCATTTGATAGTCAATCACAATGAAAAGTTAAAAAAAAAAAAAAAACAGTTTACTTCTTCAAAGGAGGAATGCATATGCCATTTTAACTTATTATATTTCATCCATTTAGGAAGACTGCTAAAACAACTCTGAACTAAAACAGGGCATCTTTTTTTGGGTACAGCATGTTTTGGGCAACATAAGTAAAATGCTGCTAACATCCATGGGGCAGGCTTGGAGAGATGGACAGACAGACAGGTAGAGGCAGTTATAATATTTACAGACAATAAAGTTGCACATAAAAATTGTTTTGAATTAATTTTTATGTTGTTTAAAAATACACTGTGACCTACCCATCTTTGGTCATTAAGACAGTCTTTGGTCTGCGAAAGCAGTTGTCAAGAGGATACGACTTCCAATATTTCATTACAAGTGGTTCTGAAATTATATATATATATATATATATATATATATATATATATATATATATATATATACTGCTGAGAAACTAAATTCATAAAATACTTTCATTCATTTAACAATTCTGAAATGTTTATTTCAATAAATATGCCTTCATTTATGCAAAAATAATTAAATAAAAAATAAACATTAAGAAGGGTGCTTTGAAAGTCTTTGGGAAAATGGAAGTAATTTTACTTTAAAAAATTCCTGGCAGTCAGATATATGTGTCTCAAGTATGATCTCACTGAATTCATAATAAAAACATACCTAAAGAAAAGGCAAGGATACAGGATATAATCTCAAGTATAAAAAAAATTACCCTAGGGTAGATAAACTAACCCATTTCACCCCACGTCACGGGATTCTCATTGCCAATGGTAGTGTGGTAAATTAAGACCTCCTTTGGTTTGTGCACCACTGTGTGCCAGGCTGCGGCTAAAATCATGTTAACACACAGGTCCACTGGGATGATATCAGCAACAGCATTGGGATCGCCTTTGGAGATTTTCAGTAGACCTTTACCAGCCTGTAAGAATATTTATAGAATGTTTTGTTACAAATAGATGCAAAATGTTAGCAGAAATTGTAGTTCAGTCATACTTTAAGTTTAATGTGAGATAAATTACATTAGATGCTTGCTTCCTTTAGTTAACCATTTAAAGTGTATGAGATTGTCATTTTAATGTATCTTATTACTTTAATTACAAGTCAGGAGTATTTAATTTGAAACTGGAAAACTGCTGAGTTCAGGCTTCAACTTGGATGATACCTTTCAATATCTTATTACTTTAATGTTAAATATTTACCGCTACATAAAGGCCACCAGGTCCATTCAAGTTATCTATCCAGCCCTGGAAAAAAAAACAAATATAGCGTAAGGCATCAGCCTTGTCCCATTTCACTACTGGATACCATCTATGGCATCTAGCTATTTTTGTAATTCTTTAAATGCTCCAAAATGCCCAGGTGCAAGTAATAAACTTACTGTATTTACCTGCACATGAAGCAAACTGATTTCATGTATATTTTACACAAACACTTATGAACTGATTTTGACGAATAAAAGCTTCATGGTAATAAAAAGAAAAAGTTTTATAATTGGTTGTAAGAACTGTATACACGGTAGTAAGCCTGCTTACAGAAACTGGTTCTCTCCATGCAGCTCCCACAATGGATGGCCTGACAATGGCCAGGGGAAGGTCCTTAGCTTCTGTCACCAGTATGTGCTCTGCCAACTGTTTGGTGTAGGTGTAAGTGTTGGGTTTATCCCCTATCAACTGGGGAGTTATCTTATTCAGCATTTCATCGGTCATCCACCTGGATCAATGAATTATAAGTAAGGCCCATTACTGTACAAATACCTAAATTCTATGATTATGTCAGATAAGCTGCAGGTGGTCATTTCAAGTGAAACTTGCAGACATTTCAAGTAAGGCCCACAGACGTTGCCACAAGTGGTCATATCAAGTAAAACCCACAGACACTGCTGCATAGACATTGCTGTAGATGGTCATTTCAAGTTCAGCAACAAATGCAAAAAGTAAAATTTCCAAAAGCCCTATAAAGTCTAAACGTGCCATATGTACTTACTCTGCTGCTTCAATCAGTTTATTTGGGTCACAGGGAGGAGGGTATACAACTTCTTCTATGAAATGACGATCACAATTGGCATATGCTGTAGAAACGTGAAGAAAAACCTGAAAGAGATATAGAACAATCAAAGTATGAATTATATTTTTTTAGTATAAACTGAGCCACTGTGGAGGTGATAGCCTTATGCACTTTTATAAAAACTGGTTATGTATATATTTGTTAAGAACATGGAAATGTTGCCTTTCAGAGTTTCAAGATGTAAGGAAGAATTAAATGACATGAGAAAAACACATTTTGTAATGCCAGCATACTTCATATCTGATTAAGAAAATAAATAAAAAAGATATTTCCCTTTGCCTTCCTCTGGTGTTAGAGTTGGTCATTCAATATTCTCCACAGACTATTAAACACTTAGAAATATCAACATCCACCTCTGTCTCCTTAGAAACCATTCACTAAATATAAAGCTATGTATACTAGCAAATTGCTTTTCAAAACTTACATCTAGGTTTTTAATTTTTCTGCATAATGTAATCATCTTTTTAATGGCAATTGTATTCATCTCTAGGGCAACCCTGAAAATAATAATAAAAAAACATACTAACTAAAACTATCAAAGTTCAGGTTTTTGTGTTAAACAAAGGATGAGTTTTTACAAAATTATACATGATGGTGGTAGTTTATCCTATGAATATATTTAGTGGAAGCCATTCATGTTGTTGGTTTAACACAAACTGAATTAACTGAAAGTGTAAACAATTACAATAAGGAAGACTTTCCTTGATATTCCTCATTTTTGGTTCTATGCTTTCAGTTTCAGTTGACGTGCATACTAGTACTTTCAGTTTCTTAAAAGCCTCATCAAACCATTTGCAGTTTCACAGAAATTGAATGGTGTATTAACCAAGAAAATGCTTACCTGAGCACCTCATCAAAACGCACAGTGGCTGCTGAATGAAAAACAATATTGACATTATCTATCAGCAACTGCTGGTCCTCAGCACTGATGCCAAACTCTGGTTCCATCATGTCCCCACTGATACCACATAGCTTGTCACTGAAGTTAGGCTGCTCACTCCGAAGCTTATTAAAAACCTAGAAAAATAAGTTTTTTTGATTAATCTCACATCAAAATGTGGAAGTTTAATCGTTAGTTGTAATTAGGGGTCTGTAAAAAAGTGTGTGGGCATATGAACTGGTAATTTAATTCAAAGCATTAAACTTCATCTCACCTTTGATTTGACCAATTCCGTAAGCCTGTCTTGTACAGCTTGCCCTCTCTTAGGTCTCACCAGTATGTACAAGGTGCCCACATCTGGACAAGATCTCAGCAGCTTTTCTATCAGAACTTTGCCGATAAAACCTGTGGCCCCTGTCATAAAGACATTACGGCCTTGGTAGAATTCAGGAACTGACTGCATACTGCTTATTGTCCTGAACTGTCAAAAAGAAAAAAATATATATAATTAGAATCATTTTATTAATTTATTTATTTTTACATCAAATGGTTCTAATGTTTTCCATATCCATTAAGTATTTAATACATAAAAAGTAAAGACTGGTTTTACCTAAGGGGTTCCAACAGTTGGAACTCCTTGTATTACCATAATGTCCTGTTATAATGAAGTGATCTCAACATTTCTTTCATCCAATGTTAAGATGGAAAGAAATATGAAGCACTGCCACAAAGATCCAAGTGAAAATCTGAGTAATCTTCAAGGAGGTGCAGGTATAATATATAATTGCCAATCAAACATTAACTGAAATTAAGTAATTTATAAAGCACGAAAGTTACAAAATAGTTTAAAACAATAGCCTTTCATGTCAGAAGTTAAAGACTTAAATTTTATACAATAAATGAAGTACTGGGGTTGATGAACAAACCTGTGCAAAATGACAGAACTAATACACAACTGCCACAGAACTTTTTTTTACCATCATCCATGAGTTGGTTAAGTTTCACAACTTGTACTAGGTTTTCTACTACATGTACCCCTAGCTCTGCTCATTGCATTTTGGTACATGCATTATATTCTGCATAGTGTCAACAGTACAGTTCTGTACTCAGTATGTAACACCAACAGTACAATGAGGTACTTAAATGTTCTACATGTAACTACATGTATAACTGTAAGATAACTTGTGACCATGGACCCAGGACACATGTGACAGAGAGGTTATCAAATATGAACTCTCCAGCGTGTGTGGCTAATAATAGATTTCAAATTCAATAGCCAAGTCTCGCTACAGTAAGGTTAGCCGAATATATTTAGGAAAATCGATTTCTTCGTACATCGTACCTGGTTTTAAGCTAGTAAGTTTTTCCATCTGGACACTTCTACACCAATCGTGGATATTTTTTGGGTGACATTATTCATTTTACCTGATTTTTATTTCACCGGCACCGTTGCCAATAAACAGAACGTTGTATTTAGCGCTGGTGTTAAAATCAATTATGGCCGTTATTGAGTACGAGTAACTTCGTTATATTAATATTCAAAACTACAATCTTATTAACCCACCTATAAGTCGTTATGTCCCTTTTTTGTTCAATAAAAACATTTGATGGCCTCAATCCTTTGACAACTAATACATCCACCGAAAAGATCGCGTCAAGTGTAGGGGTCCTTTTACTTTCACGCCCAGACAATATAGGTCACTAGGTCAAGGTCGGATATCAGCCGATGTGCAAATGATTTAGAAAATAATTTAGTGCATACAAAGAGTAAAGAAAAAAATAATCTGTATAAATTAAAAATAACATTAAACTATCCATAAACTATTTATTTGAAATAAAATTTATAATATTAATAATTCAACTTGTGTTCCCACAATACCCACGTGTCATGGCAGCGCCCATGTTGACTCCTCTGGGTGTACACTTTTCAGTTGGTTACCGAGTTTAGTTACTGCTGCAGTGGGTATTTTACATTATTTCATTTTAAAATGATAATAAAAAAAAATTTAGGAGTAATAAAGATACAGTTATGTGAGTAGGAAAAGTAAAAGGAATGCATTTTATGAGGCAAAAAATGGAAAAATTGCCTACGAATCTTTTACGTGAAGGACTTTCACGTACATGTATTCATGCAATATAAACCTGGTGTGACTGAGTTGCACAATACAGCGCAATACACTGATATTTACAGTTGAATCTAGAAATAACTGTAGTAGAGGGGTAAATATAAGGGGGTGGCATAAGAAGGAGTGTAATGTTAAACTCAACAAATATATGATATCCTGCAAAAATGTGTTCCTGCTTCCATAGTGAAAAATATATCATCAAATTTATAAGGTGTAAGTCATCATGTCTCTAATTTTTATTATTCTGAATTACAAAATTATTTTGCTGTCCCCTTGAAATAAATTTGTGATTTGTCACTGGTTGCTGGTCATCTTATATGGAACATCAACCTCTGGCACTCCTATTAACAAATTTTAGTGCTAAAATTTATGGTACATAACAATCAAGTGGAAGTAAGCTAATAGAATCAGTAAAAATGTCATTGTCACACTTTGTGACTTGTTATAAATTGAACAGATGAAGAACAAAAATAAACCTCTATATATTCTGAATCAATGCTTTGATGAAGGCTGAAAAATAGAGGTAAAGTTTAGGTAAAAATTATTTTCATTTCCAGCTAATGCAGGTCATCTTATCTGGTTTCAACTCTGACTTTATAACATTTTAATATTATTTTATGCAGAAAATGTAAGTAGGAGTTCTAGAGACAGAAATGTTCAACTATTTGATGACCAAGAAACACTTGTTTTATGGCATGGTTTTACTTTCTTAGTGATGTATTTTTTATTTATTTATTATTTTTACCTCATTTTCATAACAGTTAAAGTATATTTAAACAGACAGCATGGCAGATGATGAGGATGACTTTGAAGATTTTGGAGGATTTGAGGTACAAGTCAATCTCCTGATTCTTATGGTATTTCTTACTAATACCTCTTTAGTGGCTGTCTTTACGATATGTATATGACATTCTTTATTTACATGTTTTGCATTAAATTCTTTTATAACAGCACTATATGGCATATGATTAATTCTTTTATTGAAGAGCATCATTTGAAGAATATGAAAATACACCACTTTTTCAGCTACAGTAGTTCAAATTCAAATAAAAGTTTTAACCTTTTTGCTCAAATGCTGTTAAGAATTGTGAAGTTATATCAGTTTAACCGTATGGGATTTCATGCTTTGTTGTAGGCTGCTGAGCCTGTAGAACCTCAGATAGCACAACCAGTGCAAGGGTTACCAGCCACAGCTGTGCCATGGGCTTTTCTCACTGCAGGTATTCAGTGTGTAATGCACTGCCATGTTCACATCAGATAAATAAGACTGAAAAGAATAATGTCATCCCCAGAACTCCAGATTGTTATTAAAATAAGCATTTTAAAAAGGTGGATAGGGACCCTTTGACATTTGGTCTTCTGGTGGCATCTTCAGTTTGTTACCATATTTATTTATTTTCATTCATTTACTTACTTATGTGAACACAATGTATATTTGATTATTATGTCAGTATTGCTTAAGGTGTTCATGGAAAAAACTGGATGCTCTGTTCTTCATACATTATTGGACAGCTAATTACATGTGATTTTAATGGCATAAACATAATTTTATTCATTCCTTCATTTAGGTTTCTATTGACAGGGTGAGGCATAATTATCATATTTACCTTTTCTAATCATTTTTTGTAAAACAAACTCTGATTGTGAAAATGAGTCAATGAATATTAATTATATTCAAACTCTGTTTTAGTGTCAACTGCAGCAGGGAACCAGCCTGATCTCATTCAACCCCCAGCATCAAAGGGACTCTCTTCAGAACAAGACACAAAGCTTCCACAGAGTGAAGAACAGCAAAATGAACCATTATTTCAAGCAAATTTTGATCAACATCAGTTTCAGGGAAATTTTGACCTGCAAAATCATGATTTAGCTGCTCAGGTTTGTATATTGAAATTGGACTAGGAAAGAAAAATCCAAAGAGTCTTATTAATGTGGTATTAATTCTCTTATTTTCCTGTACATAAAAACATTCGCACATTAGGAAAAATGCAAAGAAAGTGCCAACTGTGTCCAGTATAACTCACCGACCCACTACTTCTGTGTATTGTATTGTATTCCTACCAATTGTAGCCTGAAGTTATTCCAAGGAATATTGAAAATGAACAGGTTGACTCTTCATCTTCCCTCCAACAAAATGTGACTGCAGGAGGAGAGGTAACTCCAGATCTTGCTCAAATTCAGCAAGTGAGTCATAGGAGCACAACCTCTTCAACCTCTGAGCCTTCACAATCTACAAGTCAATGTGTGGTGTCTGACTTGGAACAGAGTGCACAAAAAGACAGCTATAATGCAAGCAACCATATAGACGCTAACTCAGTGGATGCTAAAGTGCAGAGTGTGACAGGCAGTGATGTAGGGACTGGGGGCAGTGGAGCTAAGGACTCAAATGTAGATGTGCAGGAAGTGAAGCAGTTACAGGAAGCTCTCAGCTCATCTGAACAAGAGAAAATGGAATTGAAACAGGTAGGTGATGTTCTGGTAAGAAAGCATGTATGCGGATCCCCCTTCCATCAAAAACCTTGGTTGCATGTGAAATATTGAAATGGAATTGGAATATACTCTTTTATCATCTTCCATTTTATTTAAGGAAGTTTTATGAAAATGTTTTAGATTTGTCAGTTGATGAAATACTCTCCTTGTTATAATTTTTTACATTTTGTTTTGTTTTTGCGTAACACATCTGGTATTTTTTTTCTATGAAACTATTTTCTTTTTTAAAAGGAGCTTGAAGCTTTATTGCACAGTAAGCAGCAACTCGAGCAACAGCTGGAAGAAAATAGAGAAAAACTTGATACACTAAAGAAAAAGTATGAAGAAATGCAGGTAGGTAACTTGGTAACTTGTAATGTGTTGATCTAACACCTGTAAATTAAAATTGAAAACAGCTGAATAGCAGGGACATAAATGCAGAATACTGTTTTTTACAAATAATTTTGGTATAACTTGTGTTGAAATTGCTAGACAAGAGTGCAAAATGAAATTGCAAAATAATAAAATAGATTAATAGATAAACAAACTTGTGAATGTTATCCTAGGTCAGCCATGAGAGTGCATTAGAGGATTTGAGAAAGGCTGGTCATGCTGCCCTCGCTGTGGTAGTAGAGGAATACAAGGTATTTGTTAAAATTCTTCAACTTGCTATATAATTTAACCTTTTTAAGTCTAATGGTGCACATTAATTACAGTATTTTTGGTATCTGATAAGAATGCATTCATTTCATTTGACAGAAGCCATTTAAGTCAAAAACCCAATTGATATAGATTTATTACTCATCAGTCAGAAGTGGTCAATCTGGTGTATTTGAACAGATACAGATTAAATTGGTTACATTCCAGGAATTAAGTAAGACTGCAGTATGTGAACAACAGGTGGCAGCGCAGGAGCAAATTAAAGAAGTCCTGAAAAGAGAAAGTGAAAGTTGCCAGGAAATCATGAAAGGCCAAGTAATTTGATTTTGCCAAATTCAATATTCATAAGTTAAGTCACCATAACTCAGATAAAAGAAAGAAAGAGATCTCAAATATTCATTTGTCATGTAATAGCTGTTTTATCATAAATAACTGTAATTATTTTTATAAAACATACCCTGTATTAATCAAGCATGGCTGCAGTGTAATGGACATGTATATGTGAACTGAAATTCTCAATGCAAAAAGATATTTTGATTCAATTTGGAAAAAAAAAACATTGTGATTTTAGCAAGCAGATATGAATAAGCTGTTGGCTGATGCTAAAGAAGAGATGAAACAGCAAGCCAAAGAGGCTTTGGAAGAAGAAAGACAAAGATTCCAGGTACATTTACAAGAGTTCCGTTGGATGACAACAGAAAATATGCCAGAACCAACTTCACAAAGTAAACGTCACATAGTAATTAAAGATTTGCACTTGAAGTTGTGGAAAGAAATGGTTGTGCTTATTCCACTTTTATTTTTCCATATTCATGTTCATTTGTTACAGTTATATAAATTCAATAAGAGACACTTCTCGTGGTAACTTGTAATATATTATGTAAGGTAATGAAGAAAAAGTTCATATGGGATAAGTAATCCATCACATTTTTCTTAATTTTAAAACTCGGTTAATTAAGCATTCTGAATCACTGTCTCTTCTCATAATGCAGCAGCTATTGGAGACTGCACTAGAAGAGGAAAGAGAGAGGAGTCATTTAGCTGTTCAGAAGGCTGTGAAGGTGAGCTTGGCTTTACTAGGTAACATAATGTTGAATTTATAGACTAACATAAAAGGATTTTTCAACATTTGCGTTTAAGTTTCCCATGTAAATATAATATTATGGTTTAAGGGCATATTCCCAGACATTTAGATCGATCTATCCCCGTGGGGAGTCTCACTAGATTACTGTCAGATAATCCTGCTTAAATGTCCGTCCTGCCCACTACAAGCTGTAAGGGGGTAATTAACTTTCATGCCTGCTCAGCTGACAGCTATTTAGCGTGAACCCTCAGGGAGTTATGTCGATCTAGTTTAGATCGATCTAATCTCTGGGAATGGGGTCTAACATTAAGGAATGTTACTGGCATCCTAAAATAACCTTTTTCGAAAAGAAAGGTAAAGATGTCTTCTTTTAAGGTACAGTCAGTTTGTTTGAGCATAGTTTAATATCTGAATACTAAACTGCTGATGAAATTAAAATCATCTCAAGATATTTTAAATAATACTGTAACAGGCTCATAACCAGGCAGTTGGGGTTCGAATAAACTACCTTTTTTGGTGGGAAAAGGTCCACATTGCGTCAAATTTGATCTAGATGTACAAAGGTTTCATGGTAAAGGGTTCACTTTAACAGAAAAAGAACTCCTGGCCTTTTGAAATAGCTGCTTTTACATGGTGATCTTTTTTTGTTTTAAGGAAGAGCAATGTGCTTGTGAAAAAGCTATAATGGAAGCAGTAAAAGCAGAGAGTGTGAGGACAACCCAGCTTCTTGAAGAAGAAAGGGTATGAACACTAACTTATTTGTGGAGATCATGAGAAATTTATGTTTTGAAATATACATTTTACATAATATGATCCTTTGTTCAAAGGCATAAAATTTGAAACAAATATATATATATATATATATATATATATATATATATATATATATATATATATATATGCCAATAATTCATATTTACTTTCAGGAGAAAATGTCTGTTTTGATGAAAGAAGAGCAGACAAAAAGTTCAGAGACATTGGGAATGGAGCTGGAAAAAGAAAGACAAAGTAGCAAGGTACAAGCATTAGAAAATGAACTTGTAATTTCACTAAGTGATTAACAAAGTCAGAGAAAATGTAAAAAAGAACTGTACCTTAGTTTCTGTAGAATGATTAAAAAAATTCAAAATTTTACCTGTAAAAATGGTTTTAGCCCTACATATTTTTTTACCTCTTTATATGTTAGCACAATATACAGAAAGTGGAAAGTGACATATTAATATGTTTTCACATTTCAACATTTAATGGCTTTGAAGAATTGGAATTAGGTGAATGAAGCCAATTCAATGACAATAAAAAAGTTTCTCTTTTTATCCTAATATTTTCCTTCTCAGTAAATGAAAATATTAATTGAATTTCTCACGCATATGACAACCTATACCAAATATTTCTGAATCAGGAATTTTTGAAAAAGTGCTTGGAAGAAGAACGACAGACTTGGGAAAAGACAGCAAAAGCCATGCGTGAAGATATGAGTGAAGATCTGCAGAGGCATTTTACTGATCAGAAACAAGTAAGTTGTTTCAACAAATAAATGAAGTATATTCAGTTTTTTTTCATGGCATATAAGGAATGGAATAAATGGAGTTGATAATTAAAAGAAAATTAATATTTTTATACATTACACAGAAGAACATGCTTTACTTCACACAGGCTTCACAAGTATAGTTCACAAGTTTTCAATCAGCACATCTTTATAATAATCCTATGTGAAGTGGGGCATGTGACACCCACCAGTGCCATACTCACTCCCAAGAATTCCAGTTAATGGCCATAGAGAGTTTCTTAAAAAATAAACTTATGCAGGCTCAATGTGTTCCAGGCTGACAGTGCACTAAGGCAGAAATCTCTGGCAACCATGGATATCTTTCTGGAGAGTGCACGCCACCAACTGAAGGTGCTAATGGAACAAGGGAAGGAGGATTGCAGTTAAGAAGGGAGGACAAACAAAGCTGAATCCTCAGTGCCCAATGAGTCATTTTAAACATTACAATACAAATTTATATGATGTGGAATAAGTATGTGGTGATATTTGCAAGTGCAATTTTAGACCTTTTATTAGGTGGGAAAGGTGTATTTTCATAGCTGTTATTGTGCACGCACCGGTATAAGATTAATTATATACTAGTTGTGGGTGAAATAATGATGTCTAAGTTTGTTGAACTTGAATTGTTCATTACATTCCAGGAGGAATTTAGTCTTTAGTTTAGTGTATAAATTATTAATGTAACATAATGAAATATAAAGAGTAAATTATATAAGTTAAAAAAAGGATTGTAGGAACTATTTTGAAGTATTAATAATTTGATCATAGCAAGATATCTTCATAAGGTACATACTGATATCTTATTACAAACTAAGTGTCACTTTTTTCAGCTTTTTTATTTGGAATTTCTTAATTTCATTAAACTCTCTATAGTCATTTATTGTGTAGTAACACAAACGTGAATGAAAACAGTATATGAACTGGTGGCAATGGAATTCCAAATTAGCAACTTATAGTTTTCAATTTTTTTTTCTTTGGTAGGAGATGCGATATATATGTGCTTGTCTTAATGCAGAACAAATTAAATCACAAACTGTTATTAATTAAGAATCAAAGAATTGAAAGAGTCTGATATTCATGCACTAAGATTATTTTTGATTATATGAAGAATAAAAAATAATGTGGATGTATAGCATTTAAATCTCAATGTCAAATTGTTGATGTTTTATCTGTTGAAATCCTTTTTTGATGAATTCCTGTATATAAGTACAATTGTTGGAGCTGGAAATGAACTATCCATTTGTTTATGTACCATGTGTGGACTGGAGCCTCAACTAGTTTTTTTTTTTTTTTTTTTTTTTGGGGGGGGGTATGTTAAAAGAGTTATGCTACTGCTGATGCATGTGTTATTGCATACTGCTGCCATCCATATTCGTAAGATAGTAGTAATATATATTATATTTCTTGAACTGGCATTTACAGCTGTGTCATATCTCCAATTTTCATGTATGCTATGCTATTGTGTTTAGAAAATAATTAAAACTGTTTGAAGCAACATTGTTTTTGATACTCTTTGAAACTCCCTCGAAAAAAGTTGTTTAACCTTAAGAAAGGGCACTTGATGAAAAGAATTAATGTTCCTCAATTTACCAGTACTGGCTTTACATTAAAAAGCCACATCTTTTGCCTTGCGACGAAATAAATCCGTGATGAGATGACAAAATTACGCTACATGTAAGCCAGTATTTTATTTACAAATCTTGGGCAATAGTGTGGCATGTTTTGAAATGTTCTTCTATCAGTAACTTGGGTTTGTTAAGAGCAAAGAAGAGAAATTAGAACGCTTTCAACTGTAAAAGATCTCATCTCGCCACAACGGGGTCTCCAGCAGGTTGGAAATATAAGGTCAGGATGGTGGTTGGGTGAAACTGAAACTTGTGAAGTGCGTTTCCTCCTCTTTTCTTAACAGCACATTGTCTTATAAGTACACAGAGAGCGAATAATAAATATATTTTAAATTATCAAATTGTCTCTTTAAATTAATACATCATTGTTTTCCTGCGAACAAAATATTCCTTAGTGATCAATGTTTCCACTACGATCAGTGCAAGGACAGCATCTTTTCGACAGACCTTTGAAACCTACGTGCTGGCCAGCCTAAAGTTAATAGTGACTCACTGAGACTGATGAAAATCGCGTGTTTTCAATATTTATTATAAAAACTAAACAAACTGTTCAAATATACAGTAGACGGTTATACACTGGAGTAAATACAGCACGAATTATGGGAATTGCATCAAAAAGCAAAAAAAAAAATTGTAATTGCAAATACGTTAAGCAAGATGATTAGATAAAAATGTAAGTATAACAGCAACTAAACTTATGGAAAATAGTCTGAAATATACATTGGGCTATAAAGTCAGACGACCCACAAAGGGTGCAACCCTTACAAACGAAATAACCTTTTGTGACTTTGAGCCGCAGATCTGTGGTTGGGCATTGAATGGAAAGAGAGCGGGAAATCCTAAGGAGAATACGCGTACGGGTTGTAGACGGTGAATGGGGTTAGGGGTGACAAAGGCGTAGAAAGAGATCAAGTACTGGTCATTTAAAAACAATTATAAGGGTATTAAATTTTATGCAGGAAAATACTATAAATAGCCCTTGCATATGTTCATGACTTATACGATGACCACTGGATGACTTCCACCAAGCGCACTTGCATAAGTAGTGTCAATACACTAAGTTTGATGTTAATCCACACTGAATCCACTGTTCGGTAACGGGTCAATCATTTTCATATTTTGGGAAATAAACTCGTGATTGGTCAAGTTTCGGACGTAAAAGCAAACCCACATATACATAATGGTTCAGAGTGCGTTACTGACCAATAGATAAAAACCTGTCACAAGTTCAAGCCTAGGTAAACAGGCCAAGGAGGGTGGCCGTACACAGTGAGGTGAACCGCAGGTCAGCCGTCTGCCCAATCCGCTTGACCAGTTCGCAGAATTTGCAAAACGAATAGTCGGCCTTGACCACGCGCAAGTGAGACAGATTGGAACGTAAAACAGCACGTGTTGTTTTTTTGCACGTGTGTACAGACCTAATGAGAAAAACCCATACTAATACTTGGATAAACCGCAAGGTTCAAGCGTGCCTATTACCGTGACAGTAGGTTACACAGATATAGAATAAAAACGTAGGTTTGTTGCTGCTTCTTTCAAATAAAACTGAATTCCCATAAACACATACCCGTAGTGTACAGGTATTTTGTTTAGCCCGTTTAGGCAGTTCGTTCTTGTTTTAAGTTTCAATTCAATTTCATTTCAATTTATTTCTGTACTGGTTCATAGATTGTCATGACCTTGTACAATATGATATACAAATGATGATACAATACAATTGGTGTATTACCATTTCTCTAGTTGGTAATTATGTTGCCTAGCCGTTTGTGAATGAAAAAATAATCTTTATTTAATGAACATATGTACTAGTAAAATTAATTATAAAATATTCTATCTAAGCAGTGAAATAAGTGTTACGAGGAAGTAAATACCAGATGCTAAGTGTTTTTATATGGTCCAGCATCTTTTTAGCCAGTGTCTTGACCTAGGTTTAAAGGTAATTTTAAAAGGTAATCATATCAAAATGATTAGGCACAAAAAATTAACCCTTACTTTTATTGCAAGCATGTATGCACGAATTTGGCTATTCATCAATACAGAATAGAAGACAAAAAGAGAACGAATAAAAAAATGAAATTGCATGTTGCAGGCGTTCATGCAGTTTTTAAAAGTAGAATATTTCAGTAGTTCGTAAAAAATTCATATACGAACCCCTAAAAAGCAAAAAAAGCACAAAAAAGCACATGTCAATACTCCCATCATGTTGACCTTGATACATCTCCATCGGTCACCAACAACAGCTCAGCATGTTCCTCGCCACCAGTCATACTTCAGCGATCATAGTTATGTCATAAAACGCCCTTGTCAATTTTTAGAAAAGCGGCCATAAATAAAATTATTACCCACCTTTGCTGTATTCATAAAAGCTTATACTAACAATCAAACGGTTTAATAGTGAATCTGACACTGACCCCTATATGCCCCTGGAATTACATAACACATGATATATTCGGTAATGCAACGGCGATTTTGACCCTCGTGAACTGGGTTACATGCTGTGTCAGGGGCCGCTTTACAAGTTCAAAATTTATTCTCTTTCAAAAATTGAATTATTAATTGATGATGATGAGACATAAAAAAGGGTGTGGAATGACTATTTGAATATAGACCAGTAACTTAACCTTGATCTAAAAGTGTATGAAAACTATGCCATCGATGACTGTCCTGCATCCTTCTGTCAAAGAAAGATATCAAAAGTAACCAGAAATAACTATCTTAGTCATTAAGTGCATGCAATTTTAATTGTTTTCATCGAAATCGTATGAATTAACCCAGCAATCAGGCCCTGCAGTAGTTGCCAGTGCACTGGGAGTTAATTACGTAAGAAATATTTGACGTGGGGAGCACAATGCACGCGCTGACTCGATCGGGACAAAATGTGTAATGAGGGGTCGCTCAGAGGACAGCCGCAGAGAGCAGAGTGACCACAGAGAGTGCGCGGCAAGGAAACATGTGGGGGTAAGTCTAACAGCACTGCCTTTTTCTTTTCTTTTTCAAGTGTGATTTCCCCATGCAGGGAATATTGTCAAAGTGCGTTTTCCCTTCAAAAATTAGAGCATTAATGAGATGTTATGCATATTAATGAGATGATTTGATTAATTGATTGGGCATCGATCACATTGAACAGAAAAAGAGTAAGGGTATTAAACCATTGAATACGAGATAAAATAGGCTGTTGGTTTTTGCCAGTAATACATAATTATTTTAAATGACATATTTAAGCATTATTTTTAAATACGAAAACTGTTGTTTTGAAGTAAAAATACGGTGACTCTTCATTTAGTTAGAAAGGAGAGGGGGAAGTAACAGTATTTGTATGTAAAAGTGAAATTTTGCTACTTTACAACATGCTGGTTATACGTGCAACTAATTTTCATGAATTTATATCCAACTTGGTTTTAGATTCACATAATTCATGCTGATAAATAGAAAGTATTAATGGTTATATCAACATTTGCATAACATTTCAATTTTTCATCTTTCATCTAGAGTTGCTTTTAAGACAAATGCATTAAGCTATCAGATCTTTTGTCTGAAAGTAACATATACCTTGAAGAAGGCGCACTGCAGAAAACTTCGTGTAAGAAGTTTTTCCTTCACGCTTCAGTGACATAAAAACAACTTACACGGTAGTAGGCAAGCTCAAAACAATTTACAAATTAGGGAAAATTACAAGCATTTTGACGTGAAAAAAAGAAGTCACTGTTTTAAGTATTAAACTGAATGGGTAGTGTACAATGTATTACGGACGATATCTAGATATAAATTGTCATTAAAAATACTCGTATTAGGATGAAAAAACCATGCCCAACTTGACTACTGTTCGCCCCATGAATTAATGTCAAACAAATCAATAGTTTCTGTCTGCTAACATATTGCAACGAAAACTCCAGTCGCTCACGACTATCTTCGTTTTTACAGATTACATTTTAAGACCTTTTACTTCAGAAATGCATGCACGACAGAGGTATTAATCTTGGCAGCCGTGGTGTGTTTCGTGGTATATTTATACCAAAGGTTCACATATGGCCGCCGAGGAGACCCTCTCTGCCCCCTCCCCCTGCCCCCGGGTGCGATGGGTATGCCCTTCCTGGGAGAGACGATTCAGTTGATGTTGAAAGTAAGTAGGCATATTTACTGTCCCAAAATGGAACGAAATTAAAAGTAATATATATATATATATATATATATATATATATATATATATATATATATATATATATATATATATATTTGTGTTTCCGCGAGGTATGATAATAACTAGCAAATTAGATACTTGGGGTGAATTATTTTCATTTCATGTTTTTTTTTCTTTTCACTAGAAAGAAAAATTTTACGAAGAAAAACAACGTCGACACGGCAATGTATTCAAGACCAACATTTTAGCAGCTAATACGATAAGAGTGATTGGCTCTGAGAATGTGGCGATCATTTTGCGCGCAGAGAACAATTTGGTCACCACCCACTGGCCCAAGAGCACTTACCGTCTTTTCGGACCAGGGGCGTTACACAATAGCGTAGGGGACGTACACAGGCAAAAGCGAATGGTCGTTATGAAGGCGTTCAGTCCGAAGGCAATGGGCACCTACGTCCAGCAGATCCAGAGGATTGTACGGGGCGCTCTACGGGACTGGTGTGTCAAGGACGAGGTGCTTGTGTACCCTGAATGCAAACGACTATCTTTTGCGATTGGAACTGAGGTATGTCCCCTGCAGATATCCGGTGATTTAAAAAGTTGTCAAGCTGATTCGCAACATAAAAGTAAATTTTGACCAGTTGTTGGCCTGCAGTGATTTCACGTAAATAATTCAATTTTTTTACGATTAAGAAAGCTTTGTTATTCTTCAGTTAGCATTATGTGATGGAAAAAGCTATATTTAAGACTTTAAAACTGGATTAGTTTGAAAAATAACAACGATACACAAGATATCGCAAACATAATTGGCAGAAATTAAATGTGTTCGTATACAGTGTTTTGTAAGAACAGAAGAGAAGTATAGTTTCATTGGTCTTAGATCAGAATTGGAGGGTTAATAATGAAAACACTAATTAAAGTAGGAAGATTCGCACGTTGACTTTTCATTGACAGAAATAATTTAAACCCGAAGATGTGTAGCCAAAATTGGGATTAAAATTTGTCAAATTGCATTCATAATCTGCTTCAACAGAGTCTTGCTCGCTTTTAATTCACCTACTTAGCTTTTTCGGAAAATAATTTTCACATTTAATTTCTTACATACTTCTAGTTGTTAGTCGGTTTACAATGTGACGACAACACCCTGACAAATCTTCTCTCTGACCTTGAGACAGTGGTGGACAATATATTTTCTCTACCTGTCAGTATCCCTGGCTTTGGCTTGTGGAAGGTAGGTGTCGCTTGTGCTATCGAAGATTAATATTATCAATACAGTTATACAATTATGTTGATACAATGGAGGATATCTTCAATTTACACTGTACGCCGTACTATTATGTGCTTTGCACTCATGTGTAAGTGAAATTAAATACTTAATGATGAAAGAGAAATGATGAAAAAGAAAGAAAGAAGGATACTCATGTGACCAATCAGGGGCGGATTTAGGCCGTCTTCTGGGTCTTCCGGAAGACGCTCAGATTTTCATGTTTTCATTGACGGGTGTCTAATTTATTCTGTCGGAAGACGGTCAAAAATGGAAGATGGATCAACAAAGATAATTTGAAAGACTGTCAGAAAATATCTCTGCATCCGCCCCTGCCAATAACACACTTCTTTTTCAGTTGAAGAAATACGCGATCTTTTCAAGATCTCTTTCAGGTGTATAGTTAATATGTGATCTTTTCAAGAACTCCTGAAGCTGAATGACGTCATTGTTGGTTTAAAATGAACCTTGGCATTTGTACAATGGTTTAGCCAATACTACACCCTGTCGAAACCTTCGTGTCATTGTTTCTGCTTGATAACAGCATTGCTATTATAATGTCTATAATATTTAAAAGGGAATGTATTTTCATGGTTTATCGGTGAAAAGCTTCAGATAAATAAAATTAATTCCAAAAAGCTGAAATTGTAAAACGAACTGAATGCAGATCCCCACTTCTGGGCTGACATGTTGGTTTATTTTGTCACTTAATATTTCTTTTATGATTTCTTCTTACATATTCTTCATATTCATTGCCAATGTTATATTGAATGCGAAGTTACTAGAGTTCGTAATCTAAAGTTAAAGTCTGCCTAGTAGTTGAAAATGTCAAGACTAAAGTCCGTGGCAAATGCTTGCTAAAACGTATATTTCAGTTTATATGACCTTCAATTAGCCTATTTACATCTGTCAATTTAGTAGAGTATCTTGATCGCCATTCAGATATAAGGCACATATGCACGTTTGATTGCTCATCTCGCCAAAATTCGCTCACCGAAGCATTGTAGTTGAATTGATAATACTGTAAAAGGTTTAAACATACTCGTTCCTATTCTCTCACTTTATTAAAAAAAATCACAAAATTGTTAGCTTTTTTAACAAACCTAAGATACAAGGCGGTGACTTATTTATGATAAGAACTTTTTACGCACCAGCTCAAATAACTCGTCCATCTCTTCTGACCCGGACATACTCGAGTGCGTTGGTTGTCCATGGGTTCTCCTGTCTACTCGGCTCCAATAAAAGGGCATTGCTAATTTTTCTACCAAAACTAAGTTTTGAATGGTTTGTACATGTACTGATAACTCGGTGATAACTGTGCCATCCCCCATAAGCAGTCATCCGAGCAGTGCAGTGGGGGTTGTAGACTGCTGAACACTGCTGTATATATTTATATCAAGTGCGGTATCAAAAACCGTAAAATAAATGCACCGAATACTTTGGTCAGGTAAAGAGTGTGGAAATAGTGTGTAACTTAGCGTTTTTTTTTTTTTTTTTTTTGTCATTTACATAAACCAACCAATTTTGTACAGCATATGCTTATCAAGACGAATTTGTGTCTGAATACTTTCATCCAATATTTTGTCTAATTTTATTACAACTATATGTTATTCCGTCTCTCACATCCTGACTCAGAAGTCTTGTTTTATAGAATGTCAGCATCATCATAATAGCTAGAGGTTGCTGCTGTATTGACCCCGAGTCCCTGGAGAGAATAGTTTGAAAAACTTTTTTTTTTTTCAGAATTGAAATTTTTCATTTCAGGGCGTATCTCTGTCTCTTTCATTTAGTAGTATGTCGCTCAAAGACGTTATGAATACCATCTATATTTCATCATTATTTAGGGACTTCGAGCAAGGAAAAGATTAGACCGTGCGCTTGACGCCCACATCCGTAAAAAGCTTGACAAGTCTTTGGCTGACTGGGGATGTAAACGGCCGTACATTGACGCGCTTGACCGTATGATCAACGCCTATCTTCTGGACGCGAAAGATGATATCTACATCCAAGAGTTAAAAGTAATATATCTTAATATACTCACTATATTTATGTTTTATGAGAAAGTACAAAATTAGTCCTTCTGTGAAAGATACTGCGTTTTACCACTTTTGTTAATCTTTACTATAATTTTTCGCTAATGAGAGCGAAAAAATGAGTACAATATCAGTTATGATAAACCGCATCATTCAGATTCCCCATAGCACATGAACATAAGCAGAACCAAAGAAGACCAGCGTCCACCTTCCCCTTTTAAAAATTAAATACCGAATTCAGTACCCTGCCCCTCCGTTTAAGAGGTCTTATTAAATTAAATAAAATACGTTCTCGGGTTCAGAAAAGTGTATTGCAATATGCCCTAATTCTTCTTCCAGAAATCCGTGAGAAGATGATTGATATTGTACTTATATCTTCTTCAATGTTTCTTTATTTTGTCAATTTTTACAGGATTCTGCGGTGGAAATGATGTTTGCTGGGCATCATACGACAGCGAGTGCAGCTTGTAGCCTTATCTATCTTCTTCATGAAAATCCTCGGGCAAGAAAAAAGCTCCACGCAGAACTCATCCAGCACGGGTGGACTCGCGATGCAACTGTGACAGACCTTGACCGAGTGACATGCGTCAAATACCTGGACCACGTGGTGAACGAAGTTCTGAGGCTAGTGCCTCCAGCGGGAGGTGCTTTTAGAAAAGTGCTGAAAACATTTGAGCTTGATGTAAGGGTTATGGCTTTATTTGAGTAGTATTTTAAGTGAAAAGGTATATCAAAACATCATGCAGTAGATGTTTCTTCCAGACATCTCTGCCTTGAATGCTCTAGAAATGACGTTGCGTCTTCTTTTATAATGTCAAAAGTTTGGAAAATGATATTAAGAATAATAAATTGCTGAAGATAAATTGCAAGTAAAATGATAATTTTTGTCTAATATTGTACACTATTCCCTGAAGAAACTGACCAGATTCCCAACGAAATATTGGATATTGATAATTTTATTATTGGTTTTTCCAGGGATACCAAATTCCGAAAGGTTGGTCACTGGTTTACAGCATTCGCCAGACTCAACATCAGTCACCATTGTTTTCTGACAGTAAAATATTCGATCCAGATAGGTGGGAGGACAACCCTGCTAAGGACAAACCGTTTGATTTCTTTCCATTTGGAGGTGGCAGACGACACTGTATTGGGCGGGACTTTGCTCGCGTAGTCTTGAAAATACTTGCAGCGGAACTGGTTACGACGACAGATTGGCAACTTGCAGAAGAAGACCCCGTGTTCTCGCATTTCCCCACGCCTAAACCTGTGCATGGTCTACCTACACGATTTAAAACGAAAGAGCAACAGATTTGATTGAAGAATAAGGAAAAAGAGACAATCATATAATATATTATATTTAATGTCACAATGTAATTTAGATTTTTATTTGCGATACGGGTATTTCCAATTCATTTCATTTTTCGTGAGGGAAATATATATTTCCTGCAAATTGCTTTTTTAAGTATCTAAACTCGGAACTGTTGTAAGCCCTACCATCTCATTATATTTGTACTGGTCCGTATACTTGTCAGCTTTGGCTGGTTTGTTAAACATGAGATCCTCAATTTCAAATTACAACGCCATTTGTGGTGCAGCATAATCTGGAATTATGCAAAGAGCCACATATCCTACATACCCTTCATAACACAACATTTAACTGTAACGGGGGTTGATGTTTCCACTGTACAGTCGCTTCTCCTATTTAACATTTTTGTAAAACGTATACTTTAGCCTACAGGGCAACAGTTACCATGTCATGAACACTCATCTTAAAGCACACCGGTGATATTTATTGAATGAAATTTTATATGAATATATTATTATCTAAGGACAACAACTCTGCCAACTATTTATAATCTGTCCTAGTGTAGAATTTCTTTCTGTAAGCGAGATATTTCTTAACGCTTATGAAATGTATTAGATGTCTGTTTTTTTTAATCTGTTTTTAATTTATGAAATTTTTTCTTGCCTCATCAATGAACTCTGTTCTATAGAACGATAAGAACTTGAATCATGCAATAGAAAATAAACTAAAATATAGGAAATTCAGCTTCTTTAAATTTTAATTAATTTTACTTTAAATGGTGTTACAGAACAAAGTTAAATCCCCAATGCCACTGAAAACCTTTGCAACGAACTTGTACCTGTTGATCAGTTTTATGTAATGCATTGTAGAAATAACCGCACCGAATTCGTATCTCCTTCTCCGTAAAGCTCCGCATGAAAGGGGAGACAAATTAAGGATGGTGAAGTGGGTTATGAGCACATATTAGCGTGAACCGAGTCTTTCCTATTCTGTAAAGTGACTTGGTGTAAAATGTGAATTAAAAAAGTCCGGTCGAAAGCTTATTTTTGCTGTTCGCAATGTGATTATATACTTTCTACATCAGTGTGTGTGGGGAGTTGGAATAGTCCACCATTTGAGCTGCGTGTTATTCGGTCCAATTTTTAAAAACTGTTGGTCAACTTCAAAACGTGCATTTTGTGAATAGAATCCGATAGGAAGGGACCTCTTACCTTGTGAAAGGCAACATTTATCTTTCCACACTACCTGAATCAAATTTACGTTAATAAAAGGGAAATAATTTGGAATACAAATTAGATGCATATGAACTGGTTTGAATCTTTATTGAATGAAAATGCGAAAGTTATATATGGAAGTGCGAAGTAGAAACAGACAATGAAATGTGTATAAAATATATGCAGTGCAGATGCATACAAATATTTCTTTATGTAGCATACAATGTATAAACAAACATGCACATAACATTCCAGAATTTATTAATTACTGTACAGTACTAATAATTTCTTTAGAAAGAATTAATATCAAACACATACCTAAGAAAAAGATATGTCTGAAATTAATAAAATTGCAATAATTTTCATTTCCTATAATCACCAACTAAGTTAGGAACTTTGAAACAACAGACGGTTTTAAACGCTGTTGCAACGGCTTTGAATTTTCATAATTTGCCTTGCTTCGGTTGATTTTTGGACGCCGACAAAAAGTCTAACTGCTGCAAGTCTCAAAATATGATATGTAATTACATATAGATCTTATTAAATATTTTAAATCTCTTAAATATAAACAAGGGAGGTAAAAACTGTCACTTGTACACACCTGTACAACCTGGATCAAAGCTGAACAGATAACAAATAACTCAAATTATATAAATGAATCAATGTTTTACATTAATAAAACATAATGAAACGATCTTACTAAATAAGGAGGCTGTAACAATGTATAATGTCCAATCAGTTTAGGCTGGATTTGGAGTACATATCACTGCTGGGGGTTTAAGGGGGAGAGGGGAGAGGGGGAATTATTGGGGACTTGTTAATAACTCATCAGTTGTGTTATATGTAGTACAAAAATACATGCAAAAACACATGCATACAAATGAATAAATAAAATTGGGATAATGTGGATTTCAACTGCTTACCATGTCATTACAAACAAATTATTTAAGCAAATTTAAATTACTTTTTCTTTTAGGCTCAATTTTGTATAGGGACATTTTGATAAAAGTTTAAAAACAACATGGTGCCTTTGAAACTAAGCTAGTTAAGTTATAATAATACTTTTGGTATTTTCCTCAAATAATAACTCCACAAATGAATCCATCAAGTTTGACAAATAAATCCAGCAAGTTTGACAGAAAATGTCATTTCACTTGCCCCATTTTAGTGTTCAAATGGGGCTCTCATGGCAAAAATACATACTTAAAATAAGAAGATGCCACTGATAAACTGAACTTGAGCTAATTTTTGCCCCGTTGTTTCCTCTAACAGGTCAAAACTAAAACAAAATGACTCCAATTTCATGTTACCATTCCAACAAGAAATGGCATTAATTGAAACTTAGAATGGTCATAGTCTAATGTGTAGAAACAAGAGCCTGTACATAATATTATCACTAGTAAAAAAACTATTGAGAATATTTTTCTGAAATCATCTTCTAACTCATATTTATATAACATAATATTAATCATTAAAATAGATAACATGTAAACAAATATTCTGATTGTCTTGACAATATCCAAAAGTTATGTGACACATTAAAGTTTGTTTGGACTGGTAATTTTAGTATCAGCTGTATCCATGACTGCTGGAAATGGCGGATGACTCATAGCCATGTGTTGCCGCAGTTCTTTCACTGTACGAAACTTTTTCTTACACACTGGGCAGAGAGTCTGTGTGTTCCCAGTGTGGATACGTTCATGTCTTTTCACATTGCAGCGATCATTGAAGCGTTTATTACAAAACGAACATACAAATGGTTTCTCCCCAGTGTGGGTGCGGATATGAGTAACAAGGCCACTGGTGGTGCAGAAATATTTACCACATATGGGACAGTTGTGTTTTTTCACACTCCTTCCCCTGTTGTTGGAGAATGATGCTACCCTAGGCTGATTTATCCCTATACTGAGCACACTGCTGGATCTGGAAGCAGAACTAATGCCACTAGACTTAAATTTAGTTTTAGTTTGGATTGCACTGGTTTGCTGCTCTTGTTGTTGTTGCTTTGGTGTCTGAACTTGCTGTTTTTGTACAAGTTGTTGCTGCTGCTGCTGTTGCACAGAAGGAGGAGGAGTCTTTGGCCTGTGCCAATTCGTTTGTCCAGCTACAGCATTGACTGGAGGTAAGTTTGTGTGCTGAGATGCATGCTGGACATAATCATCATACGAGGATAAAGTCTGGCTACAAACACTGCACACATACTCATGGCACTCATTTCTTTTATTGGGATCACAAAGCTCTAGTTGCCTGGTGAACTTGTTACCGCTGCTGGCAATGTGCTGGGGGGTATCCTCTTGTGGACTCCTGTGAGGGACTGAAAAGTGGTGCTCACTTACTACAGGGTTTGTGTAGGCTTCAACATCAAGGAGGGACATAGGACGGGTAGGGGAGGCAATACTGTGCTGAACACTAGGTGGTGGTACTGGAATTTGCTGAACTGCTGGGATCTGTGAGTATACTCCAGTTATTCCCATTAATGAAAGTTCCTTTTGAGATGGAGGGACATCCACACGACTAGATTTTGCATGATCATTTGATGGAGATTTAGCACCCATGTAAAATACCTGATATCTTGAAGGTGTTACTGATGAGGTGTCTCGGCCAGTTTCTTTTTCAATGACCACAACGTCATCATCTTCATCATCAGAACAAACCTCTTGTTTTACAGTGATATCCACTGAAGTCTCACTTTCACTGTTGTCATTAGCACCAGTTGTGTTTCTTTTTTCTATAACATCAGGAGACAAAAACACAGGAGTTCCACTCTGAGTTGCCTTATTTTGTTTCTGCTGTTGATTCTTAACAGTCATACCTGCATTGTGTTTACTGACATGGTGACCTTTGCGTTGGTCTAGGTTTGACCGCAGATGACCAGTCCCCATGTCCACTGTGATGTGGTCAGCCTGGTTGGGGGTACTCCTCTCCATTATATAGTCATAGTAAACATTGCAGACCTCTGCCAGAATACCAGCATATATCTCACTGTCTTGGCTGGCCAATGACTTCAGCTCCACATCTTTCAGTATCATGAGTAGAAATGCTTTGAGGGAGACATAGGTTGAGGTGACATTTTCACTCACTAAATTACACTGTGCTAGCACCTTTAATGCTGTCTGGCCCTCAGAGAAGGAACCAC